>NC_064571.1:4772500-5115000 GCF_937001465.1 Orcinus orca
AAGAATGTCACATATCAAACTTCTGGGATACAGCTAAAGCTGTACTGAGGGGACAATTCTTTATATCTTAAAAATAAAGTACTTGAATTAAGTTATTACGTATTTATCTTGGGAAGTTACAAAAATCAACAATCACAAATAAAGTTTAAAAAAACGGTAGAAAGACTTAAAAATAAAAAGAAATTAATTGACTAGGAGAAAATGTTTGCATTGATAAATCCAAGTGGTGTGGAGGGTAGAAGGTGAAATAGACATCTGCCTGGTCAAAAGGCAGGAGGGAAAAGTGCATGCAAAAGGAAACAAAGTTAGAGATGAAACAAAGAACAACAGTGTATACATTTAGGACATGAGTGCTTTTAGGAGGTTTACTTACATCTCTTTATGGTAATTAATTTAAATTTTTTGATGTCTTCACAATTTCTAGATAATTGTAAAGTAGCAAAATTGATTAAAGAAAACTTTTAAAACCAAATTAATCAATAAATGTGACAGAAATAACAAATACAATGTAAGGATCGCCACCAAAGTGATACTGTACTCAGATAGTTTCATGGGCAAAGTCTTCAAACCTATAGGGAAGAAAGAGTTACCAGTCTATATTAACACTTCCAGAGCCAATAAAAGACGGAAATCTTCATATTCATTTTATAAAGCCAGCAAAATTTCTACAGGACCGAGTTTTAAAAAGTAAAGATCAATCTCATTTGTAAATATAAATGAAAATTCCAAATAAAATTTGATAAATGTAATGTATTAACAAATAAGAGAACAATGGGTATTCAGGAATGCAAAAATGGTTTAATACAAGGATATGTATTAATATGTTTAATCACATCAAAAAGTGAGAAAGGAGAAAAAGCATATAATCATCTTAATATATGCCAAAGGCTCATGATAAAATCCAAGCACATTCCAATATAAACTTTTAGTAAATTAGTCCTGAAAGATTATTAAACTTAAAACAATTTGAATCTGAAATAATTTAAAAATCTTAACAACAACAGCCAACATCATAGCTAGAGTTAAAACATACAGACATATCTGTTTTCATTTCTATTAATAAAATTCTAGACATTCTAACAACTAGACAAGAAAAAGAAATGAGTACCATAAATAATGGAAAGAAAAAGAAAAGTCTATTACTATTTTTGGTTATGATCATCTATGTAGGAAAAATAATTGAATCTGCCCCCAAATATTAAAACTAGTGGCAATTGGCCAGTTATAAAATAAAAATACAAAAATCAGCAGTACCCCATTAGTCAAGAATTAACGGTTAGGGCTTCCCTGGTGGCGCAGTGGTTGAGAGTCCGCCTGCCGATGCAGGGGACACGGGTTCGTGCCCCGGTCCGGGAGGATCCCACATTCCGCGGAAAGGCTGGGCCCGTGAGCCATGGCCGCTGGGCCTGCGCGTCCGGAGCCTGTGCTCTGCAGCGGGAGAGGCCACAACAGTGAGAGGCCCGCGTACCGCAAAAAAAAAAAAAAAAAAAGAATTAACGGTTAGAAGAAAACCAGGGAAAAAAGATACTAGTAACAGTCCCAATAACAACAAAAACAAGATGATTGCTGAGAAGGAACTCTATAAGAAGCTTGGGCAAAGACCTATATGGAAAAATTATTAAATTATATGAAGGGACCTTAAAGAAATATTGAGTTGAGAGATATTACAAATTTTTAAAGAGGCATAATGTAAATTAATGCATAAATCCAAAGCAGTTCACATCAAAATACCTTTAGAAATGTGTTGAAACTTGGGAAATGAATGAATAAACAAAGGAAGTGCTGAAAGAAAGTATAGTAATAAGTATAATAGTAAGGGATAGCTCTCATTTCTAGGTGTGAAAACAAAGTATAAAAATATGAACAGTGTTTATGTCTGTATGCTAAGATTGTGAATGTTCTTCCTTGTGCTTTTTTGCATTTTCCAAAATTTACTCGAGCATTTATAATCAGAAAAGTCTTTTAAAATGTAATCCACATACGAAATCCTAACCCTCTCTCAGTCTGTGCCCTGCTCCAGGCTCCCACTCACCCCCTTCCATCACCCCCTCTGCTCACCCACGTTTCAGCCCCACCCTCCTTCCAGCTTCATGCTCTGGCTCCAGCTGGATTGGGGATCACATTTTCCCGAAAGTTTTCTCTGACCTGCTGTGCCCCACCCTCACTGCTCTTCCTACATCACATTAAAATCATGTGCAGGTAAGAACATTGATGAAAGAAGAACAGACTTAGATTGAAGATGGTGTTTCACTGTAAGAGGGAGATATATTTTATCTTATGCTGAGAACACTTCAATTTATTTCTTAATCAGATTATTTTCAAGATCTGTGTCACATTCATGTTTTAATCTTGTAGGGGAAGAAAAGTAATTTTCCCTCTACCCTTCTACATTCTGTAACTGAGGTCTCCTTGCAATAAAAGACAGATTCACAAGAGAAAAACAAACAAAAGTTTAACAACAGGTACACCTTCTGCTATATGCGCGAAACCCAGGAAAACTTAGTAAAACTCCCTGAAATGGCCCAAGCCACCACCTTAAATATCATCTCCAGTTAAAGACAAAAGAAAGATGTTGGGGGCGGGGACCAGTTATGGGAAATTATCAGAAAAAGTACAATAAACAAGGGTAAGGTTGTTATGCAGATTTCAGAAGGGTGCCTTTTCCCTGGATGAGTTTCCTGTGATTCAGTAATCCTCTTCCTGGTACTGAGGGGAGACTTACAAATGGAGACTTCCTTTATAAGTGTAAATATCTCTTAGAAAAGGGTAATTTCTACTCTGTTCCAAGCTTCTCCTGTATCTGCCATTTCTTAAAAATAATCAGCTCAAAATACTCCTTAAGCCAAACAGGCAGATTTTGAGGTGGCATAGTTTGCTCCTCTCCAACCCTCAGACTTAAAACCAGCTTATTGCTCCCAATCAAAATATCTTTGAAAACACAAATCGGTAGCATTACGAGGGATGTTTATAGTTCTGTTCTTCAGTCAGATTTCAGTAGTCTGTTTGAAAATAGGCATAGAGAAACTTAAAATACAGAGTTTTTTAAGTCTTTATAAGTAGCTCTCTGTTGAGATCTCTAAGGCAGAACAGGTTTCCATTGGGGCCTTCACTAACTTTTCATGTTTTATTGTTCAAAACACTCTCTGGCCACTGCCTGTTATGTTTGTCCTAACATCAATGATCCAAATCTCTTTCTGACCTTTCTGATCTTCAATGGTTTCCTTTGGAACTGCCCCCTCAACAGGTACCTTACGATTCTTCTTTCTCCTCTGCAATATTTGCTTGTTGGGTTTTTTGTTTGTTTGTTTGTTTTCCTTTTTTTAAGGAAGGCATCTTATTAGGGAGCCCAGCGAAGGGAGTAAAAAATAAATAAACTCTTTTGTTCAGGAGCAAATAGGAGTAAACAAACTTGTCTTTTCATGTGTGAATTCACACATGGTAGTAGTGGTGAGGTGGTAAGTAAACCAGGGCTTCCTGGCCAGAAGAAACAACTGCATATTATCAGCAGAATTTGTTTTGTATTTCTGCAATTTATCCTGTACGTGTTAGGCAGCAACAACAGAGAGAGAGAGAGAGAGAGAGAGAGAGAGAGAGAGAGAAAAGAAGGAGAAGAAGAAGGAGAAGGAGAAGGAGAAGGAGAAGAAGGAGAAGAAGAAGAAGAAGAAGAAGAAGAAGAAGAAGAAGAAGAAGAAGAAGAAGAAGAAGAAGAAGAAGAAGAAGAAGAAGAAGGAGGAGGAGGAGGAGGAGGAGGAGGAGGAGGAGGAGGAGGAGGAGGAGGAGGAGGAGGAGGAGGAGGAGGAGGAGAAGGAGAAGGAGAAGGAGAACGAGAAGAAGAAGAAGGAGAAGGAGAAGGAGAAGGCGAAGGAGAAGGAGGAGGAGAAGAAGATGCCAGCTGCCCAGAAGAGACCCATTAATAACTAACCTGTCTGCTCCAAGCTGCATATTAGTAGCAGGGATCAGCCCCCATTCACTCGTTTATTCCTAAGACTTGTGGTGGGCGGACATAGTGAAGAAGGGTAGGGAAGCCTGCCATTGTTGGTTCAGCTTTCATTTCATTTGACTGGCTATCAAAAGCATTTATGTGGCTAGGTTATACCAAATATATACATTAAAAATTGCTTCTGAGCCATTGAGCCATTTTATAATTTAAACCAAAACACTCTCATCCAAGGAGCTCCAAACCTAATATGGTTCTTTTATCTCCTTTGTTAAGGGGGGAAATAAGCAACATTATTCTGAAGAAAAAATTGCATTGTTTATGCATCGATATACAATTGGATTGTATATCAATAAGAAAGAAAATCTGAAGGAAAAGATTTAAGTGTTGATGAGGTTTATATTTGTCAGAATTTTTTCAATTGCAAGAAGCAGAAATCCAATTTAAGTAGAAATGAGGAAGATCGAATTCCTGAACTTGAGTATTCTAAGGGAATTCAGGCACGGCAGGATTCAGGGTCTCCAACAATGTCATGAGTCTGGCTTGCTCTTTCTAGCACACTTTCTCCTTCTCTGATTCTGCTTATCTCTGTAGCTTTTCATTTTTGGCATGATTCTTTCTTAAGTCTAACAATTTCTATGTTTATGGAAAGAAAAATTGCTACTGGCAATCTACGTCCAAGAGAGAAAGAAAACAGAGACACAGAGAGAAGCAGACAATTTTCCCCACTTAGTCCAGCTGAAAAGAATCTTGGAGGATTCTGTCTCACCCATCCTGGGTCACAAGGCTATCTTCAAATTCTGTGCAGACAATGCTGTATTAGGATTGACAAAGCCTGGGTCATAGACCACAGGGTCCATATGCATAAAAGAAGGAGTTTCTCAATGGAATCAAAAGAAGGGTGAGAAAATGTATGGGTTAGACCAGAAGTGTGGTCCACCACACACCCAGGTCCTGTCTAGGAACAAGGAACACACAGGAGGAAAACCGTCATTTAGAGACATCATGGCATATTGAATTTTAAAGTCAGCTAACCCTGGGTTCAAATACTATTAGGTATTTGGGAAAGGTATTGAAATTCCAAAGCTTGACTTTTGCATCTGCAAAATGTACCTGGGTGTTGTGAGCCTCTGTTAGGTAAGTGCCCAGCGCATAGTAGATGCTCAACAAAACATTAACCCCTGTAGTCATCAGAAGTACCATTTGAAGTTACCAGGTGTAGTGTCCTGTGACATGTTTACATGTTTTTACAAATACCCGCATTCATTCGACTTTGTCCTTCCTCCTGGTTACAAAGAACATACACTGCACCCCAGTGTGGTGCCCACGTATACCCTCTCCCCACAGCAGTCCACACTGTCAGCTCTTCCTGTAACACTACAGTCCACACTACAGTCCTTTCCTGTAACAAAGCTTCTGTTTCATACCTCCACTCCTCAGCTACCCATCACTCTGTGACACAATCAACAGAGTTTCCCCCTGCATGTGTGTGAATGGGGACATCTTCATTTTAAGAAACTACTCTTCCTGGTACTGCACACACTTAACTGTTTTTTTCATTTAATTCCAGAGACGAGGGTAGTAGTAGACTGATGGAGATTTTCTGGAGGAACATAGAGTTCTAGAGTCCCTAAAATTTGACCAGGTGGCCAACCAGCTATGTAGAAAGCCAAATCTAATTGAGACACAGGATTAAGTATTAGGCCTCAAGGACCATTCAAGTCAATAAAGAGCTTTTGTCTGTGACATAGAATCAAAGATACTCGGTGTTCAGTGACTGTTACTGAGAGTCACTGTTGTTCCCAAGAGCTTGAGCCCAGAATGACATGTGACAATCAAAGGATCCTGCATTAGATTTAGAGGTGAATAAGATGATGATAATCTCACAACTAAGATGACTGTTTTGTTTCAAGGACATAGTATAGGCATGCAAGGGCCACACGGAGACAGATCCATTTCAGGTTTTAAAAATTATGGTACAATATACATGACGTAAATTTTACTATGTTTAAGAGTACAGCTCTGTGCACCAAGTCCATTCATACTGTTGTGCAACCGTCACCACCAGAACTGGTTCATCTTCCGCAGCTGAAACTCTGTACCCATCTGAGTCTGGTTTAATAATGGCATGCTTCGTGCATGTAAAAAAAATCCAGAGAATGATATAATTAACATATATGCATCTATCTCTCAGCTTCCCCAAATTACAGTTTGTAACATTTGTTTCAGTTCTCCTCCCCCTTCTCCTTTTCTTCTTTTTAAGGAAATGAAACACTTATTGATACAACCAGGCACCCCCATGTGGCCCACCCAGCCCATGTCACTGTCTCCTTCCACCAGGGTCACCACTGCATTCACAATTTCATAACATCTAGGCATATCCATAAGTAATATATAGTACTGTTTTGTATGTTACTGTATTTTTATATGTAACTAGTTTAAATATTGTGTGTATTCTTCTGAAACTTTCCATCAACATTGCTTTGAAATTGACCCATGTTCATATATGTGGTTCAAATTCATTCTCTTTAAACTGTGAATAATAGTTGATCTGGGAGATATACCACAGCTTAGATGTTTTCCTATCCATGGGTATATTTAATTTGCTTCCGAATTTTCTCTCTTACAAACAATGCATCAGTAAGTACTCTTACACATGTGTCCTTCTGCACATATGTGAATTTCTTCAGGCTACACCTTGGACAGCTACAAGCTCTCCTCCACTGCTGATGGCACTGCAAACTGGTTAAATCACTGTGGAGAGCGTTTGGCAATAGCCAGCAAAGTGTCCGCTTTGGATAGGACTTTGGGGACCAGTGCTCAGTTCTGATAAATGACTTGTCCAAGGTCACAAATCTGCTAAGTGACGACCCAGAAGACAGATCTGAGGTTCTGTGTTTCTGTAACTTGAAAGTCGGATTCTTGTCATTCACAAGCTTTTCACTTTTTTTTTTTTTGGGAAATTAAGAGACTATTTTTTCATGAGATATCACATTTTATTCTTTCAAATAAGAGTAAAAGGAAATTCACTTGTAATATATAGAATCATTAAAACCATAAACAATTTCATTGAAAACTTTTGCTACTGAGTTGAACAATTTTCAAACTTACAATTAACACTTGACAAATATGATATTTCATCATATGTTTATATTTTTGAATATACTGTTTAAGGGAATTCTATTAAAACATATCTTAATATATCTTTGAAACCAAGAGTTATCTAACCAATATCTGTACTTATTTTCTTTTGGATTTGGGCCAAGTTTATGTATGCTATTTTTAAAATTAGCATAGTTTTCTTACTCTAAATATTTTGGTGACCTATGACTTTTTTCTTTAATTGGGGTATAGTTGCTTTACAGCCACTATGGAAAACCATACAGAGGTTCCTTAAAAATCTAAAAATAGAATTACCATATGACCCAGCAATCGACTACTGGCTGTATACCCTGAGAAAACCATAGTTCAAAAAGACACATGCACCCCAATGTTCATTGCAGCACTATTTACAATAGCCAGGACACGGAAGCAACCTAAATGCCCATCGACAGATGAATGGATAAAGAGGATGTGGTGCAAAGGAATATTACTCAGCCATAAAAAAGGAATGAAATTGGGTCTTTTGTGGAGAGGTGGATGGACCTAGAGACTGTCATACAGAGTGAAGTAAGTCAGAGAAAAACAAATATCATATATTAATGCATATATGTGGAATCTAGAAAAATGGTACAGATGAACTTATTTGCAAAGCAGAAATAGAGACACAGACGTAGAGAACAAACATATGGACACTAATGGGGGAAGTGGGGGTGGGATAAGTTGGGAGATTGGGATGGACATGTATACACTAATATGTATAAAACAGACTACTGATGAGAACCTACTGTGTAGCACAGGAAACTCTACTCAGTGCTCTGTGGTGACCTACATGGGAAGGAAATCCAAAAAAGAGGGGATATATGTATACATATAGCTGATTCACTGTTTCTCTTAAGAGCTCTCTCCCATTAAAGCCTGTTCCAGTCCATGTCAGGATGACCCCAAGTGCCTCTCACGGCCCTTTCCTCCAGACTTTCCATCTCCTTTCTTTCCCTGACACTGATTCACAGGTGTGTAGGGTCAGAGTTGGGTGAACAGAGGCGAGGGGATGCCTCTAGCATCGTGCCTCATGGGAAGAGCACTGAATTAAGGGACCTAACTCTGCTCATGGAGTGTCGACCCCGTCACCTAAAACCTTCTGTCTTCCTCATCTAAAAATCTGTGAAAAAGGAACCCAAGCAGTTTTTTTTTCTCTTGTCCCTGATTTTCAAGACTGAGGAGAGAATGTGCTTAATTCCCCATAATCTAAGAGCAGACAGCTCGGCCGCAGGCCCCCTGAGAGGGAGGGATGCTGCAGAGGAGCTGGCCCAAGTCCTGCTCAGCAGCGCACACACCCCACCCCGAGGAACAACCACCCCACGTCCGGAGAGAAGTCATGGGCCACCTCTGCTACGAGTATTTGGTTCACGCAAAGAGACTATTTCTCCTCTACTCTCCTGGTGGGGGAAGCCCAAGAGAATTGTTCCTAAACCTTAAGAGTGCTAGCAAGAAAGAGGGACGGGATCTCAATTCCTGCTGTGTGTCCGCTTCGCTGGTAGATTGACTGAAGGGCCCCTGTGCTTCTGAGCTAGATAAAAGTTGACTTGAGAAGAGCTGGCTTGGTGGGCGCTGCCAGGTGGAGCAGTCCAGGGATGCCCACTCCCACCTGTGCCCACAGCACCAGGGGTTCTGGCTTCCAAGCAGTTGGAAAGACGGATCCCGCGCGTGTGGGACCATGGCAGGAAGCTGAGCCGGGAGCACAAACACCGAGGTATGTGGTGTGAGGGCCCACACTGCATGCCGGGCCTGGAAGGACAGCCAGGTGTGAGCTCCTTGTAGGTAAGACATGAAGTTCACCATCCATCCACCTCAGTCCCGTGGGCAACGAGCTAAGACAGCCACTGAGATGCCCCAGGGAGGGGGCTGCCACCTTGTACAGTCAAGGATACAGGCTTCTATCTTTTCCATCTCACTGCTCCAACTAAGGTAAGAGAGAGAGAGAAAGAGGAGGGGGGCATGACCTACACCCACCGTCAATCCGACCACTAGAGGCTCAGCTCCCATCGCCCCCTAGCGGCAGAGAGGAGCAGAAAGGCTCTGTCTCAAATGATGACGTAATCTGGACTAGAGCTGCAGCCTCTAGACCCCAAATGACACTTCAAAGCACCAAAAGTGACTACGAAGCTATCAAATCCTGCCAAGTGCTCATTAAGGGAGCTGATGGGGAAGGGGGCTCAGCATTGGCGGGTGCGGGACGACCACATTAGTACCACAGTCATGTAGCTCAGTTACCTGGGGTCTTCCACCTGCTGCCAGTCTTAGGGAGTGGTTGGGATGATGGAGTGAGATTTCATGTTGCACTTTTCCATCCTTGATGGGCCATCTCTAGAAGAATCACCAGCGAAACACTTACCCATCCAACCGTACCAGAAGTTAAGGCTGTGAGTTGTGTCTCTAGCGGACGTTTCTTGTGTTTCTGAGGCAAGGAGGAGGAATGTAGAATCAGCTAGCCAGTCTGTCCTCCCCCCGTATTTTATTAGCATAGATTTTTATTGCTTTGTGTCAAATCAACGTTACAGTTCTTTACAGGAACCCTTAGAAATTGAAGAAAAAATGCCAGGTCGCCCCCTGCAGGACACTTGGAGCAATCGCGGGTGCCACGTGGGCCGCTGCTTCAGCACCAGCTTTAAGCTGTCTGCAGGGGGTTTCACAGTCCGTTCTTGTCCTTGGGAGCACACAGGTAGCCACCTCCCAGGGGAGTCGGTGGCGTTCCCAAGAGGGGCTGCGCCACAGCGACCCGCCAGCCGTGATTGGGGGCGGGGCTGGGGGGCTGGGGGTTGCCCTGGGGCAGAGGAGGGGACAGCAGCCCTGAGGACAAGCCATTCTTCAGATTCTCTGTCATCAGCAAGGCTGAATCTTCCCCCCTCCCGCAGCTACCGCCACCCTCCCCAAACTCGGGACAATTTCCCCGAGTACTAAGGGAAACCCACTTTAAATGATTTATTCCCCATTCTCCGAAACGGACATGTCTGGTGGAGGGTTTAGTCTTAGGTTTAATTTAAACCAACCAGCTTGGCAGACGCCACAGCCCCGTTCAAGGATCCCAGTGGCTTCTGGCCGCAGCTCTTTCCCACGCGGACGCCTGATGGCCGTGGGGAGCCGGACCATGGGGGACGGGGGTGCTCAATGGAAAACAGCTGGGTCCCCGCAGCCTCTTCATTTAGCCAGGTAACATCCAGGCCAGCCAGGTCCCCTTGTGACCTTTGTTGCATTTAAAATATTACAGATGATACAGATAGCTAGAGATACAGATAAGATATACGATCTCCAGTCAGTTAACTTTCTCCCCCATGATTTTTTCTTCTCTCCCTCTGCTCTGCACCCCCCTGCACCCTCTGCCCATCTCCCCTCCTTTTAAAAAAATATTTATTTATTTATTATTTATTTATTTATGGCATGCGGGATCTTTAGCTGTGACATGCGTCCTTCTTAGTTGTGTTATGCATGCGGGAAGGGATCTAGTTCCCGGACCCCTGCGTTGGGAGGGCGGAGTCTTACCCACTGGACCACCAGGGAAGTCCCTCCTCTCCCCTTCTTGTTGTTACCTCACCTGTCCACTAGCTTGCACAGACCATCAGGGCACAGACCGGGCTGTTTTGTTCATCTTTGTATCTACGTAGGAGGCCCATTGGCTGAATGAACACATGGTAGAAGATGACAATAAAACCACAAAAGTCCTGTTTGGGACACGTGTTGGAGCACAGTAGCTCTGACAAACGACCTCCCAGGGCTCTTTCCTGGTCTCTTGAGTGTCTACAGACTGGACTCTCGCCGTTGGTGTGGAAGGTGAAGGCTGGAGCAGGTGTGTGCGTGTGTGTGTGTGTGTGTGTGTGTGTGTGTGTGTGTGTGTGTGTGTGAGAAAGATGGGGCTTCTAGGAACACAGGCAAAGCACATCTTCCGGGTTCCCTGGCCACACCCTGAGAGGCGGGGCAAGCACAGCCCTGAGAGGGGCTCCCGCCTAGTGTTGGGCTGCTCACCTGTTCTCGGCTTCCCCGGGAGCCACACTGGGCAAAATTTCCTAAGGGAGACCAGCACTGCAGCAGTGCAACGGAAATCTGGCACAGTCTCAGATTATAGATACAAAGAACATCAGGCCAAAAGTAAATATCCCTGCGTCCCACGTTCCCGTTGCTCATTCATCCGCCGATCTGCCAGCACCATGCTGTGCTGGAGGCCCTTGACTCCCCCGGAGGCAATGGCTGTGTCCCCGGGGGCACACACGGCCGCTGTCAGAGTCAAGGGATGTGGGTGCTTTATTTTTACCCTGAATGAGACGGACAGAGCCTGCCTCTCATTCAGTTAGTCATTTGTGGGGATTTTCCAAGCTGACTGATGTTACTTGAAACCGAAAAGGGGGAAAACTGAGAAGGGAATGGTTTTTCAAACACAAAGGCTAGGAGTACATATCCTGCGATTGTGCACCCACCCCTCCCCCAATAAAGGATTTGGTTTTGTTGATTTATTCCAACAAGCAGATATTAATACTTACACACAAAACCTGCAGCCTTCTCAAGGGCCCAAGCATCTCTTCTCAAGAATGTCTGTGCCCTATCAACGATGCTGTGTGAAATGAACTCAGAGAGGGTGACATCAAAGCAGGGCAGGGACATCCTGAAAGCCCAAGCCTCCTGTTAGTTTTAGGGGCTCTGCCTCATAGGAGAGCAGCTCACCACTGCACGCTATCTGACTGAACTCCGTCCTCTTCCCCACGGGGCCCTAAAACCAAAGACCCCAAAGACATTGGCCTCTCTCACCTGGGGTGGGGTGGGAAAGGAGAAAACACAGTCGGGTTGTGACTTGCTGTTGTGGCAGTAACTTACGCTACCAGAGTGGGTAGCGGTAGCGGCAGCCTAGATGCCCCTCCCCTTCGTTTGGAGCCCCGGGCCTCTCCTCAACCCAATACTATGGCTCCTCAAGGTTTAGGATGCAGCCAATTGGATGGGGCAGCAACAGAACCCAAACCTGCAGGAGTGGCCCCGCCTCCACGTCAAAGTCCTGCTTGAGACCACACCCTCCAGGGCCACCAGCAGCACAGCACACTGGATCCCACAGGTGCCCGCTCCAGGGAGACGGGCCTGGGAATTGCACAGCTGCACCCCAGCACCGAGAAGTGTGTGACTGCATCCTTCAAGACCCCAAACATCCCACCCCATGCATCTTGTTGACCATCTCTTTTGAAACATGCAAAAACATATGAAAGAAGAAATTTCCCATTGTTATGACCAAAATAGGAACTCAAACATGAGCCTGAAATTCTTCACTGGGACACCTTAGAATAAATACTTAACTCTCTGGCATCTTCAACCAACGCATGGTATGAGTCACAACCACAAACTTTCTGGAGGGGAATTTGGAAGGATGTTTCCGATGTCTTAACCTAGAAATTCTATTTCTAGTCATCATTCAAGGCAAATCATCAGACGAATGCACCACATTTGCAAAAGTAACCAATTGGAAACAACCTAAACATCCTTAAATCAAGGATTAGTTTAAAAATGATAATACATCTATCCAGGGGAAGGCTATGCAACCATTAAAAATGGTGGGTGGGGACCATAGTTAATAATCCTGTGTTGTATATTTGAAAGTCGCTAAGAAAGTAGATCTTAAAAGTTCTCATGACAAGAAAAAAAATGGTAACTATGTATGTCGAGGGATGTTAACCAGACTTACTGTGATGATCATTTCACAAGATATACAAATATTATATCATTATGTCATACTCCTGAAACTAGCATAATGCTATATGTCAATTATATTTCAACAAAAAAGGATGTAGTTCTATGTTACTGGCTTGTAATTATGTCCATGATATGTTATTATGCTGATATATTCGTATTTTATTGGGGAACAATTAGATATGTATTGCAAGATCAAATCCATGTAAATAGCCATATATACACCAAAATGCGAATAAATATTGGTTTTAAAATAATTTCATGTTTTTATGAATTTTTCCAATGAGCAAATAATCAGGAAAAGAAGAAGCTGATTATATTTTGAAAACAAAAGACAACCAAATGCCTTTTTCCCTAGCTAGAAAAGAAAAATGTGTTTCTTTTTTCATAGGCAAATTTGCTCAAGTCTGAGAGTTAGTTGTTTTTTTCAAAATCTTTTTAACTACTTTAACGTTCAAGCTTACTTTGGAGAAGATTTCATACGTATCCAAAAATAGAGAAAATAATACGCTGGGCCCCCATGAGCCTCATTCATGGCCATCTTGTTTCCTCCATTCTCCAAAGGGCTCCTCCTCTCCCTACACTGAATTATTTTGAGGCAAATCTCAGACATCTTAGTATTTCATCCATAAATGCTTCACTATATCACATCTAAAACACAAGGACTCTTTTGGAAACTTAACAATGCTACTGTTATCACACCAAAAACTTTAATGGTAATGTTACAGTATCATGAAACACTTAGTGATAATTTTCCTAGGGCATTTCTTACAACTGCATTACCCTGGGTGATCTCTTCCATCCTTAATTAATTCATTTTTAAAGTGGAGAAAATATAGGATCATTGAGAGTAATAAATGAGAGAGTATATTAAGGAGTTTAGCATAGAGTCTGGCACATTGTAACTGTCCTAAACTAGTAGCAACAGGTGATCTGCGATGTTTTCCACTTTCTCATTCACTAGGCATTTGCACGAATTAGCCCTTATTTTGTGAATTTCCTGTTCATATCCTTTGGCCTTTTTTCTAGGGGGCATTAAGAATGGCAACCTTTATCTTTCATATGCTTGCTCACATTCTTTTTCAGTTTATTCTACACTTTTCTACTTTACTTGTGATTATGTAGTAAAATGTGTCCTTCCTTTCCTTTGGATCCAATATAACATACATCTATATTTTTTCAGTGTTTTGTGGTTTCGTGTCTTTTTAATTTGGTTCATATAAACTTTGAGAATCACTCATCAAATGAGCCCTGTAATCTATACTTTCACTAAAAAAGCAAAAATATAATCACTCTCTGAATTCATGAGCTTATATATTTTTTGGTAGAATCAGATTTTTCTTAAGGTGGAACTACTCTAAATATGTACTCAGTGATATAAGGTAATCTTGGGTTTACCATATTCACAGTAATACCAACTAGCCGTTTTGTCTAGGGCTTAAAGTGCTTTCCACATATTGCATTTAATACGTACCATCCTCTTATCAAGGAAGTATCATTCTCATCTGGATTCTAGGGATGGAACACTGGGCTAACGGAACAGAGAGATTAGCTACCTTGAGCCCAGGTTATCTGCCTCCCAAGCCCCTCGAACACCAGACTATGCTTCCTTCCTCACCTGCAAAGTGAGGAAGGTCCTTAGGGGGCCACCTCAAAGAGCTGACGATGAGTCAATAAGTATAAAGCATGCAGAAGAGTGTCTGAAATGCTGTGAGCGCTCCATAAACGTTACCCTTCATCTTCGTCATCATTACTGTAACAAAAATAATAAGTGCAAACGAATAGAGTATAAATAATGTTAATTATTACAATATAATAATAATAAAAGCCAATGTTCACTGAGGTATTGCTAGGCACCAAGAAGCATTTTACTTGCTGGTTATCCTACAAGGTAGGTACTTTTATTATCCCCTTTTTACAGAGGAAGAAACTGAGGCACAGTGTTTGTGACTTGCCTGAGAAGCTAAGACGTCACCAGTTTAGCAAATGCACTCAGTCAGTAGGTGGTGGAGCTGTGACTGGAATCCAGGCAGGCTGATGGCAGGGCTACCTTTCTGGGACCACCACCTTAGATCCCTGCCTTGTGGGCATATAATCAGGACCTCTTGTTCCCCGTCACAACTTGTGGACAGATGGCTACAGTCTCGGAAGCCCAAGGATTAGGAACACAGTGACAGATTTAGAAAATGGCACTCTCTCAACGTTTGCCACAGCCTAAGAAGAAGAAGGAGACGCTTGGCCTTAAGGTGGAGACGCCGACAGGCTGCACGCGAGCGCCAGCGAAGAAGAGGATGCGTTCTCGGCCCAGCGATGCAGCCCCTGGCCCAGGGGGTTCCGCGCCGAGGGATGGAGAGCAGCGTCTCGGCCACCAGCAGAGGGCGCAGTGGCGCCGTGGGGAGGACCCACGTGTCGTCTGATGTCTCCAAGTCGGGGGTGAACCTCGCTTTCCCTGGGTCTCAAGAGAGGAAATGCTTTTCTCTTTCCCAAGGTTCTTCACCCACGGGGCGACTTTCTTTTCCTCTCGATGTCATCCTGTTACACAGGCAGGAAGTTCTGTTCACTTGGCTGTTGGGAAGACTTCTCCTGCCCTGCAGTCACAAAACAACAAATAAAACGAGTTGACCCAGAAGTTAGGCAATCAAAGAGGAGCCGAAATCGCTACTTGATAAAGCCTGTCGATTGAAGAAAGCGGACTATCATTCCTGCGTGGTGACCCGCAGGCTGGGAAGCTGGATCTGTGTTTGTCTAATTGCTTTGGAAACACGTAAGTGGGTCATTAAACAATCGAGGGACTGGGCTCCACATTTCGAAAAAATTGAGCAAAACTAAACAGAATAGAATAGAACCAATAATAGAACAGAAAATTTTTTCATTCTTTTGTGTGCGTGCGTATGTTTACTGGGTTGCAATGTAAAACATATCTAATTCTGTAGTTCTCAGTTTAAAAAATGTGAAAGCTGCTGGTAGATGATGCGAGTCCTTCAGCCAAATCCTGGGAATCCAGGCTCTGCAGCCCTGGTCTGTCTTGCACGTGGCTTGGTCTGGGGAGCTGGCCGTGTTTGATAGATATTTTGAAAAATCATCCAGCCCCTGCCCAAGCCTCGGTCCTTATTAATGTTTTTATTTTCCAGAAAGACGCTAAGGGGAGTGACGGCAGAGATGGTGGTGTTTGGGGGGAGAGCGAGTAAATCCCGCTGATACAGCACTAAAAACAGAGGGAAATGGGGGGAAATGGGGGTCAGAGGGCCCGCGGGAACCACAGCACCATCACCATAAGAATCTTCCATCCCCAGGGTTTTCCAGGTAAGTTCAGGGACAACATGAATAAATCAATAAAACAGTAGATCCCAGTGATGCAGATTAAGAAATAATACATCCACTGAGTAAGGGGGAACATTTTTTCTTTTGCACATTATCCTCACATTTTTCTATAACTATAACCACACTTTGGGTTTTGCCAGTTTTTCAGTTGACACCAGCGCCAAGGTATAAATACTTAAATGGTGACCAGCTGGTTACTTAGATGTAATAGAAATAGGTTTTAATTTTCTCAATGGATAAAAAAGAACTTTGATCACTTTCATGAGTGCTCAACAAATACAACTATTACGTATATTTCAAAATTGAGAATGAAATTTTCTTCCTGGTCTGCTGACATTTGCAACAGTTATAGCTTATTATTTCACTGTGGACGCAGAGGGGAAGGGGCACAGGCACAGGCTTCCTGCCCACCGAGACCCCAGGCTCTCACCCCATCCAGCTCTCCTCTGTGGCTGAGCCCAGCTGGGTCTCCAGAATCCCACCCCCAGCCCCTCCTGCAGCAGGAAATTGGAAGCAGGCAGAGAAGATGAGACAGACCAAAACACAGCATGACCCATCCAGCGAAACACTTTAGTGCCGCCTGTTTCAGCCGGTGTGAGTGCACTCTTAACCCCCTTGGCCCCATTTTGGGCCTGAAATCCGAAAAGATGCACTTACGTGTCTTCTGAGGGGGGTGGGAGATGGGGGCTGGGCAGCCTCCTGATAAAGACAAGAAAACCTCCACCCTGTGGTCCAATCATCTGATGGCGTCTCCCGGTGGATTCCCTTTTCTCTTGCTCTCCCTTCTCCTTCGGTAAAAGCTTTTTGGTCCTTGCAGATAAGTGTCAGCTCTGCTCCTAAGAATGGTTAGGCCAGAGCATCAAAGGTGAGCAGTGGCCACTGTCATTAACAAGAGAGCCTCTGACAAAGACCGCTTCGAATGCAAACCCTTCCACAGCAGTCAAGAAAGGCAGGAAAAACAAAACAGCTGCTTGTCATATTAAAGCAGCTTGCTTACACCCTGCCAAAGTAGAAAAGAGCTAATTTTTGTGTTTTGTCAGAGTTTGAGTCAATGGTTGACCCAAACCAACAGATTATCTAGGAAAAAATAGACACATTACTGAAACACCTACCTAAATGGATTGGTTTTGTGCCGGCAAACATGCAGATTATGGGTTCCGCACTTCCCTTTACCACTCACGGGCAGGCATTGTGTTGGCTTTCTCGATTTTGTGGATTTGAGTTAAAAAATAGTAATACCAATAAAAGAGCCTTTGGGGAGAGGTGACTCAGGACAAGACCCAGGGCTACAAGGTCTGCTTTCCCCTTCCTCTCAGAGGAGGAAGAGGACGGGACAAGGGTTCAGTTTCACTACGACAACGTCAGCCTCCCTTAGAAGCTGCCTGGGTTCGGCAAGAGAGAAGGGATGGACGCACTCAGAGTTTCCCTCCTTGAAGGACCCCAGAAGAATTCCTGTTGAGATCTGTGGCTTCCAGCAGTTCAGGCCCAATGTCCTGCCGCTCTGAGAGCCCGGGTCACCACCCGACCCAGCCCGTCACTTATTCCAGATGTTGTGGCTTTGTCGTCTATAGAATAGTCTCTAAAAAGGAAACCAGGGAGGCATTATCCACTTTCTTAACTTTCCAGACACAGTCCTGGATAAATCAACCACACAAATGAGTGTTGGAGGAAAGTTTATAAACGTGAAGCAGGATGGAGAGCTGAGGAAAGGTCAGCGGCCTGGGACACAGCAGGAAGCCTTGTGAGTCACTGTGCGGGGGGGCATGGGGGATGGCAGGAGGCACGAAGGGACAGGGGCTCCGCTGCCCACTCCCCACATTAGTCAGACAGTGCCTCGTGGAACCACAGAGCGTGCCAAGCACTTACACGTGTGTATCTGCATCTCAGTCTTTTGGGAAAAGACCAGCCCTTCCTGGACCCTTTAAATGATGTGACTCAGCCTTCACCCTGCCCTTTCTCATGGGCAGACTCACGGCGTTTGAGGTGGGAGACCAAAGGAAGTGGGTTTTGTGGCCAGCTCAGTCATTACAGGAAGGTGAACCAAAAGATAATGAGGGGCGCAGCACCTGTATTTCACCTTCACTCTGACCTATTCACCTCTCACTGTAACCGAGCAGGACCCCATGGGGCCTTCCCAGGACAGACCTCCCCCGCCATCATATCCTCCGCCGTAGCTCCTCTCTGAAGTACCCAGGTAACAGTGTCTGAGGCACATTTCCTCAGTTGTTGTTACAGATGTAAAAAACCTCCCCCTCTCCAACAAATGAAAGATGTGAACTGATGACTGTGAGCACATAGCCCCAGGCCTCCTGGAGCCTAAGGACTGATAATGTTTCGTTCTGTTTTGTTTTTAAATATTTATTTATTTGGACGTTCAGGGTCTTAGTTGCGGCATGTGGATCTAGTTCCCTGATCAGGGATCGAACCTGGCCCCCCTGCATTGGGAGCACGGAGTCTTAACCACTGGACCACCGGGGAAGTCCCAAGCCTGATAGTGTTAACCCCTGTGACACCACCCTGCTACCTTACCATCAGCTAATCAGAGAATTGTGCACAGCTGATCACAGCCCCTGCCACACCCCTCCCTCACCTGGCTTTTCAAAGTGCTTCGGGAGACTCAAGACGGAGGAGACATATGTATACGTATAGCTGATTCACTTTGTTATACAGCAGAAACTAACACAACCTTGTAAAGCAATTATACTCCAATAAAGGTGTTAAAAAAAAGAACACCAATCCCATCCATGAGGGCTCCTCCCTCAGGACCTAATCACCTCCCAAGGCCTCACCTCCTAAAGCATGACGTTGGGTGTTAGGATTCCAACATACGAATTTTGCGGACAGGAACATTCTCACCACAGCAGCCACCTTTGAATGCTGTTGTTGTCAACCACAGAATAAGAGAGTTGGACTATATCTAAGCTCCAACAGTTTGGGTCTTTGAAAGTAATGATAAGAGTTTACAGCTCAATTTTAGTGTCAGAAATCTTTGTGACTTGTTAAATCATAAACTGACCTGTGATGAGAGTGTGCTGGCTAACTGAAAGACGGCTTTTGTTTGCTTGGATTAGAAGTACATCCTCTTGGTGTGGTAACTGCATCTATCATATGTGGCTCAGAATTCTGGCTGACGTAGGCCAGCTGGAAAAATAAGTGAGTTATTACTTATTTGGGTCTGACAGGTAAAGCCTTTCAAAGCATGGGGCCCACCAGCAGGGTGATTCACGGGCAATCTCAGTGGCACCAGAGTTGGTCCCCACAGGGGACCCCAAAGTTGCTTCCAGTGCCAAGGTGCTCAGACTGCGGGGTCACAGGTATTTATTTGCATTTGAGGAGTGAGGGGCTCAGAGACACAGCAAATATTCCCTGAGGACAAGGGCCTTGCACAACTGGTCAGGCATGAAGAGTGAGGGCCATTACCTTTGCTAGCCCTACCCAAGCCCACACTGCCCTCCTGTATCCTGGCTACCCAGCCCCACCAGGGCCACACCACATGCCAAACCACCTGACATCTGAACTGTCGCTCTACAACCCTCCACGTCCCATCCCCAGGGGCTCAAACGCTAATGCTCCAGGCTCATCAGTGTTCAAGAGTGTTCAGCGCCAGTCAGTTAACGAGGGCTTCGGGAGAGGTAATGTCTTTCCCTAAAGAAGCAGCTCTGACCAAAATGAGCAAATAAACACAGTCCTTTCCACGAGTACACAGCCGTAAGCCTCAAGCGAATGGCCCAAATGCAATGCATCCTAATTTAAGTGTGAGCCACCACATGACAACCAACTCTCCATCACGGGGTGATGAACCCCACGTTGGCCTCCCGCTTGCTGTCCATGAGGTCGAAGGGCGTGTGCTTTAGCAGCTGGACGGGAGGAGAAGGTGGCCACCTTTTGGGTGGCATGTGATACCTCACTTTTTTCCAGAACTTGGTCTTTGCACACTGTGACTGCTCTGTGAAGTCCCCACTCCACTGGATGGCCCCATGCTTCTGTTTGATGTACTGAATGGACTCTGGCAAGGTTGTATAGTCCTTGACCTTCTCCAGTTCAATCAGAATGACCTTTATCCCATCCTGGATGAGAACATTGTAGACTGCGATTTGTTCTTCTGACATGTTCCTTAATAGGTCAAGGCTCAGCGCTTCGGGAACTATGATGATGATCAGTCTTCTGCACAGCCTAATATTTTCATCAGTGACATTGACCACAGCTGGAAATAAAGAAAGAAGATGCAGGACATCTCATGATGAAAAGAGCCACAGACCATGCACTACTCAGAACAAGGATCTTATCATGTCTAACTTTGTATCTCCAAACTCAGCTAAAGGTCTAGTATATATTAGAGGATAAATACTTTTTAAAAAGCAACAGACTTTTAAAGGATAGGACACATGTAGTTAGCTCAAATGTTGTACTAATCTTTATTTGTGTTTTCCTCTTGTGCTTCATAGCTATTTAAATGACCAGGACTTAAAAGACTAACTTGAAACCAAATAACATATCCTAATGATTTCTTGGGAAGGGGAGGGGAAAGTTCTTGAAATATCCAACTACGGATAAAACTTGGTCTCTTTTGAAAACAAAGGCCAAGTTTTATATCCTCCTTATGCTTACGATATAAGAATAGACTGTAACCACCCCAAGAGCACTTCCTTCTTCTCTTTGGTTTATTTTAATATTTCTAGTGCCTACAACATTACCTGGCACACAGCAGGTGCTCAATAAATATTTGTTGAAGAAGTGAATGAATGAATAAATATTGATATGCTTATGAAATGAGAGCTCTTCTGCAGGTTTATAACAAGCACTGGATCACATTTTCATTTCCTCATGGAGGATGATTTCATAACTTGAAAAGATGTGATAAGCTATGGATAGGAGCAGCCTACAAATCCAAAGTTCTTAGAAACCTTTTAAAATGACCCAGAACAGGCCACTAAGTAGTAATCTTGGTTTCCTGGTGATATTTCAAATATCAGCTGTTTACTGTATCACCGTCTAAGAAAGAGAAGGTATAGGATAAGACGGATGTTTTCATCTGTTGAGTATCTAATATGTGCTAAGCTCCATACTGGTCCCTACTCAGGTTTTACCTCATTTAATTCTCTCAACTGAGTCAGGGAAGCATTCTCAACCCCATTTGACAGACGAGACAACTGAGGTTCAGTGATGTTAACTGCATTTCCCAAAGCTACTCTCCTATTAAAAGGGGGAAATAAATAACTTCTATTTTATTTAGGTAGGGCAGGGCTGGAGAGAGTTGAAGTTTATAAAACCAGCCTTAAACATGAGCTCTTTTACAAATTCAAATTGACAGAAAATACTCAGCGGTCAGTCTCAAGGATGTGACAGCGAATGACCAGTTGTCCCTTTTTCGTCTCTTGGCCAACGCTGTGTATGTCATCATCCAGCGGTTCATACAAATGGGTCAACCATATCCTTACCCAAAGTGAAAGTCACATGATTTCAACCAGGAATCCCCGTTATCCTGTTGTAGGGATGAACCTAATGAGAGAAGAGAGCCTGGTCCTACCTCCTCAGCTCTGGGGCTGTGGGCAGGGGAGTGAAAGGCTCCCTGTGGTTCTGTGGGAAAGGCAAGCATAGCTCCTTCTGTTTGTAAAGTCAAAAAGAGAGAGGTTCCTTTCCTTTTTTTTTTTTTTTTTTTTGGCTGCATTGCAGCATGCGGGTATTAGTTCCCCGACCAGGGATCAAACCTGTGCCCTCTGCAGTGGAAGCACGTAGTCCTAACCACTGGACCATCAGGGAATTTCAGTTCCTTTCTATTTTATTCATTTCTTATTTTTATACCTCATTTAAAACATACCTTGTCCAGGAAGGTCATCCCTGCCAAATATAAATAACTTGTATCCACACTGCCTCTCCAGCACCTCGGGGAGAATCTTCAACACCAGAGTGTCCACATCATGGCTGTGGCTTTCTCTTTGAGGCTTGGGGTACAAGACGTATGCATCATACAGCTTCCCATCTGAAAAGGAAATGGGACAAGCTCGTGAAACTATTCCTACCAAATTATGTGAACAAAGTGAACATCTGAGTTGCTATCATGGTGTCTTTTTCCTTGGGTTCAATGACTTCCGGGGGCCCAGTTGGCTGACTCATTGCCAAGCACTGCATCTCATTCTTTCCACACTTTAAATTTTCACTCCAATCTCTTCTTTCAGGCATGGTTGTTTGAGGATAAGTTGAATGTAATTCATCTTTGTTTCTCTAGAGGTAAGGTGTCTTTTTCCCCTGGCTTCATTCAGAATTTTTTATTCTGTAGTTTGAAAATGATATGCCTAGGTGTAGTTTTGTTTGTTTGTCTTTGGTATTTATCCTAATTGGAGTGCTCTGAGCTTCCTGGATCTGTGGTTTGGTATCTGACATGAATTTGGAGAAATTCTCAGTAATTAGTGTTTGAAATATCTCTGTTCCTCTCTTTCTTCTCCTACTGGTATTCCCATTATATGTATGTTACACTCTTTGTAGTTGTCTCATAGTCATTGGATATTTTGTTCTGTTTTTTTATTTTTTCCGGTCTTTGCTTTTCAGTTTTGGAGGTTTCTACTGAGGTATCCTCAAGCCCAGAGATTCTTTTCTTAGCAGTGTCTGGTCTGGTAATAAGCCCATCAGAAGCATTCTTCATTTTTGTTTGTTCTCCCCTAGCATTTCTTTTTGGTTATTTCTTACTATTCCCATCTGTTTACATTGCCCATCTGTTCTTGCATGCTGTCTACTTTATCCTTTAGAGTCCTAAGCATAGTAATCATAGTTGTTTTAAATTCACAGTATGATAATTCCAACATCCCCACCATATCTAGTTCTAATGCTTGCTCTGTCTCTTCAAATTGTGGGGGGGTTTTCTGTCCTCTAATAGGCCTTATAGTTTTTCTTGATAGCTGGATGTGATCTACCAGGTAAAAGGAATTGCTCTAAGTAGGTCTTTAGCAACATGTGGTGAGGAACGGAAAGAGGGGAAGTATTCTCTAGTCCTATGATTAGATCTCAGTCTTTTAGTGAGCCTATGCCTCTGGACTATGAAATTCACAAATGTTTCTCAGTGTTTTCTCCGCCCTTAGGTTGGGCAGGATGGCTAGAGAGGGCTGGAGTTTGTTATTTCCCTTTGCTCACGCCAGTCAGGCCCCTGATAAAACCCCAGCAGGTTAGGCTCTCATTAACTAGTGTATCCTGAGGGCAGTCCTTCTTAAGAACAGAATGCTCTGGTGTCTTTTTCCCCTCTCCCTCTCCCCTTTCCCCTCTCCCTGCTGGAAGCACATAAAGGAATTTTTCTCTGATATTTACCATCAGAGCTTGGTCAGGCTCCTGGAAGTAAAACTCAGGAAAGTGTGAGGGCCCCTTTATGATTGGGTCCCTGAAGAGGGTTCCCAGACCCAATTGCAATATGTGTGTGTGGAGGTTTCCCCACACCAACAAGCAATTCTTGGATGCCAGCAGGGTGTCTAAGAATTCAACTCCATTCTGACACTTTCCACCCAGAGATAGAATCAGATTGCCCAGGGAAAGGGCTCAGTCCCACAAGATCACATTCCACTTCAGACGCCCAGTTGTTACCTGTGTTTCTGACCAAGGCGCTCCAAACTGGAGGTTCCAACGACTCCCCCCGACCCACCCCAATGTAAGCAGCTCCTTGAAGGAAGCATCTCTTTGCAGGAGGCCCTTTTGTCCTGTCGCTCTAGCAAAGCTATATTTTAACTTAACCTTTACGCCAGGTGCCTCCATGCTTAACTAACCTCTGGCCAAAGCACACCTTTCGAATCTTTTGATCACACAAGGCCTCGCCTAACCTGTTGATTCTTTTCTTAGAAGTAGAAATGAAGAATAAATAATTAACAGATGACTACATCTCTTCCCCAGCTTCTCCTTCAGTAATCTCACAAGCAGACTGCGTGCACAAGATAGCATCTAAAGAAAGATCATGAGAAGTCAACAAGCCTGCGAGCAGTGGGAGATGGTGAAGAATCTGACCCCCTTTCTCAGTGATTAACTGAGATTATTTCCCCTTTTCCCTTTAACACTTTCATGGCCGCGCAGAATCTTTGGAGTTGGTTCTGGGACACCAGTCCTCCTTCTCCCCTGGTTGCCGGCCTCCTGAATAAAGCAACATTTCCTTTTCCACCCAACCCTTGTCTCTCGAGTATTGGCTTTCGAGCGAGTTTGGTAACACTAATTCAGGATACCAGTAGCGAGTCCAGGGTGTTACCTGTACTCCGGACCAATTGGCTATAAACCAGATTCCCACGACCCCCTCCCTGGGTTCGATTAATTTGCTAGAACAGACTCAGAGAAACATGTTACTTACTAGACCACTGACTTATTATATAAGGATTTTAAAGGGTATGAAATCAACAGCCAGATGAGGAGATATACAGGGCAACGGATGGAGAAGGGGATAGAGCATCCGTGCCCTCTCTGGGGGGCACCACTCTCCCCAAACTCTACCTGCTCACCAGCCCAGAAGTTCTCCAGAGTCTGTCCTTCCAGGTTTTATAGAGGCTTCATTACACAGGCTCGATTGATTAAATTAGGAGAAGGAAGCTTCACAAAGCTCATCCCTGATTCATCCTGTGCAACCGTGTCAGATGGTAGTTTCCAAAAATAGCCCCAGCAGTATTTCCAGTCCCATATGTTCTCTCTGCACTTTGCCACACCCCACAAAGAGGCAGAATCTATTTCGCCTTCCTTAGAATTGGGTAAGACTCTGCGGCTGCCTTGACAAGTGAACAAGGTAGAATTGATACTAGAAATTCAGGGTCTGAGTCATCAAAAAAATAATGGCTTCTACCTCGCTCTGCTGTTCTTGAAACACCAGCCCTTGGAAGCCATCGCACGCTGTGAGGAAGCCCAGTGTAGTAGCCCCCATTGAGCGATTACTTGGAGAGGAGCCCAGGCCACCAGTCAACAGCCCAAATCAGCTGCTTGTCTTCCAGCTGAAGCCCCAGGCATCACGGGGCTGAGACAGGCCACCTCCGCTTTGCCCGTCCGCACTCCTGACCCACAGAATCTATAAGCAAAATAAGTGGTGGTCTTATGCCATAAAGTTTTGAGGTAATTTGATTCCCAGCCACAGTAACTGGGCTGGAATTGGGGAAATAACAATGAATAGCAACAAATAACAATGAGGGGGACCACTCCCCGCAACTGTCTACATCATCAAGAAAATTACAGAGACACAGACCTACTAGTGAGTTTCCTAAGGAAAGTGGGCCCTGCTCTCTCTGTGGAATGGTGGGGAAACAGGGCACCCAGGTTCTGGTGAAGTTCCTTTCATTTTCTAAGGAGATTCATCCCTACTTTTGATGTTAAAGCATCTGTGTACACCCTCATTGGCTGTTGGCAAAAATACAGTCATTTGTTTGCACAACTTAATGTTTATGAAAGTTGCCTAAAGATGATTTGATTCCCTACTTCTCTCAATACGATGTTGCTAAATTTTAAACCTGATCAAACTGGTCCCGTGGAAAAATCAGAGGGAATCAATTTGACCTTCAGGTAAGTGCGCTAACTGAATTGCATGAGTTTTTGGCATTTTTGCCCTAGCATGAAGACACCGGGAGAAAAGGCACATTAAACATGCTTTTACATTTACCATGGGAATTTTGTTGCAAGCAAAGTTCATTACATCACGTGCTTTAAAAACAAGATCTCACTACAAAACAATTTTCCTGAGGAATTGGCCCAGAAAAAGCCATGTGCTCTCCTGAGCGAATGAAAAGTTTGTGTAAACAGTGCCATGAACCTTGTCATGGCTTTGCCTTCACTTTTAAAGCAAGAGCATCTTTAAAAACCATCCAAGGTGGGTCATTAACTGTCCCCTGCCCTGCTTATGTTATCATTCTACCCTTTGTTCACTGTACCTGTTTTGTTTTTGTTTTTAATTTAATTTATTTTTGGCTGCGTTGGGTCTTCGTTGCTGCGCGCAGGCTTTTCTCTAGTTGCGGCGAGCGGGGGGCTACTCTTCGCTGTGTTGCGCGGGCTTCTCATTGCGGTGGCTTCTCTTGTTGCCGAGCATGGGCTCTAGGCACATGGCCTTCAGTAGCTGTGGCACGCGGGCTCAGTAGTTGTGGCTCGCGGGCTCAGTTGCTATGCGGCATGTGGGATCTTCCTGGACCAGGGCTCGAACCCGTGTCCCCTGCATTGGCAGGAGGATTCCCAACCACTGAGCCACCAGGGAAGCCCTTGTTTTTGTTTTTAATCATCTGTTCTACAGGTGCATTCCCCACAAACCTATTTGGAATAAGGTGAGGCATAGACACGTCTCTCACGTAGATTTGTAAACAAATCCTTATATCTGTGTACACACAGGCACACGTGGGATAAGAATTTTTAAACTCCCTCCTGTGAGTTAACAGACAATACACAGAGCTCCTGGACTTAGCCAGGCCTGTCCATGACTCAATAAAACTGTGAGTTATACACACCTCACTATTAATCACAGCTGCGGCTTGACAAATCTGGTTGGAATAAACAACTTATCACGAGAAGGACACATGTTCTCTCTCTCCCTCACTTGTATTTGTTGTCCATTACTCCACATATTCTCAACTAACCAGAAAATATCCTCAAGGGACACAAAACTGGAAACAGCATCTGGGACTCATCTCAACGTCTCATCACTAACTCACTGTTGAAGTCACACTCAAAGAGGACTCACAGTGCAGTTCTCAGAGCCTGAGCTGGAGGAAATTTAATCACCAAGGGTGCGTGTACTTTTCTGACTTAAAAGCAAGAAGACCGCTGGCTGACTGTAGGTTCCCATCTCCAAATCCTCAGCCCGCCGGTACCAAATCTGGGCAGCAGCCCGGTCTGAGCAGAGGGTGGGGCTCCCTGAGTCAATCAACTGTCCAGCTTCCCCTGCTTAGGGTGAGGCACAATTCCTTTTTTCTCTTCCTGCTACACTTGACCTCACTCGTGGCGGTTTCACCACACACTCGGCATTCACGCTCCGGGGATCCCGGTAGGTCAGGGAGGGAGTTCCGGGGACAACACTGAACCCACGCAGTCCCCTGTCAGTCAACAAACAAAGCATCTCTGTGTCAGAAAAGACAAGCAGCCGTGCTGCCCTGAGGTGTCTTCTCAAACAGGTGCAGGAGGACCACAGGCAGAGGTGGGCTTACGCAGAGTAGGCTCTACAGGGACCATGGCCCAGCTCAGCGCCTGCAACGCTGAAAGAGCTTCAGGTTGCATTGGACATGCAACGCCGATTTCCACAAGTGAATTGCGCCGTCAAAGAAAAAGAAAACAAAACCAGAGTCTGGTTCTTTCCAGGTTGCTCAAGGGCCGCCAATTCTGAATTCTGAAATTTAACTTAAACTCCAAGTTAGGATACTTACGGTTTATCAAACACGTGGACAGACACGTGGTTTTATATGCCAAGCAGGCACTTTGTATGACTACCACCCTTCTGTATAATAGGGATTCCTAAAACGTGCTGGGACCCACCCCACCTCCTTGAGTTCCCAGCAACACTGCAAGTCTATGGACTTGAAAGGGACGCGTTTGTGTATCTCCGTGCAGGAAAGCCGCACAGACCTCTCTCAGCCATGTGTGACTTTTTTATCCACTTAGGACACGTTAAAGCAGATGCATTACTTTTGCGCGAGGCCTTGATCGATCACATCTATTCTGAGATACAAAGAAAATAGCACAGAGTTAAAAGCACAGTGATGGGGGGCTTCCCTGGTGGCGCAGTGGTGGAGAGTCCGCCTGCCGATGCAGGGGACACGGGTTCGTGCCCTGGTCCGGGAAGATCCCACATGCCGCAGAGCGGCTGCGCCCGTGAGCCATGGCCGCTGAGCCTGCGCGTCCGGAGCCTGTGCTCCGTAACGGGAGAGGCCACAGCAGTGAGAGGCCCGCGTACAGCAAAAAAAAAAAAAAAAAGCAGCACAGTGCTGGGAAATGCCGGAGCCTCAGATTTGGGACCACACGGGCACTTCTCCGGTGACTAGTGCCGGCAGGACGCGGCTCCCCGCGCCAAAGTGAACCCCCAGGCAGAGCAGCAGGGGCAGCTTCCTTGGACCTTCAGACATGGGAGCCCCCTGCACCCCAGGACCCTCAGTGCTTTCCTGAGCTTCAACTCTGCTATTCCTACAGGACTCTGTGAGGCAGGCTCTGATCATGGTCCCCTCCCCTCGTCTCCCCTCCCCTCCCCTCCCCTTCCCTCCCCTCCCCTCCCCTCCCCTTCCCTCCCCTCCCCTCCTCTTCCCTTCCTCCCTCCCTCCCTTCTTTCCACCTATACCTAAGAAAGAGAAGAGAATTAAATACCTAAATCACACAGGGAGTAAGTGGAGAACTCAAATTCAAACCCAGGTCTGTCTCTCTCCAAACCTGAAAGTTGGAGATAAATCTTTTTGGGCCCCCAGCGCAGGCCCAGAAGGAGCTGCAAACACAGGCAACTCCTTGCTCTCTGTGACATAAATTCTGCATGCATGTGTGCTGTGTTGAAGACGTACCGTGGACAGAGCTCACGCTGCTCCAAGAGAAATGTTTGTCTTCTGCCTGGGCGTGAGAACCTTCCTAAAACAGTTGCACTGGGAGCCAGAAGACGATCTGCCAGGTCACTCCTAGCCTGCAAGCCTCATGCGATTGTACAGTGCTGGTGGCTACGGGCAAATCCTTTCTCTAAAGTACGAGAAGCCCCAGGGAGACGCTCTCCTCTAAAGTTGCCGACAACACGAAAGGCAAGCTAGTAAAGATGGTCAAGTATATTTACAACGGTTATGCGGACGAGCAGATTCCAGGACGATGCATGTTTCAATGGCTACTCACCTTCTATGGGCCCTGCAGAATGCAAGGCACTTCGATACCAAAGTACAACGTCGATCTTAAACACGTTGTAGATACACATGGCAGACACCGCCGCGCTGGTCAAAACAAGAAGCCCTCCTATCAAGTAAGCTCGAAAATCTGGAACTACAAATGACAGCAAAAAAAAAAAAAAAAAAAACACCCCATAAATAATAAAATAATAATACTACAAAGAGTCAATTATACACTTAACTTACACAAGTCCCATTACATACGCCAAATGGGTATTAGATGGCAGAGAGGGGAACACTTAATTATTCCTTTACAGTTAAGTAATAGGTATGGGGAGTAGAATAATTTGGTCTTGACCTTGAATTTGGGGAAGAAAATGTGCTCTTGGGAATCTGGAGAGGGAAATTCTGCAGACCCCCAGCTCCAGACGGTGGATGTGGCATGGCTCTGACCGCAGGAAGACTGCTCACCTATCAAAGCACACATGGCCAGGTCCTCCTTACTCAACACTAGACTCTCCGTAGGTGGAGCCTGAGAACCTTTACTGGGAAAGTTCCCCAGGTGGTTCTGTTGCATGTTCTTGATTATATTACTGTTATAACCGCCTTCCCAGTTACTCAAACTTGAGCAGCAGGACCCCTGTCATAAATAAAGAACCTTCAGTTGCCTCCCTTGGAAGCCATCTCCGTGGCTTCATAAGACTGGCCGAGAGCCAGACTCCCACCTCATCCCCTCTGGGCCAGCAGAGGCCAGGCTGGGCCCCTGTCTGCAAGACATGGTCTCAGGAAGGGCGTTTACACCCTGCTCTCTTTTGTGAGCACATTGCCAAGCAATTAAAGCAAAAGCAGTGGGCAAGAGATGACCAAGGAGAAGAACCAGTTTCTCTGCGACTCCAAGTCCCCTCAAAGCATGCTCCTACCTATGTGAAAGGAGGGACAGCACAGCTTTCTGCCTCACCACAGCCCAGAGCGCTGCTGTCAAAGAAGGAGGCTCTAGGAAGGAGAGAACTAGAAAAGAGGAAGTGGGAAAGCGGAAGAGAAATCCTCCCCATTCTTAGAATCCACCGCACATCCACCACTTCCTTCATTGGCCCCCTCCCTGGTCCTCCGGTCCCCACTGGAAAGTGCGTGTGTGTAGGAGGGTGGGCGGGAGGGGGGAGGGGAGCTTACTAAAGAGCTGATCACAACCTGCCCTAGGCCACACCACGTTGCAAACATTTTGCAAAGAAATCTCTATGCGTGCTTGTATGTCTTCAAATACATGGCATAATAAAGCACAATAACTAAAAACACACTCTGTGTCTCCCAAATTAATCCATTGATTAAGTCCCAGCATAGCCAAGTGGATCTGCTCTGCACGCTGATGCCCATTTGGTCCTGACTGTGTGTTTGAACCTCTAGCTTCTATCTGTTGGATGGAATCACCTCCTCCCACTGCCACCTCCCACTTCTATGCTTTTTACCAGCTCTTGGAGCAACGGTGCCACCTCTCCCCTTGGGAAGACCTGTGCCTGGGGACCTTTACTGTACACATCGGGGATCTTGGCATTACAAATGGTCATGATAAAAAGACCATGGCCACAATATTCATGAGATTCAAAAAGCCTCTGGTAAGTAAACAGGAGCGTTGGCCTGAAATTCTTGGGTTGATCATTCGCTGCATTCAGGAGTGTCGACACCCTCTGCTCTATAATTGAGCTAAAAGACAATGAAATTCCAAACAGGAAGTTAATGAATAAGTTCAAAGGAAGTATTGGCTTTGAAACTGAAATAAATGGAAAACTCTCTGTTGAGACATCAGGTGTCCTATTGAAGGCCCTATTTAAGGGGGTATTTACCTCTTGGGTCCACATGGCTACCACCAGCCTTAAACTGAGATGGTAGCTGAGAACAAGTGATTAAAGGAAATTCATAGAAGAGCACACCCAACCCAAACAACTCTCTAGAGAGCCTGCTTCCGATAATCCAAATATGATTCACATCTGAAGGTGTCTTCAACAAAAATCAGGAAGTCCAATGGAGAAGTTGTAACCTTACTTCAGGTCCCAAGGAAACCAACAAGAGGCTTGGATTTTTTTTTTTTTTTTTTTTTTTTGCGGTACGCGGGCCTCTCACTGTTGTGGCCTCTCCCGTTGCGGAGCACAGGCTCCGGACGCGCAGGCTCAGCGGCCATGGCTCACAGGCACAGCCGCTCTGAGGCATGTGGGATCTTCCCGGACTGGGGCACGAACCCGGGTCCCCTGCATCGGCAGGCGGACTCTCAACCACTGCGCCACCAGGGAAGCCCAAGAGGCTTGGATTTAAGAGGGTTTGTTCCTAAGAATTTAGGGAAAACAAAACAGAGTGCACATGTCCAAATATACATTGCATGTGAGATATGAAATAAGTGTTGATAGGAACAAAGATGAATTTAGTAAGCGTAGGTTTCCTAACTAACCTAAAACAAAGGAGATTAAGGACATGTCCCCTCTCCTGTACGATCAGCAGGTGTTAATTGATAACATCATTAGTTGCTCTGAGCCTGGACTTTGCCTCAGAATCCTTCTGAACACAGTGCTTCCACGTGGTTATTACCTATAAGGCAGTATTGACATAGAAATTGACACTGGTCTTCCTCAGTCTAGGTTGGGGCAGACTTCAGTTATAACCAGTTCAGGCCTTGTGCAATTTTCAAGGCTTCCCACAATCAGGTTCCCCTCTTTTCTCTGGTGTGGACCCTGAGGCACTCGCTCCAGCAATTTTACTCCTAATGATGTATCACAAAGGAATGCTTCTACATAAGCACCAGGACCAACACACAAGAATTTCCATAGCATCATGATTTGTTAACAGTCCCAAACTGGAAACAACTCAAATGACCACATAGTTACAGTAGAATGGATACACTGTAACCTAGTTATTCAATGGAACAGGATTCAGCACTGAAAATGAATGAACTTCTGCTACACGCTACATCACCGTTGCCTCAGTGAACCCCGTAAACCTAAGAAGAGAAGCAACACATCAAAGAAAACCTACTATGTAACTCTCTTTATAGAAAGTTCAAAATCTGTCCAGTAAGCAGTTGGAAATGCAGAGGTGCCACATGGGAAGGGAAAATGTCATTGGAGATGTGGAATTTGTTTTCACGCACACAGGGATGACAGTTGAAACCATGAGGAAAAGGGATAGTATCAGAGAGGAGTGTATAGAAAGAGTGGCTCTGAGGATAGAATCACCCAGATGTACCATAGAGGGAGATGAGATGCACATGACTGATTGGGGGAAAGTGATCCCAAACGACTTTCTATGACCTTTCCCGATACATTTAAGAATTGAAAGTTTTTCTCGAGATTATGATTTCATCCTTCACTATTTACTCTCTGGTTCCATCACCTCCAATGGATAATCAACACACTCTGTACAGTGTTAAGTGCACCATCTGTGTACGCACATGGAATTGGAAGCCTTCCTGCTCCAATATCAGAATTCAGCCTCTCCAGATAACTTTACAAAGTTACATGATAAAAATATACATTAGCACTTTATTTTTATACCGCATGGTTTATAATAAACAACCTAAAAGCTGAAAATCACAAGTACATGATTATAAAAGTTGAGCAAGCGGGTTTAATAAAGGAATACTTCTGTTTTCTAGAGGTCTGATGCATAAAATCTCAATGCATATTAATAGGGAGCTTTCTAATGACACTGTAGTGAAGCCACAGCCTGACCCCAAGAACATGATCAGACAGGGTATCAGCTTTTATCTAGATTTCATATTGAGTGTCCCTATTTAATACCACTCTGCTGCCTCACACCAAACATTTAAAGTCACTCCTCTTTCATTTGTGTTTCCTTGCCACCACCTGTAACACTGAGCAGAAGGCATCCCCCTAGAGTATTACCTGGGAGTTTTAGTATAACGTAAGCTGCAGACACTCCAGCATGGCATGTGAAAGGGCGGCCATAATCTTCCATTTTCACTTCTAAGAAGGTTATGTTCACTGTGTAAAACATGTGTCCTTGAGAAACAGTGTAGTTTCTACGAAAGAAGAGCCAGTCATTAATATGTACATGAGTTGTATTTAACCAACATATTTTATAAGCTTTTGTCTGGAGAATAAAGTTCTTTCCTGGAGAACACTTGGGGCCATCATTTCACCCTAAATACACCCTGCTGGCTCAATGAGGTGATGGATTGTGTAACACCAAATTTGCATTTTCTTCTGGACGGCGATGCAGAAGTGTAGTCCTTTTAATTAGAGACACCATCCTCAGCCCAAAGGGGCCTTCCCCTATCCCTCTCCACTCATCCTAACCTACCTCCACTGCAAAGCCCAACACAAGTTCTTCTGCCTTTTGGCTTCATCAGTCTCGTTTCATACCACTCCACTTAAACCACCATAAATTGGGTTTACGCCACTCCGTTAGCTAACGATCATGCATCGTCTCTCCCAAGAATCCCCGTGTTGTGGCCATTTTGCTATTTAAGCCTTGAAGGCCCATGGCCTTCCTAAATAGGGATGAGACTCATTGAAAGGAGTAGCGGAGAGAAACCGATCTTGCTGCTTGAAGCCATACTTTGTTGTTTTGTCTCCTCTCTCTGTGATCCAAGCAGGATTAATAACATGAGCATCTTCTCTGAACCAGAGGCTTGACCCCACAGTACTGAAAAGGGCTTTGAAAGCTACAACCAAAAGGAGTGAGGGGAGAGACAGTGAAAGCCACCTCAAATAAAGCAGTACCAGCACCAAAATCATTTAGATGGAGAAATTCTTGCTAGGTTTTAGGGAAGCCAGAAAAGCAAAACACCTACTCGATTCCTTCTTGAATTCGTTTAGATTCCTTGTAGTAAACATCGACCAATGTATTATTGACCTTCCAGCAGCGCGGGTTTGTGTTACCCCATGCGTCTGTTATATTGCAGTCCACGATGAGGGTGGAGCCTGTGCAAGCAAATTCGTAAACACACAATGAAAACACTACCAAAGTGACCTGCTTAACAAAGGCACCTTGCTTCTGAGCCTTGAATATATTTCAATGACCAAAAATGTCCCCCTGAGGTCAATGTTCATCTACTATACATTATTCTCTCCCTGGATGGAGAGAACAAGGACACATGATCTTCCAGGATGCCTATTGTACAGAGACAGGAATAAGCTGTCAAACGTCACCAGCTTGAGACCAATTTCCCCACAATATCGGGGCACACATACTGCTTCTACTCTCAGTAAACTTAGCAAAGTTTACAAAGTATTTCACACACGTATTCTCATTCAGTCTTCTTATCTTTCAGACACTCCTACAAGGCAGAAAAGGGGCAGAGCTATTATCCCCATCTTATAGATGAGAACACTGAGGTTCAGACAGATCAAGTGCTTTGCCCAAGGTCACACCTTAGAGGAAGGAACGAGATGTGACTCTGGTTTCCTAATTCCGAATCCAGTGATATTTCTACTTTAGCATTTGTGACCCCTACCCTTTCTCTCTTCTCTTTATCCTGCCTCCACACGCATTCAAAAATCTATTAAATAAATTTACATTTCATCTTATTTTGCCCTCAAAGCCTAATAAATTCGATCTATTTACTACATGTAAAAAAATTACTGTACTTCTAACAGTATACTTTAAGTTTCTTTACTCTAGGTGGTATTTTTTTTTAATTTGTAAAATATAACACAGTTATGGTAAAAAGTATAGAGTATAAGTGTAAAGTTACTGAATTATTAAAAATCAAATATGCATATCACCTTCACCTCATCAAGAAAATACTATATTGCCAAAACGCCAGAAGCCACCCACTTGCTGTCCTTATTTTATATTTTATCACTTCCTACTCATGCCTGAACCCTGGCATCCAATGATCGATGTTTAGTTGGTGATGCTCACCCATGCTGTTCCATGACACCGATGCTGTCACCATAGTCCATACAGACAATGGACCATACTAGTTCTTTTTTTTTTTTTTTAACATCTTTATTGGAGTATAATTGCTTTACACTGTTCTGTTAGTTTCTGCTGCATAACAAAGTGAATCAGCTATATGTATACATATAAACCCATATCCCCTCCCTCTTGCATCTCCCTCCCTCCCACCCTCCCTATCCCACCCCTCTAGGTGGTCACAAAGCACCAAGCTGATCTCCCTGTGCTATGCAGCTGCTTCCCAGTAGCTATCTAGTTTACATTTTGTAGTTTATATATGTCCATGCCACTCTCACTTCTTCCCAGCTAACCCTTCCCCCTCCCTGTGTCCTCAAGTCCATTCTCTATGTCGGCATCTTTATTCCTGTCCTGCCCCTAGGTTCCTCAGAACCATTTTTGTTTTGGATTCCGTATATATGTGTTAGCACACCGTATTTGTTTTTCTTTATCTGACTTACTTCACTCTGTATGACAGACTCTAGGTCCATCTACCTCACTACAAATAACTCAATTTCATTTCTTTTTATGCCTGAGTAATATTTCATTGTACATATGTGCCACATCTTCTTTATCCATTCATCTGTCGATGGACACTTAGGTGGTTTCCATGTCCTGGCTATTGCAAATGCAGCGAACATTTGGTGCATGTATCTTTTAGAATTATGGTTTTCTCAGGGTATATGCCCAGTAGTGGGATTGCTGGGTCATATGGCAGTTCCCTTTTTAGTTTTCTAAGGAACCTCCATACTGTTCTTCATAGTGGCTGTATCAATTTACATTCCCACCAACAGTGCAGGAGGTTTCCCTTTTCTCCACACCCTCTCCAGCATTTATTGTTTGTAGAATTTTTGTTGATGGCCATTCTGACCGGTGTGAGGTGATACCTCATTGTGCTTTTGATTTGCCTTTCTCTAATGATTAGTGATGTTGAGCATCCTTTCATGTGATTGTTGACAATCTGCATATCTTCTTTGGAGAAATGTCTGTTTAGGTCTTCTGTCCATTTTTGTATTGGGTTGTTTGATTTTTTGATATTGAGCTGCATGAGCTCCTTGTATATTTTGGAGATTAATCCTTTGTCAATTGCTTTGTTTGCAAATATTTTCTCCCATTTTGAGGGTTGCCATTTCATCTTGTTTATGGTTCCCTTTGCTGTGCAAACCTTTTAAGTTTCATTAGGTCCCATTTATTATTATTTTTTTTTTAATTTCCATTACTCTAGGGGGAAGGTCAAAAAGGATCTTGCTGTGATTTACATCATAGAATGTTCTACCCATGTTTTCCTCTAAGAGTTTGATAGTGTCTGGCCTTACATTTAGGTCTTTAATCCATTTTGAGTTTATTTTTGTGTATGGTGTTAGGAAGTATTCTAATTTCATTCTTTTACATGTAGCCGTCCAGTTTTCCCAGCACCACTTACTGAAGAGGCTGTATTTTCTCCATTGTATATTCTTCCCTCTTTTGACAAAGATAAGGTAACCATATGTGTGTGGGTTTATCTCTAGGCATTCTATCTTGTACCATTGATCTATATTTCTATTTTTGTGCCAGTACCATACTGTCTTGATTACTGTAGCTTTGTAGTATAGTCTGAAGTCAGGGAGCCTGATTCCTCCCACTCCATTTTTCTTTCTCAAGATTGCTTTGGCTATTTGGGGTCTCTTTGTTTTCATACAAACTGTGAAAAAATTTTTTTTCTAGTTCTGTGAAAAATGCCATTGGTAGTTTGAGAGGGATTACACTAAATCTGTAGATTGCTTAGGGTAATACAGTCATTTTCACAATATTAATTCTTCCAATCCAAGAACACGGTATATCTCTCCTTCTGTTTGTACTGTCTTTAATTTTTTTCATCAGTGTTGTAGTTTTCTGCACACAGATCTTTTGTCTCCCTAGGTAGGTTTATTCCTGGGTATTTTATACTTTTTGTTGAAGTGGTGATTGGGAGTGTTTCCTTAATTTCTCTTTAAGATTTTTCATTTTTAGTGTATAGGAATGCAAGAGATTTCTGTGCATTAATTTTTTATCCTGCAACTTTACCAAATTCATTGATTAGCTCTAGTAGTTTTCTGGTAGCATCTTTAGGATTCTCTATGTATAGTATCATGTCATCTGCAAACAGTGACAGTTTTACTTCTTCTTTTCCAATCTGTATTCCTTTTATTTCTTTTTCTTCTCTGATTGCTGTGGCTAAAACTTCCAAAACTATGTTGAATAATAGTGGTGAGAGTGGACATGCTTGTCTTGTTCCTGATCTTAGAGGAAATGGTTTCAGTTTTTCACCATTGAGAACAATGTTGGCTGTGGGTTTGTCATATATGGCCTTTATTATGTTGAGGTAGGTTCCCTCTATGTCCACTTTCTGGAGAGTTTTTATCATAAATGGGTGTTGAATTTTGTCATAAGCTTTTTCTGCAACTGTTGACATTATCACATGGTTTTTATCCTTCAATTTGTTAATATGGTGTATCACATTGATTGATTTGCATATATTGCAAATCCTTGCATTCCTGGGATAAACCACACTTGGCTATGGTGTATGATACTTTTAATGTGCTGTTGCATTCTGTTTGCTTGTATTTTATTGAGGATTTTTGCATCTATGTTCATCAGTGATATTGGCCTGTAGTTTTCTTTTTTGTGACATCTTTGTCTGGTTTTGTTATCAGTGTGATGGTGGCCTCGTAGAATGAGTTTGGGAGTGTTTCTTCCTCTGCAATTTTTTGGAAGAGGTTGAGAAGAATGGGTGTTAGCTCTTCTCTAAATGTTTGATAGAATTCACCTGTGAAGCCATCTGGTCCTGGGTTTTGTTTGTTGGAAGATTTTTAATCACAGTTTCAATTTCAGTGCTTGTGATTGGTCTGTTCATTTTTTCTATTTCTTCCTGGTTCAGTCTTGGAATGTTGTACTTTTCTAAGAATTTGTCCATTTCTTCCAGGTTGTCCCTTTTATTAACATATAGTTGCTTGTAGTAGTCTCTCATGATACTTTGTATTTCTTCAGTGTCAGATGTTACTATTTTTTCATTTCTAATGCTATTGATTTCAATCTTCTCCCTTTTTTCTTGATGAGTCTGGGTAATGGTTTATCAATTTTGTTTATATTCTCAAAGAACCACCTTTTAGTTTTATTGATGTTTGTTATTCTTTTCTTCATTTCTTTTCATTTATTTCTGATCTGATCTTTATGACTTCTTTCATTCTGCTAACCTTGGGTAATTTTTGTTCTTTCTCTAATTGCTTTGGGTGTAAGGTTAGGTTGTTTATTTGAGATCTTTTCTTGTTTCTTGAGGTAGGATTGTAGTGCTATAAACTTCCCTCTTAGAACTGCTTTTGCTGCATCCCACAGGTTTTCTGTCGTCATGTTTTCACTGTCATTTTTTTCTAGGTATTTTTTGATGTCCTCTTTGATTTCTTCAGCGATCTCTTAGTTATTTAGTAGTGTCTAGTTTAGCCTCCATGTGTTTGTAGTTTTTACAGTTTTTTTCCTGTAATTTATATCTAGTCTCATAGCATTGTCATCGGAAAAGATACTTAATAGTATTTCAATTTTCTTAAGTTTACCAAGGCTTGATTTGTGACCCAAGATATGATCTATCCTGAAGAATGTGCCATGAGCAATTGAGAAGAAAGTGTATTCTGTTGTTTTTGGATGGAAGGTCCTATAAATACCAATTAAGTCCATCTGGTCTAATGTGCATTAAAGTTGTGTTTCCTTATTTATTTTCATTTTGGATGATCCGTCCATTGGTGTAAGTGGGGTGTTAAAGTCCCCTACTATTATTGTGTTACTCTCGATTTCCCCTTTTATGTCTGTTAGCATTTGTCTTATGTATTGAGGTGCTCCTATGTTGGGTGCATAAATATTTACAATTGTTATATATTTTTCTTGGATTGATCCCTTGATCATTATGTAATGTCCTTCTTTGTCTCTTGTAATAGTCTTTATTTTAAAGTCTATTTTTTCTTATATGAGTATTGCTACTTCATCTTTCTCTTGATTTCCATTTGCATGGAATACCTTTTTCCATCCCCTCACTTTCAGTCTGTATGTGTCCCTAGGTCTGAAGTGGGTCTCTTGTAGACAGCATATATACAGGTCTTGTTTTTGTATCCATGCAGATAGTCTGTGTCTTTTGGTTGGAGCATATAAGCCATTTACATTTAAGGTAGGTATTTATATGTATTTTCCTATGACGATTTTCTTAATTGTTTTGGGTTTGTTTTTGTAGATCTTTTCCTTCTCTGTGTTTCCCTCCTAGAGAAGTTCCTTTACCATTTGTTGTAAAGCTGGTTTGGTGGTGCTGAATTCTCTTAACTTTTGCTTTTCTGTAAAGGTTTTAATTTGTCCATTGAATCTGAATGAGATCCTTGCTGGGTAATCTTGGTTGTAGATTTTCCCCTTTTATCACTTTAAATGTGTCCTGCCACCCCCTTCTGGCTTGCAGAGTCCTGCTGAAAGATCAGCTATTAACCTTATGGGGATTCCCTTGTATGTTATTTGTTGCTTTTCCCTTGCTGCTTTTAATATTTTTTCTTTGTATATAATTTTAGATAGTTTGATTAATATGTGTCTTGGCATGTTTCTCCTTGGGTTTATCCTGTATGGGATTCTCTGTGCTTCCTGGACTTGATTGACTATTTCTTTCCCATATTAGGGAAGTTTCAATAATCTCTTCAAATATTTTCTCAGACCCTTCCTTTTTCTCTTCTTCTGGGACCCTTATAATTCGAATGTTGGTGTGTTTAATGTTGGCCCAGAGGTCTCTGAGACTGTCCTCAATTCTTTTTTCTTTATTCAGCTCTGCAGAAGTTATTTCCACTATTCTGTCTTCCAGGTCACTTATCCGTTCTTCTGCCTTAGTTATTCTTCTATTGATTCCTTCTATTTTTAATTTCATTTATTGTGTTGTTCATCATTACTTGTTTGCTCTTTAGTTCCTCTAATTCCTCGTTAAACATTTCTTGTATGTTCTCCATTCTATTTCTGAGATTTTTGATCATCTTTACTATCATTACTCTGAATTCTTTTTCCGGTAGACTGCTTATTTCCTCTTCATATATTTGGTCTGGTGGGTTTTTACCTTGCTCCTTCATCTGCTGCATATTTCTCTGTCTTCTCATTTTGCTTAACTTACTGTGTTTGGGGTCTCCTTTTCACAGCCTGCAGGTTCGTAGCTCCTCTTATTTCTGGTGGGTTAGGTTGGTTCAGTAGCTTGTGTAGGCTTCCTTGTGGGGGGGATTTGTGTCTGTGTTTTAGTGGGTGGGCTGAATCTTCTCTTTCTGGTGGGCAGAGCCATGTCCAGTGGTGTGTTTTGGGTGGTCTGTGAATTTAGTATGACTTTCGGCAGCCTGTCTGCTAATGGGTGGGGTTATGTTCCTGTCTTGCTAGTTGTTTGGCATGGGATGTCCAGCACTGGGGCTTGCTGGCCATTGGATGGAGCTTGTTTTTAGTGTTGAGACAGATCTCTGGGAGAGCTCTCACCAATTAATATTACATGGGGCCAGGTGGTCTCTGGTTGTCCAACATCCTGGACATGGCCCTCCCACCTCGGAGGTCCAGGCCCGACACCCAGCCGGAGCACCAAGACCCTGCTAGCCGCACAGCACAGAATAAAAGGAAGGTTAAAAAAAAAAAAAAGAACAGACAGAACCCCAAAACAAATGATAAAGGCAAAACTAAACAGGCAAAATCACAGAAACATACATACACACACACACACACACACACACACACACACACTCTCACAAAAAGAAAAAAAAAAAAACCCCAAACAGACAGAACCCCAAGACAAACAGTAAGAGCAAAACTAAACAGACAAAATCACACAAAGAAACATACACACAGACACTCAGAAAAAGAGAAAAAAAAAAAGGAAGAGAGCAACCAAACCAATAAACAAACCCACAGATGAAAACAAACACTAAAAACTAAACTAAGATAAACATAAAACCAAAAACAAATCAAATGCAGAAAGCAAACCCTGAGTCCACAGTTGCCCCCAATGTCCCCTGCCTCAATTTTGGGAACACTCGTTGTCTATTCAGGTATTCCACACATGCAGGGTTTACCAAGCTGATTGTGGGGATTTAGTCCACTGCTTCTGAGGCTGCACAGTGAGATTTCCTTTCTCTTCTTTGTTCACACAGCTCCTGGGGTTCAGCTTTGGTTTTGGCCCCGCCTCTGCATGTAAGTCACCTTCAGGCATCTGTTCCCCACCCAGACAGGACAGGATTAAAGCAGTGGCTGATTAGGGCTCTCTTCCTCACTCAGGCGGGGGAGAGGGTGGGGTATGGTAGTCACAAATGGGATGCTGGGAGTGCCTGCAGTGGCAGAGGGCAGTGTGATGTTGCAACAGCCTGAGGTGCGCCATGTGTTCTCCTGGGGAAGTTGACCCTGGATCACAGGAGCCTGGCAGTGGTGTGCTGCATAGGCTCCTTTGAGGGTGTGGGTAGTGACCTGTGCTTGCACACGGGACTCTTGATGGCAGTGGTGGCAGAAGTAGCAGTCTGTGCCCACCTCTGACACCCAAGATGATAGCTGTGGCTCATGCTCATCTCTGGAGCTGCCTTAGGCAGTGCTTTGTTGTCTGCAGGCTCACGGAGTAGGAAGCCCTTCTCCTCATGCACCCCGAAACAATGGTCTCTTGCCTCTCCGGCAGGTCCAGACTTTTTCCTGGGCTCCCTCCCAGCTAGCCGTGGTGCACTAACCCCCTGCAGGCTGTGTTCACACCGCCAACCCCAGTCCTCTCCCTGCGCTCCAACTGAAGCCTGAGCCTCAGGTCCCAGCCCCCGCCTGCCCCGGCGGGTGAGCAGACAAGCCTCTCGGGCTGGTGAGTGCTGGTCGGCACCGATCCTCTGTGCGGGAATCTCTCCACTTTGCCCTCCACACCCCTGTTGCTGTGCTCTCCTCTGTGGCTCCAAAGCTCCCCACCCCATCCCTGCCAATGAGGGGGCTTCCTAGTGTGTGGAAACTTTTCCTCCCTCACAGCTCCCTCCCAGACGTGCAGGTCCCATCCCTATTCTTTTGTCTCTTCTTTTTCTTTTTTCTTTTGCCCTACCCATGTACGTGGGGATTTTCTTGCCTTTTTGGAAGTCTGAGGTCTTCTGCCAGCGTTCAGTAGGTGTTCTGTAGGAGTTGTTCCACACATAGATGTATTTTTGATGTGTTTGTGGGGAGGAAGGTGATCTCCACATCTCACGCCGCCACCATCTTGAAGGTCTCCAACATACTAGTTCTTATTCATTTCTCTTACTGTTGCTATATACGCACTGGCATGGTTTCTATTATTTACCTCCTATGCCTATGGCCTATTTGAACTCTCTTCTCTTCTGCATGTCTCCCAGGTCACATGTGTATATATCTCATGTATACACACCCGTGTACATGATGAGTATACAGAATTATCTACCAGTAAAATTGGGAGATCATAGATTATGCCTAGCTCCAACTTGAAATGACATGCCAAGCTGTTTTCTAATAGTTGTACCACCTGACACTTCCACCAGCAGTGTGAGAGTTCCTGTTACTGCACAGACTCCATGATGCCTGGGATTGTCAGTCTATTTACTTTAGCCATCTTTATGTATGTGTCCTGATATCACCTAGCGAACTTAAGTTACATCTCCCTAGATTGCACCTGATCGAGCACCTTTTTAACATTTTTATTGGCTGTGTTGATATCCTCTACTTGAGCTGTCGGTCCAAGCGGTTTGTCTGTCCTCCCACCGGGTGGCCTTCTTCTCATTATTTTGGAGGAGCTTGGGCTAGACCCTGCATACAAGACCTTTGCTCACCTATTTCAAGTATCTTCTTCTACTCTGTGGCTTGTCTTTCCACTCTCTGAATAAATAGAAGTTCTTATTTCTAATGTAGCCTCATTTACCAATTTTTTCCTTCAATACTAGTAATTTGTATGTTCTTCGTTTTTTTAATCTTTCCTTACCCCAAATCATAAAGGTATTTTTCTAGAAATGTGTGGTTTTGACTTTCATATTTAGGTCTACAATTCACCTGAAATTATTTTTATAAAAGGCACGAGAAAGGGGGAAAGTTTTGTCTTATTCTATATTACATCTAATTGTCTAGGACCATTTATTGAGAAGACTGCACTTTCCCTATTCCTCTGTAGTGTCAGCTTTGTCAAAACCAAGTGCTTTGCATGAATGGATCTATTTCTGGGCCTTCAATTCTGTTCTATTGTCGATCCTCATACCAGGACTAGAGTGTCTAAATTACCATAGCTTTTTAGCAAATCTTGAAATCTGGTGTCACTCATCCTCCCATTCAGTTCTTCTTCATTGAAAGTGTCTTAACTATTATTCAATCTTTGAGTTTTCATACCAATGTTATAATCAATATATCAAATTCTGCAAAAACCAAAATCTGTTAAGATTCTGACTGTCTTCTTCCTCAAAACAAAGAAAAAGTGTTCAATAATTCAGTCTTGACTGTGTTGTTTCTATAGGTTTTTAAAAATAGATTTTTAAAAATCAGATTAAGGACATTCCCTTCTATTCTTAATAAAAGAGTTGTTTTTTTAAAATAATGAATTCCTAGTTCAAGTTTTCTAAATGACTTTTTTGTATCTATAAGGTAAGTGTATTATTTTTCTCCTTTAGTTTGTTTATGCAAAATAAAAGAGTGAATTATCTAATATGAAACAACCTTGTATTGCTCCGTATAACCCCAATTTAGTCTTTTATGCATGTTGTTAAAATTAATTTGCTTTCATTTTTCATCTGTGTTTATGAATGAGAGTTGGCCTGAAATTTTCCTTTGTAATAATGTCCTGGACTTCCCAGGTAGTGCAGTAGTTGAGAACCCACCTGCCAATGCAGGGGACACAGGTTCAATCCCTGGTCCAGGAAGATCCCACATGCCACAGAGAAACTAAGCCCATGCACCACAACTACTGAGCCTGTGTTCTACAGCCCGTGAGCCACAACTACAGAGCCTGTGCACTACAACTACTGAACCCTGCACGCCTAGAGCTCGTGCTCCACAACTAAAGAAGCCACCGCAGTGAGAAGCCCATGTACCACTGTGAAGAGTAGCCCCAGCTCGCCGCAACTAGAGAAAGCCTGTGCACAGCAATGAAGACCCAATGCAACCAAAAATAAATTTAAAAAAAATTAATAATGTCCTTGTTGGGTTTGGGTGTCAAGGTTTTCCTGACCTTATAAAATGAGATAAGGACTATTTCCTCTTTCACTTCTCTCTGAAACAATTTGTTGAAAATTGATGTTATCTCTTTATTAAATGTTTTGTAGAATTCACCAGTAAAACCAACTGAATCTGGAATTTTGTTTGTGGGAAGATTTTAAATTTATTTAATAGTTATATGATTATCTTCCTCTCTCATGGCTTATATTTTCTTTCTAATTATCTAAACACAATGGCTAGAATTTTCAAAGACAGGAGAGGGCAACAACGTTAATTAAGAGAGTTAATAACAGGTATGTTTATCCTTTCTAGGTGTTTATGAAATCCACTAGGGTATTCACATGGTGAGTGATATGTAGACAACTATCTTTTATTATGGGCATTATTATTTCTTTGAAAATTCAGAAGAACTAAAGAACTCTCCTTGAAACTTGTGGGTCCAGAGCCTTTTAAGTACTGAGTAGATTTCATCTCCTTTCCATGTGTTGCTTTGTAAGCTTTCTCATTTCTGTCTTTAACGTTTGAGTTTCTCTGCATTGGGGCGGATTAGATTTGCTGGAGGTTCCTCTATCTTCTTTTTCTATTCCACCCCACCCCCGCCCCAACCCTTCTATCCCAGAACCAACTTTGGAATTTATCAATTCTATTTGTTGGTTGTTTTCCTTATAATAACTTTATAATTTTTTACGCCTATCTTTTTTATTTCCTTCCATGGAGTTGTTTAGTTGCTCTTTTTTATAGAGTTAAATGGTTAGATGATGGATTTTAATGTTTTCTACACTTATTATTAATCATAATGATATTTAAAGATACACGCTTGTTTAGAACTCACCATTGGTCACATTCCATGAAATTTGATATGTTCTCTCTGCCATTATTTTCTAAATATTCTGTACCAATGGCTTTGGCTTAATCTAACCAAGAAGGTAAATACTTAGAAGCTAAATTTATTGTTGCTTATTTTTTTTAATTAGTGGATTTATTTTTTGGGGGTTTATCATTGTTTTGACTTTAGCTGTAAATTTCTAGATTACCTACATGGGGATTATACCACGTGGTCTGTATAATTTCCTTTTTTGGGTCTCTGAGTTTCTCATAGATGTTTATGAGTGCTATCCATTAAATACATTATTCTTAATGTATTACTAGAGTATTTTAGATCCTTATTTGACTAGCAAATTTGTCAAAGTCAGAGCATGTTAAAATCTCCCACTATAACTGAAACTATTGTACTGTCTTGTTGTATTGTCCTTGTATCTCTGAGAGTTTAGCTTTATATATTTTATTTTGATGCATGGCTATTTGACACATAAACATTTTTATTTGGGGAAGGATAATTTTTATTAGTATAAAATGATTCAATTTCTCATTTAATTTTTTGCATTGAAAGATATATTATCAGATTGAAAGATTAATGTTGCGAATCTGATTTCTTTGTATTGCTATTGTATGCAAATCTTATGCATATCTTGCTTATGCACTGATTTTTAACCTTCTAGGACATGTATTTTTAGATCTGTGTATTTTGAGGAGAGCATATAATTGGATTTTAATATTTGACTCAACCTGAACATCTGCCTTTTTTTTTTTTAATTTTTTTATTTTTTGGTTGCATTGGCTCTTTGTTGCTGCACGCGGGCTTTCTCTAGTTGCAGCGAGTGGGGGCTACTTTTCGTTGTGGTGCACGGGCTTCTCATTGCAGTGACTTCTCTTGTGGAGCATGGGCTCTAGGTGGGTGGGCTTCAGTAGTTGTACAGAGTGGGCTCAGCAGTTGTGGCTCACAGGCTCTAGAGCTCAGGCTCAGTAGATGTGGCACACGGGCTTAGTTGCCCCATGGCATGTGGGATCTTCCCAGACCATGGATTGAACCTGTGTCCCCTGCACTGGCAGGAGGATTCTTAACCACTGCACCACCAGGGAAGTCCCGAGCATCTGTCTTTTAATAAAAACTTTGTTTAATTTATTTTTTCTTTAGAAGGTACTCAACACATTTTTACCTTGCTAGTGATTACCTTTAAATTTAAAAAAATTATTTGAGTCCCTTTTTCTCCACTTAGATCACAAACTGAGGCAGTGTTTATTGATCCCTGCCTATGTAAAATAAGGAAAATAACATGATAACTTCCCCTACTCCTTTCATATCCTTCCTAGTGTGAGATAATATAACCCAGGACTCTTGATCAACATTACTTAATAGTAGTTTGATATTACATATCATGTCTTTCAGGAAGGATTTGTCTTTGCGTGAACAGATTTACAGTAATCTTTCAGACCCATAGTGATTGCAGCCAGACCTTTCATAGCACAACCTCCCCAACCTTCTGCTCTGTGATTTTTTATTTTGATACCTCTCCTGATGAACTCAGGTATATCCAAAGCTGGAAACTGGATACACCTGTGTGGGATTTGTCTTCATTCCTAAAATTCAAAAACATTCACAAGGATGTGTGGACTTACTGATTCCTGCCCTTAGGATTTCAGTGGCTTCAATAAGTTTACTCACCAAGTTTTACTTCAATTGAATTATTTTTTGGATAAATGATCTTAGGGATTCTTCTTCCATTTCCCACTTTTTCTGCTAAGAAATCATACCCACATGAAATTGTATTAGAAACATTCCCAACTACTTGAATGCAGTAATAACATAAAGAAAACCTGGTACTGAGCAGACCTTCAATAAACATTGGTCAAGAAAAAACAATACCCATGATGTGACAAAGTATCACTCCATAAGTGCATAGTTTTCAACCAGAAATAATTGACTTGCTAAGGGGAAAATCTAAAAGCTGGGCTACCAAGAGAGTTCACATCATCATTTTATATTTGACATAAATATAAACTGATGAGATTGTGTAATAACGTCTCATTGCCTAGTCATTCAGTACACGTCTTAAGCACTGGTGATAAGCAAAGCTCTGGTCTGGGTCCTAGACAGAAAGAAACAGTGACCCTAATGGTCTGTCCTCAGTTCCACTCCTCCATCCTCCAACCCTGCTATTCCATATTCTTCGCAGACCTTCCTTATTCTTCAGCTTTTTCATCCCTCCCCCCCACTTTATAACTGCCTTCCTTGTATTGACTCCCCACCCCTTTGTCTTTCTCCACACCTTCCCTCCCCCATTTGTCTACCAATATTTAGCAATCACCCTCTGGATCCCACATTTCTCCTCTCCATTTGGGGTGCGAGGTGAAAAAGTTATAAGAGGGAAGCTATAAAAATGCAAAACCATATGTCCTTTGCGGTGGCAATAATAGTTGCACATTCTACAAACTATTCAAATTCAGTACAGTAAGTCCTCTGCATACAAACCTTCAAGTTGTGAACTTTCAAAGATGCTAACTTGCGTTTGCGTGTCCACATAAGTTAGTTCATGTGTCTGGCATACATTGTCACATGTGTGCAACCTCTACAAGTGGTTGTGCTTTTGTGTACTTTACTGTACAGTACTGTATAAAGTAGAGTGTCTGTATTTCAAGCCCAGGATGTCCAGAAGCAAGTGTAAAAGCAGCGGTGATGTAGCTGGTACTTTCCTGTTCACTCGATGCCAGCCCCTGTATGCCAGCTCTCGTACTGTACAACTGTACTTTTCAAGGTACTGTACTGTAAGATTAAAAATGTTTTCTTTATTTTGTGTGTTTGTTTTTTACGTATTATTTTTGTGAAAATTATTATAAACCTATTACAGTACAGTACTATATAGCCGATTGTGTTAGTTGGGTACCTAAGCTAACTTTGTTGGACCTACAAACATGCTCTTGGGATGGAACTTGTTCTTATGTAGGGGACTTACTGTATGTCCCAAACAGAAGTCATCACCAGCCAGTTAATATACCATCTCCCACTCAATCACACACATAGAAAATCTAGATGTCATTCTAAGTAACAGCTTTCCTCCCACCCTCTTCATATGATCATCACCCAGCCAAACTAATTTTACCTCTTAGCATTTCTCAGTCTGTGCCTCTTTCTTTACACCTAAACCCTAGTTTCTACTCTCTACTCTTTCCCTAGGCACTCTCATTCACATCCACCTCTTCAATTATCGTCTAAAGTTCAATGACTTTGCAAGGTGTAACTCTAAGCTCCAGACCCATACAGGCCATGACCTACTTGACATCTCAAGTCACCAAGTACTCAGCTCACCCATGACCAAACTCATGATCTCACTCTTAAATCCAGTTTTCCTCCAGAGTTATCTTTTTTCCTTGAATCGTATCACCATCCAAAAGCCCTAGCTTCCTGGATCTTGCCATGTCTCTCACCCCACATTCAATCTGACACCAAGACCTGTGGATTTTACCTCCTAGAATGCCTGGAGTCCATCCACCTGTGCCTAGCTGATGTCTCACCTGCATTTCTGCACCTGTCTCCTAACTGCCATTCTTACCTATAGGGATCGTTCTGTGCACAGTGGCCACAGTGAGCTCTCAGAAACATGTTACACCATGCTACTCTCCTGCTCTCAACTGCTCTGGCTGCTTCCCATTGTTCTTAGGAGAAAATCCATGCTTCCCACACTGGACTGAATGTTCCTACCTAACGTTGGCCCCTGACTGCTTCTCCAACCTCTTTGCCTACTGTGATCTCCCTTATTCAGCATCATCCCACCAACCTACCTACTTCCCATCCTTCAGACATACCATGGTCTGACTTGTTGTAGGGCCTTCACTTTGGCTGCCCCCTCAGTCTAGAAAAAACCTCACTCGTTTCAGCAGCTAATGCTTCCTGACCATCAGCATCACTATTATTGGGAAGCTTTCCCTGACCCACTTCCTTCTCAACAGATCCTTGTCTGTTTGATATCACATTTTCCTTTCTGCTCAGACTTCAAAGCTCCATCCAAGCAGCGGTCATGGCTGTTTGCCTCACCATCATGTTCTCCCTGCCCAGCACAGGACCTGACCTTGATGGGCACTAAATTACTGCCTGAAGAATCTCCTACCACTTCCAGCGAAGTTCAGATGGTTACATCCAGATGTTGCAGCAGCCTCCTAAGTGGTCTCCAGGCTTCAAGACCTCCTTCAACTCCTGCTCAAACCATCTTAGGACTGATCTCATCCATCACCAATGCAGCCTCATGGCTCTGCATTTACACGCATCCAAGGGCTCTTCAGTGCTTCACGGTAAAACCTGCGTATAATCAGACCCCTTGACCTTTCCCCTGTTTAACTCCATGACTACAGTTCCCACCACTCCTCAGCTCACAGCTTTTTATGCTCTAACAAAATTACTTTTAGATCCAGCATAAACTATCATGGTAGACGCTTCTATGCTTTGCCTTAGACACTTCTCTCTGCCCCTCCTCCCTCTTCTTTACTTCTGTAAACCCTGCTCATCCTTCAAAATTCAGCTGAGAAGACATTTCCTCTTGGAAAGCTTCCAAGACCATTTATTTACTTGCCACCTATGCAGCTACTTCTGATTTTTTTTTCCTGCTCCCCTGGACACTGTCTATAACACTCTCCTTACCACATAATGTTAAGATGATCCATTTACATTTCTAGCACCACTACAACCAGGCTGAGAGTTTCTCAAATACAAGAAAGAATTTTTTTAATTATAGGTTTTAACAATTTTTGGCATATAACAGATTATAAATAAACATTTATTGCAATGACATAAAATACAGATTATTGGACTCAATGATCTCTTAAGGTATTCTTCATTTTGCCTTTGAAATTCCATCTTATAAAGAATTCCCTCAGCCACCAATGTAAGACTAGAGCATAAGATCATTGAGGTATTCATGTCTGCCCTTTACTGAATACCTATACTTCACCAGGCACCCTGGGTGCTACTCCATAGACATGATCTCATTTAATTTTCATGAATAAACCAATAATTTTAGTATTCCTTTTTTTCAGATGAGAAAACTAAACAGCCCATGCCCTTTTGCCCCACTCTTCCTACCCTCTGATTCTAATAATGACGTGTTTGAGGGACTGCTAACCCTCAGGAAAATCAAGATCGGGAATCCCTTCTGCCCAAAGCCAACCTCTCATGCAAAGCCAAGAGGCAGTCAAGGTGATGGGTAAGAGTGTACTTACTGATGTTCACAGAAATGCTATTTAAAACAGTGTGCTGCTGCTTTGCGTATGTGAGCGTGGCTTGACACGCGTAGTTCCCTCCATCCTCTGTCGAGACATTCTTCACTAAAAGCTTCTTTCTCCGAGAAATGAATCGTTCTCCTTCAATCTCTTTACAGTCCTAAATTTTAAAAATATATTTTTCATTTCAAAGAGTATTTTGGGGTATCAGTTACATTCCTAGTTAGCACCATTCTATCAACCATGGGGAGACAAGAAACCTATGTGATCTCTAGACCTTAGGTAATTTACAATCTAATTGAAAACATATGTATATTTATATAAGATATATACATATCTCCCCAGAAAACTGATAAAGAATATTCTACAGGTTACAGTGAGAGCTATAAATATGAGGTATACTGGGAGTTGAGAGGAGAGAGGCCTATGAAGGCTGGAAGGAAGACTTTATGGAGAAGGATTGGACCTAGTCCATAAAGGAGTCTGGTAGGAGGATGTGAACAAGCAGGAAGGTCCTCCACGTCTCTCAATGGACCACCGTCTAATGGCACCAAGTCCCTTTGCAAGACTGCAAGCCCAGGTGAATAAGGACTGCGTCCTCTGTGTTACAGGTCCAATCACACCTTCTCCACCTATCAGGGGTTGGACTTTGCCGAGGTCCAAAATAACTCTTCACCAACCTTCTATCTGGAGGCCTGAGCAATAGTCAAAGTACGTGGCAAGGTTAAGGGGAGCAGATATCACGTCACTTCTTAAGTCACCCAGGCTTCCACTGCATCAACAAGGAAACTGCCTCACACAAAACCAACTTGAAGGCTGGTTAGTCTCAGGAAGGCCTTTCTCATTGTTCTCCTCAGTTTCCACCCAGAGGGCAAGCCTCACCATTCATCTGTCCTGTCATAAGCTCACATTCTCATGTGAATCGTTTTTTCCATCTCAGAGGCCCACTCCTGAACTCTTTCTCAAACCTTTTCCCGTTTCTTCAGGAAGTGCCAATCTACAAAATAACATCTGGGATAATTGAGTCCATTTATTCACTCAAATATTTTTCTTGCTCTTTGCTAGCATTGTGAGAGGCCCTGGTCATGCAGGAATAAGATGCAGTCCCTCAGAGCTCACAATCCTTATAACAGAGAAGACAAACATACCACCCCTAATTATATAAAGACGTAATCGCTCAAGTTTTGAGCTCTATCCTCACTGAGTCAACCATGGTCAGAATTCACTCTCCACCACTGGAACAGTGTGAATGCTTCCATCGTGGAAGGTGAAACTCAATAATGCCAAAATGAACATTTGTTTATTTATTTATCATGTGAACAATAACTTTCTAGAAGTCTTATATTATTTTTTCTGTAAACACTCTATAGGGGAAACCAAATTATAATCAGGTAATTGCTTACTGAGTAGAATGGGAATTACTAGTAAGAGTCAGATGCTGATAATATGAGTTATGTTGCCTTCTTTAGAATCGGGACAAACAAAAAGTGTGAGTGTTTGGATCATGGAAACCTCGTTCCTGGGTGGGGCTTGTGTGGGCGCAATCTCTGGGACTCTGTTTCTATGCTCTGATCTTGATCAGTCCCCTTTCTGATTGACTCATTCAAGACATACAAATATTTAATCATATTAAAGTTTACCCTGGACAGCTGAAGAGCCATTCTGTCCTTTTTCAGTAACTAGAACTGTCTCTATTGTAATCCGCTGCATTATTTTAGAGTTTTAATTCTCAGAAGGCTTTGATTTTTAGTTAACAGTGAGCGGTGATATCTCACTAATAAGATTTTAATTAGTAATATTAGCAGCCAACATTTGAAAATTTTTGTCTTTCTAGCACCAAGAAGAACAATTCTGACCCAGCATGTACAATGGTTCACAGGTACAAAATAGACGAGAGCATCCTGGCTAAGCCGTAGTGGTCATAGGAGAGTGATGAAGATGAAACTGGTGAGGGAGTTAGGAGCCCAATCATAGAAAACCATGAAAAGGGGAGGAGCATCTGAAGCTGTCTGTGCAAGGGACCAAGGTGTGCATATTTGCCTTGGAGCACAATCTGTCTGGTTGCTGTGTGGGAAAGGATTAAAATGGGGGCAATCCTAACGACTAGGGAACAATTTAGGAAGTTATTTCCACACACTAAGGCTGAATAGAACATGAACTAAGGCAGTACACTGGGGATAACCAGAAGGGAACAAAAAACAGTGATTTTAAGCAGTTCTAATTCACAGCCTTAGTGACAAATTTGGACTATGGAGAGGGAACAGGACCGGTATGGTCCCAGCTTAGGGATGCAAAAGTGTCCTTAGATAGGAGATGGAATGCAAAGAAAATACAGAAGAATGATCAGATTTGAGGTTAAGATTAAAACGTGGCTCTAGACATGGTGAATCTGGTGAGTTGTGTGATGGGAATGTCTACATGGAATGTATGTTAGGTTGTTGGATGAAGTATCTGGAGATGGGAGAAAGGAGAGTTGGGAGCCATCTGTGTGCGATGGTCCCTATGAGCCTTCCACCTGAATGCAATCAAAGCAAGAACTGAAGATGACCATGGCTGAAACTGGGAACCCCTAAAATCTAAGACCCAAACCCAGAGAATGAGAACACAGTAATGATTACTAAGGAAAAGCCAGGGGGTGGGGAGATAAAGAATGAGTAAGTTTCAGAAGGGAGAGAAGATGAAGCTCTCAGCTCATGGGCACGTCCAGCAGCGATGGACACCACAAGAGATCAAAATCAGGATCAGGATTGGAAATGAATGTTAGATTTAGCAGCTGGGAAGCCAGTAGTAACTCAGCAACTATAGATCCAGTATGGTGGTAGGGCAGAAACCATTGTATTGAGGAGTAATTTGGAATTGAAAAACAAAAGGAGACATTCCTGTTTTTCCAAATGTGGATACTTCAGAGTCTATGAGCATGGATGTTCTAACACCTGAACTTTCTCCTCTGGAACACCTCCAATCTCAAGGACCACCTCTACTCCTATGAGTCTTCAATTCTCCCTGCCACAAGCCAGATTTTGTCATTATCCAGAACTACTCTGTCTCTAAATTCTTAAAAATAGAAATATACCATTCTTGGGGGGACCTTCCAGATGGTGGAGGAGTAAGACATGGAAATCACCTTCCTCCCCACAAATACATCAAAAATACACCTACATGTGGAACAACTCCTACAGAACAACTACTGAACGCTGGCAGAAGACCTCAGACTTCCAAAAAGGCAAGAAAATCCCCACATGCTTGGGTAGGGTAAAAGAGAAAAGAAAAAACAGAGACAAAAGAATAGGGATGGGACCTGCCCCTTGGAGAGGGAGCTGTGAAGGAGGAAAAGTTTCCACACACTAGGAAGCCCCTTCACTGGCAGAGACGGGGGGTGGCGGGGGGGAAGCTTTGGAGCCACGGAGGAGAGTGCAGCAATAGGGGTGCAGAGGGCAAAGCAGAGAGATTCCTACACAGAGGACTGGTGCCAACCAGCACTCACCAGCCTGAGAGCCTTGTCTGTTCACCCGCCGGGGTGGGCGGGGGCTGGGAGCTGAGGCTCTAGCTTCGGAGGTCAGATCCCAGGGAGAGGACTGGGGTTGGCTGCGTGGACACAGCCTAAAGGTGGCTAGTGCACCACAGCTAGCTGGGAGGGAGGCCAGGAAAAAGTCTGGAACTGCCTAAGAGGTGAGAGACCATTGTTTTGCGGTGTTTGAGGAAAGGGGATTCCTTCCCCGCTGCCCACAGAAGGCAGAGCACTGCCTAAACGAGCTCCAGAGATGGGCGTAAGCCACGGCTATCAGCATGGACACCAGAGACGGACATGAGATGCTAAGGCTGCTGCAGCCACCAACAATCCTGTGTGCAAGCACAGGTCACTATCCACACCACCACCACCACCACCACCACCCCACCCCCGGGAGCCTGTATAGCCTGCCACTGCCAGGGTTCCGTGATCCAGGGACAAGTACCCCAGGAGAACACATGGTGCGACTCAGGCTGTTGCAACGTTAAGCTGGCCTCTGCCGCTGCAGGCTCACCCTGCATTCCAATTATAACTACCTTACCCCTCCCTCCCCCCTGGTCTGAGTGAGCAAGAGCTCCCTAATCAGCTGCTGCTTTAACTCAGTCCTCTCTGGGCAGGAACAGATGCCTGAAGGTGACCTACACGCAGAGATGGGGCCAAGACCAAAGCTGAACCCTAGGAGCTGTGCGAACAAAGAAGAGAAAAGGAAATTTCTCTGTCCAGCCACAGGAGCAGCGGATTAAATCTCCACAATCAACTTGATGTACGCTGCGTCTGTGGAACACCTGAATAGACAACGAATCATCCCAAAATTGAGGGAGTGGACTTTGGGAGCAACTGTAAACTTGAGTTTTACTATCTGTGACTGATTTGTTTCTGATTTTTATGTTTATCTTAGTTTAGTTTTTAGCCCTTGTTATCACTGGTGGACTTGTTTATTGGTTTGGTGGCTCTCTCCTTTATTATTATTATTTTTAATTTTTTTATTTAAATAATTTTTTCATTTATTTATTTTTTTCTTCCTTTTTGTCTCACTTTTCTTCTGAGCTGTGTGGCTGACAGGGTCCTGCTGCTCCGGCCTGGTGTCAGGCCTGAGCCTCTGTGGTGGGAATCCCCATAAGGTTAATAGCTGATCTTTCAGCAGAAACTCTGCAAGCCAGAAGGGGGTGGCAGACATATTTAAAGTGATGAAAGGGAAAAACTTACAACCGAGATTACTCTAACCAGCAAGAATCTCAATCAGATTTGATGGAGAAAACAAAACCTTTACAGACAAGCAAAAGTGAAGAGAATTCAACACCACCAAACCAGCTTTACAGCAAATGCTAAAGGAACGTCTCTAGGCAGGAAACACAAGAGAAGGGAAAGACCTACAAAAACAAACCAAGAACAATTAAGAAAATGGTAATAAGAACACACACACTAATAATTACCTTAAGTGTAAATGGATTAAGTGCTCCAACCAAAAGATATACAGTCTGAATAGATACAAAAACAAGACCCATATATATCCTCTCTAAAAGAGACCCACTTCAGACCTAGGGACACATACAGACTGAAAGTGAGAGGATGGAAAAAGATATTCCATGCAAATGGAAATCAAAAGAAAGCTGGAGTAGCAATTCTCATATCAGACAAAATAGACATTAAAATAAAGACTATTACAAGAGACAAATAAAGACACTACATAATGATCAAGGGATCAATACAAGAAGAAGATACAACAATTGTAAATATTTATGCACCCAACACAGAAGTACCTCAATACATAAGACAAATGCTAACAGCCATAAAAGGGGAAGTCGACAGTAACACAAAAATAGTAGGGGACTTTAACACCTCACTTACACCAATGGACACATCATCCAAAATGAAAATAAATAAGGAAACACAGCTTTAAATGACACATTAAACAAGATGGACTTAATTGAGATTTATAGGACCTTCCATCCAAAAACAACAGAATACACTTTCTTCTCCAGTGCTCATGGAACATTCTCCAGGATAGATCATATCTTGGGTCATAAATCAAGCTGTGGTAAATTTAAGAAAATTGAAATCATAGCAAGCATCTTTTCCGACCACAATGCTATGAGACTAGATATAAATTATAGGAAAAAAACTGTAAAAAATACAAACACATGGAAGCTAAACAAGACACTACTAAATAACTAAGAGATCACTGAAGAAATCAAAGAGGAAATCAAAAAATACCTAGAAAAAAATGACAATGAAAACACGATGACCGAAAACCTATGGGATGCAGCAAAAGCAGTTCCAAAAGGGAAGTTTATAGCACTACAATCCTACCTCAAGAAACAAGAAAAATCTCAAATAAACAACCTAACCTTACACCTAAAGCAACCAGAGAAAGAAGAACAAAAAATACCCAAGGTTAGGAGAAGGAAAGAAATCATAAAGATCAGATCAGAAATAAATGAAAAAGAAATGAAGGAAACAGTTGCAAAGATCAATAAAACTAAAATCTGGTTCTTTGAGAAGATGAACAAAATTGATAAACCATTAGCCAGACTCATCAAGAAAAAAAGGGAGAAGACTCAAGTCAATAGAATTAGAAATGAGAAAGGACAAGTAACAACTGATACTACAGAAATACACAGGATCATGAAAGATTACTACAAGCAACTATATGCTAGTAAAATGGACAACCTGGAAGAAATGGACAAATTCTTAGAAAAGCACAGCTTTCCGAGACTGAACCAGGAAGAAATAGAAAGTATGAACAGACCAATCACAAGCACTAAAATTGAAACTGTGATTAAAAATCTTCCAACAAACAAAACCCCAAGACCAGATGGCTTCACAGGAGAATTCTATCAAACATTTAGAGAAGAGCTAACACCTATCCTTCTCAAACTCTTCCAAAATACAGCAGAGGAAGGAACATACCCAAACTCATTCTATGAGGCCACCATCACCCTGATACCAAAACCAGACAAAGATGTCACACACACACAAAAGAAAACCACAGGCCACTATCACTGATGAACATAGATGCAAAAATCCTCAACAAAATACTAGCACATTAAAAGGGTCATACACCATGATCAAGTGGGTTCTATCCCAGGAATACAAAGATTCTTCTATATATGCAAATCAATCAATGTGATACACCATATTAACAAACTGAAGGATAAAAATCATATGATCATCTCAGTAGATGCAGGAAAAACTTTTGACAAAATTCAACACCCATTTATAATAAAAACTCTCCAGAAAGTAGGCATAGAGGGAACCTATCTCAGTATAATAAAGGCCATATATGACAAACCCACAGCCAACATCATTCTCAATGGTGAAAAACTGAAACCATTTCCTCTAAGGTCAGGAACAAGACAAGGTTGCCGACTCTCACCACTATTATTCAACAGAGTTTTGGAAGTTTTAGCCACAGCAATCAGAGAAGAAAAGGAAATAAAAGGAATCCAAATCAAAAAAGAAGTACAACTGTCACTGTTTGCAGATGACATGATACTATACATAGAGAATCCTAAAGATGCTACCAGAAAACTACTAGAGCTAATCAATGAATTTGGTAAAGTTGCAGGATACAAAATTAATGCACAGAAATCTCTTGCATTCCTATACACTAATGATGAAAAATCTTAAAGAGAAATGTAGGAAACACTCCCACTTACCATTGCAACAAAAAGAATAAAATACCTAGGAATAAACCTGCCTAAGGAGACAAAAGACCTGTATGCAGAAACTATAAGACACTGATGAAAGAAATTAAAGACGATACAGACAGATGGAGAGATATACCATGTTCTTGGATTGGAAGAATCAACATTGTGAAAATGACTATACTACCCAAAGCAATCTACAGATTCAGTGCAATCCCTATCAAACTACCAATGGCATTTTTCACAGAACTGGAACAAAAAATTTCACAATTTGTATGGAAACACAAAAGACCCCGAATAGCCAAAGCAATCTTGAGAAAGAAAAATGGAGCTGGAGGAATCAGGCTTCCTGGCTTCAGACTATACTACAAAGCTACAGTAATCAACACAGTATGGTACTGGCACAAAAACAGAAATATAGATCAATGGAACAGGATAGAAAACCCAGATATAAACCCATGCACATATGGTTACCTTATCTTTGTCAAAGGAGGCAAGAATATACAATGGAGTAAAGACAGCCTCTTCAATAAGTGATGCTGGGAAAACTCGACAGCTACATGTAAAAGAAAGATATTAGAACACTTCCTAATGCTGTATACAAAAATAAATCATATGCCATCACGGCGAGGAGGAGATTATCAACAGAACCAAAAAGTATATAAGAATACACCTGTGAAATGCACCCTGTCTATGTGATAGATTTGTATTAATCTGCATGTTCATCAGTATCTCTGGGACAGTGACAGATGAAAAGGAGACATCAGTCAGGGCCAAGTGCCTGAGGAAGAAGTACATGGGGGTGTGGAAGCAAGAGTCCAGCCTGATGAGCAGAGGATGAGCATGTTCTCCAGCACCGTGGTCAGGTACATGCCCAGGAACAGGGCAAAGAACACGCCCTGCTGCTCTGGAAGGGTGGGGAGCCCCAGGAGGAGGAACTCGGAAACACTACTGTGGTTCTCCCTCCTCATGCCGTTCTTATCTCTGCTGGGAATGAATAGAAACTGGAAATGTCAGGAACTTAGACATACTGAGCATAGCAACTACCATATGGTCACATACTTTCTCCAAGTCGCTGTGTCACTGTACAGACAAATTCACTGCATTGCACTCACACGTTGGTGCCTCATCCAGTCTGGTGAGAACAGTGAAATGTGATTTGTCTGAACACTGACACAGTCACTTGGAGACATCATTCAAACATCAATGGAAGAAACATCAATCAAACTCTTCAGGTGAAATCAGGAAGACCTCATTCTTTTTTTAATAGAGTGAAGACACTACGATAGACTTTAGGGGGAGAGTAATAAATAATACCCAGTCCCTTCCGTGGCTTTATAGCCAGACAGCTTATGTGTATGTGTCTGTCTTGCACACACAAACACACACACACACCACTGAAAGCATTATTGGGAAAGTAATGTACCATGTACAGAATAAGTGCTGAACACATAAACTCACTTCTTATCATTAGAATGACAAGAAGGAAGGAAGGAAGGGAGGAAGAGAGGAGAAAAGGGAACATTATGGCAATCCCTCAGAAACTTAAACATAGAATTACCATATGATCCAGAAATTTCACTTCTGATAATATATCCAAAAGAACTTAAAGCAGGGGCCAAAGAGATATTTGTACATCAATGTTTAAAGCAGCATTATTCACAAGAGCCGAATGATGGTAACAATCTGTGTCCATTGAAAAATGAATGGATAAACAAAATGTGGTCTATACATACAATGGAATATTATCCAGCCTTAAAAAGGAAAGAAATCCTGACACATGCTACAACACGGATGAACCTTGAAGCCATTATGCTAAGTAGAATCAGCCAGTCACAAAAGTGTAAATACTATAAGATTCCACTTATATGAGATTCCTAGAATAGTCAAATTCCTAGAGACAAAAAATAGAATGGTGGTTGCCAGGGGCTTGGGGGTGGGGAGGAAAATGAGGCGTTATTGTTCAGTGGGTACAGAGTTTCCATCTGGGAAGATAAAAAAGTTCTGGTTGTACAGCAAGGTGAATGTACTTAATGCCACAGAGCTGTACACTGAAAAATCATTGAAATGCTAAATTTTATGTTATACATATTTTAGCACAATAAAAAATTGTTAATTTAGAAAAAATATACCATTCTGATGATAATTTCTTATTATTCCACCTGTTTCTTTCTTTTATTTTAACTAAGTAATAATATCTAGTATTTATTTATTAAGTAATTACTATGTACCCACACTGAACTAAGGGTTTAGTGGATAGATTATTTCAATTACTCTTCCAAACAATTCTATGAGGCCATGTCTCCCAGACTGGATTTGTTTCGAAAAAAAAAAAATTCTAGCTCTTTTAAGCAGAAAAGAATTTAAAACAGAACCTTAGGCGCTGAAGCACAATGCAGAACGAGTTCGCATGATAGCTGCTTCCTCCACCACCATCCTGATGGTGGGAATCGAGACTTTGAGATATACCACCTGCAAGTCAGGGACCGGGAGTTGCCACTTACACAACTGCAGCAAGTGAAGTCCCAGCACGTTTGCTGGAGCCACAACAACAATAAGTCAGAAGACATGCCTACTGCTTCTCAGCTCCCACGAAGCTGGAGACTGGGCCCCAGAACACTGCGGCAGAAAGCCCACGTCCAGTAGAAAAGCAGATCACCATACTCACTTTAGCTTTTCAGTGAAGCCAGCTGGAGAAACTGTACCACATCCAGAACCTTAGCTATAGGTTAGGAAAACATAGGGTGTGGTTCTGGGTGCTTTGTTCTTATTTTTTTATCGATAGCCTTGCAACCTCTATAATATGAAGAGCCTCCCCATGGATGGGGAGCCCGTACCCACCACATCCATCATGTGATATGGTGAACTTTCTAGCTATCCAGCCCATTTTTCCATCTTAACCTGGATCAGTCCTTGGACCCCTCTAATTTCTCCTAATCACCGGTATCCTTCAGGCATCATTTCCTTTCCTGTCCCACCTAGACTCACGTGGCCATCACTTGAATGATCTCCTTTTAAGTCCTCAAGTCAAGGATTAAGGAAACCCTTCATCCTTCCAGTGTATTTATCCAGAGAAACCCCATGCTGAGTCCATCCTGCCATCCCTCTCCTACACCCCTACAACCAGATGAGCACGACAGGAGCTAAACACACAAACATAAACAAATCCATGGTCCTCATCGTAGAAAGTCTTTGCATCTCCTTCAACTCTCTCTCCCACCTGCTCGCCTGTCTGCTCTTTCACACTCTCCACATCACATCTCCTTCCACTTGACAGGGACAATCGGGGGCAGCAGGAATGAGTTCCCTCCCCCTGCTCACCCTCCCCTTCCCCCCTCATTCTATCCGTTCTACTTCACATGCTCTCTTGATGATCCCCGCTTCCTAACTCAATTTCTGAAATAGCCTAACGATCAACGTGGCACCATACTCAAGCCCTTCCAGCTGATTCACCACATGAGGATTTCACTGAAAGCATGTCCATCGACAGGTGAATGGATAAAGAAGATGTGGTACATATATACAATGGAATACTACTCAGCCATTAAAAAATGTCATTTGTAGCAAATGGATGGACCTAGAGATTATCATGCCGAGTGAAGTAAGTCAGACAGAGAAAGACAAATATTGTATGCTATCATTTATATGTGGAATCTAAAACATGATACAACCAAACTTATCTACAAAACAGAAAGAGACTCACAGACATAGAAAACAAACTTATGGTTACCAAAGGGGAAAGAGGGGTGGGGAGGTGGGGGGAGGGATGAATTAGGAGTTTGGGACTAGCGGATACAAATGATCATATATAAAAGAGATACACAAAGTCCTACTGTAGAGCACAGGGAACCATATTCAATATTCTGTAATAAACCATAATGGGAAAGAAAAAAATTAGAATAAAATAAAATACAAGATAAGGGCATTCATTGCCACTTTCCTTGTGAGAGGGGAAAACAGAAACAAGCTAAATGAATGTGAAATACATAACAGAGAGGACTGACAAAGGCAAAAATTGGTGCTTTGAAAGGAGTAATAGAACTGACTGCAAATCTTTTATAAGACTAATCAAGTGAGAAGGAGAAAGAGAGTGTGTGTGTGTGAGAGAGAGAGAGAGACAGAGACAGAGAGAAACATATTGTAATGGGGATAAAAGATGAAGCTTACTACAGAAGCAGACATTAAAAGCAGAGAAATGATAAACCATTTCATGCCAGAGCATTTGAAACGTTTAATGAAATGAACAATTTCCTAGAAAACCATCCTACAAAAACCCATTCAAGAATAAATAAGAAATTTGTATAATCCTATCACCATTAAAGAAATTGAGACAGTACATAAAAACCTTCCCACAAAGAGTACTCATGACCCAGATGGTTGTACTGGCAAACGCTAACAAGCAGAGCTGGGAGAGAACTAATTCAGATATTAAATACCTCGCCTGTGCACCTCTGTGCCAAGGATTATGCCTTTTCCATTATTGTCTGCCAGTACAATCAAGAAAAGAGAAGGTTTGAAGGTGAAAACACAAGGTGCAGGAAGGTGAGTATAGGATGCCGTTTCCATAAAAAAAGAAAGGACTAGGATGTATAGTTTTATCTGCTTGCATGGCATTACACAAGAATAATGCAAGGCCTGCGAGGAACCAATTACAGCAGCCACATGTCATGGAAGGTGAGATGGGCCTGGGCAAATATGAATCAGGAGTGGGAAGGGGACTTTCCGGGGCATGCCTTCTGATACTTCGTGATTCTCGAACCCTATGTGTGTACTACCCATTCAAAGAAACTACTTAATCAATCTTAATTAAAAAGAATAACGAAGGATAGTCTGAAAAGTAAGAATAATTGGGGGAGGGGTGGATTCCAATAATAAGCTATGACCAAGCTCTAATAACTACAAATTAAAAAAATAAGTAATCAGCAGCGTTAAATTATCCATAGCAATTAGCTAACAAATCTTACATACACAAATCTCTCTCTTTACCAGTTCTGCTTCAAAAGGTACAGCTTAAACTAAAAAAACAAGTAGGTTTTAAAGAAGAGGAAGGAAAATATCAATAGGAAATTTTTTTTTTTTACCTTATACCACTTTACTGAATCCAAATGAAAACTGTTTGGGAAGTTCAGAGGACATATAAGAATGTCATCTCTTCCAACGTATAAAATCTGTTTGTACTCATCTGGCACATGCGGTTGACTGTTTCCAGAAGTACCACACCAATGTTTTTTAAATACAGTGAGGTTGACTTGCATTCTGGGACAGGTGTTTGTATCACTGTAAGAAAACAAGATTGAAACCTCATAAACTCAAACAGTCACAAAACCAAATAATTCTGTTTATCTCCAAATATTTCCAAATCCTCTTCGAAGCACTGTGAAAACCCTCTGCCTCAAACAAGACAGCATACATCTCACAAGTCATTCATTACGAAAGGAAAAAAGATGTATTTGGGTGGTGGAAACACGGGAGGACATCTTAACCAAATGATCAAAATGAGCATCACCAAGCAGGGACACGCGGATGCTAGGTGTCTCCGAGTGTGCTGTCTGAAGAGAATGCAAACCACTTCCATAGCATTCCAGCCAAGAAGGCTCAGCCTGAACCGACTCATGAAGAAATATCTGGCAAACCCAAATTAAGAGATACAATATAAAATAATTGTCTGTACTTCTTAAAAATGTCAATGTCACACACACAAAACAGGCTGAAGATCTGTTCCAGATGAAAAGAGATTAAAAGTACATGACAACCAAATGCAATGCAATGATCTTGGATTCAATCTTCCACAGGAAAAGGAAGAAAAACATTTATAAAAGTCATCATTGAGAAGATTGAGAAAATTAGAATACAAATTGGTTACTAGATAAAGTATTGTGTGATGGTTAAATTTCCTGAATGTGATAACTATTCTGTGATGATGTAAGAGAATATTCTTGCTGAGAGGAAAGACACATTGAAATATTAAGGGGTAAAGGGACCTGATGCATACAACTGAGATGATTTGGAATAAAATGGTTTAGAAAAAATACCGTGTGTAACATACACAGGGGATGATGGGGAAAATGTGGCAAAATGTTAAATAATAGAAATCTAGATAAAGGGTAGGCAGGAGCCCTTTATACAATTCTTGCAAATGTGACATGAATTTGAATTATTTCAAAGTAAAAATATATAGTTTACTAAACATGTATCATACCTATATATTAAAGATTTGTGAGAATTCATGTTTATTTTCTTCCATGACAGACAGTATTGATGTCTATGTTCTAGGAAAGATTATTTTGCCCCATTTCACAGCTCCCATATTTAAATATTTTAAATCCAGCCTGTGATCCAGCAATCCCACTCCTGGGTATATATCCGGAGAAAAACATAATTCAAAAAGATACATGCACCCCAGTGTTCATTGCAGCACTATTTACAAAAGCCAAGACATGAAAGCAACCTAAATGTCCATCAACAGAGAAACAGATAAAGAAGATGTGCTATACACACACACACACACACACACACACACACACACACACACACACACACAATGGAATATTACTCAGCCATAAAAAAGAATGAAATAATGCCATTTGCAGCAACATGGATGGACCTAGAGATTGTCATACTGAGTGAAGTAAGTCAGACAGAGAAAGACAAATATCATATGATATTGCTTATATGTGGAATCTAAAAAAAATGGTACAAGTGAACTTATTTACAAAACAGAAATAGAGTTACAGATGTAGAAAACAATCTTATGGTTACCAGGGGAAAGGGGGGGAGAGGGATAAATTGGGAGATTGGGATTGACATATACACACTACTATATATAAAATAGATAACTAATAAAGACCTACTGTATAGCACAGGGAACTCTCTACTCAATACTATGTAATGACCTATATGGGAAAAGAGTCTAAAAAGGAGTGGACATACGTATGACTGATTTACTTTGCTGTACAGCAGAAAGCAACACAACATTGTAAATCAATTATACCCCAATAAAGATAAATAAAAATGAAGTCCCAGTTAGAATAAAAAATAAATAAATTCAGCCTGGACGTCCAGACAGATTTGTGCGGCATACGATCTCCAACTCTGGTTAATGAATAACCTGGAGTAAAGAGGAGAGCAGACCCCCTCAAGACGTCAGCAGCCGGTCTGCAGAGTGAGTGAAATTTTGGGGAAGGGGCTACTGGCCCTTCCACCTGTGCCACTGAGTAACCATGTACTTCGAGTCAATCACACGGAAATGAGGAATCTGGCAGGAATCAGAGAAGGACATGGCCATCCTGAAACACAGAAAAAAGCTGGCAAATACCAAGGAACCGCAAGAGAGGGAGGATGCAGCTACATTCCTGGAGTACCTACTTCACACATGATCTGGGGTCAATTTAACTTCTACCCTATCTGCCTGGCATTACTCCCACTTTACAGATAAGAAAGCCAAGGCTCGTGGAGGTCAAATAACTCATGAAGGTCATGCACATTAGCAAAGGGGGATAACAAAATTGGGGCCCTCAGCCAAAATGTGGTCCACAGATGTGTTTTAATTAGGACACATGCACAAAGCTTATTGGAAAGTTAACCACACACACATCCATACACACACATTCCAATTTCCAGGTTACCTTGAAATTTTGGAAGATGGACTTGAACTGCTGCATAGACTGCCGCCTTTGGTGTGACATACGCTTTCTGGCTCACCACAGTGCCAACCAGGCTCAACTATCTCCCACCAGACCTTTGTCACTTACTTACATTACTAGCATAAGGCTTAGTATGGGGTCTAGAACATACTGGGTGCTTGGTCACTGTTAAATTCCTATAGCAGAACCCTTACAAAAAGTGCTTGAAGAAGGCTTATACCTATCTGGATGTACCACCTGTCGCAAAAACTTCTGGCATTCCAAGAAAGAAGGCAGCAATCATGTTGGAATTAAACAGGCTTTGTAAGCTGGTCTGGCCTTGGACATCATCTCAATAGGAAAAGATGCATTTCACGGTCCAGCAACTGATTTACAAATCTGTTCTGCTTAAAAGTCTGTTCATTGAAACCACCTCGTAACAATTACAAAACTATATTCTTCTCATTGTTTTCTACATTGATTAAGAGTTTATCAAGAGTTTTTCTAAAAGAATTATATATTATATAAATATTATACATATTATATATATATAAATATATATATATATATATATATATATATATATATATATATATATATATAAATGAGAGAGACAGTTCTCATGAATGAGGAACTTACTTTGTATCACAGTAGTAGATCCCAGAGTCCTCCCCTTTCACGGGGAGAAACAAAATCCAGTTTTGGTCCTGGTGGATTCGAGACTGTATGTTTTTGGATACTGGGATTTTTCTAGGATATTTATACCATGTTGCATCTACCTTCCCAGATGTTGGCAGAGGGTATATGCAGTGAAAAGCCGTAGGCTGGCCCACTGACACAGTATCCTGCATACTCACGTCCTCGCAAGCATCTAGGGAAAGAAAGGAAAAAAATAATCACAGCCGAGAGCGCTAGTGTTGGTTATGATTAGTTTCCACAAACACCTCGATTTTCTTGCTGATTTGAAATTTTATGTGAGAGTTTTCTCAGTATGGGAGTTGCTGATGTGAAAGCATGACCCGAAGTCCTTCACATCTGTCCATAAGAGGGAATTTACTCGGTCCTCCCCCTCAACAAGTGATCTCCCCATTTGGAATGAGTCCCCTCTTTCCCTTCTAAGACCCTCAATTCCTTCATCTTCCTCCTTCAGTGTAAACGTTCCTATTCCGAGCCACACTTGACGTGTTTTCCTTCTGCTCCGCTACCCGGTTAATTCGTCCGTCCCCAATAAAAGGTGTAAGTATCTCCTCCCCGAAAGGATTGTTAAACAATTCCGCTCGCTTTAAAGTTCATTTCTAACAAATTGCTTAGTGTTTCTTGGAAGTAATTTGTTCCGTGGCTGGTTTCTTTGCTATTACCTTGGGTCTAACATGACCGTTTGTCATATAAAGTAGACGGTATTATAGATCTATTTGAGCATTTTAACTCGAGCCTTGACTTGCAAATTTGCCCATCTCCTACCCCTCTTCAAGTCACTTCAAAGCTCGAAGGGGATGCTTGGGGCTGAGCGTCTCCCGCGGGATTCTGCCTGGACCCCTGGGGCGAGTGTCACCGGCCAGGCTCCGGTCTCACGTGATCCCCCAGGAGGTCTGCACAGGGGCTCGCCCAGAGCGGCAGGGTGGCAGGGAGGGAGGGGGGCCACTGAGACCCGAACCAACCGAACGTACCTGCTCTGATAAATCGTGGAAGAGCGGTGGACACGACGCAGAGCAGCAACAACGGCATTCCCCTACAGGCTGCGAGGAAGAAAGAGGGAGGCGTGGAAAGGGGCGCAGCGGGCGGAGCGCGCCCTCCCCCGGCACGAGGCCAGGGTTCTGCGACCTCTGAATCTCAGAGATCCCAGCTAGGCTTTTGACCTTTCCTGCTCCATGAGGAGACCTCCAACTTTGGCCCCAGATGTATCCGGACGCGCCCCCAAAGACGGCTCCCTCCCTTGCCCCACCCTTGCTCCGAGCGCCCACCTCCAGAATCCGGGGGGAGAGGCATCAGTGGGAGGGGTCGGGAGGGGCCGGAGGCGCAGTGTGGGCATCGGGGCGGGTACCCTCTTCCAGGCTGCCCGGTCGCCTCCTTTGGGGGCGCAGGGACATCCCCTTCTGCCACGCAGCTCGCCGCCCGGCCCGCCTCAGCCCGCGGCCCCTGTTCCCCGTGGTGGCGCCCGAGTGCCCACCGTGCGTCGCGCGTAGCCTTCCCTGCGCGTCCTTGGCCTCAGGTTCCTCCTGGGCCTGGCCGTCTAAACGGAAACCTGCTCACTCGGGAGAAGGCAGCTTAGGCCTATATGGCAAAGGCCGGCAGGAAAAGAGGGAGGAAGACGGGCCGGCAGTGGACGCGGGCTCCACACCTTCTTCCACAGACGGAGTCCGCTCCCCCAAGGTTGCCCAGCCGGTCAGGGGCCGCCCGGGATCCCGCCAGGATCGCCGCCCCCCGCCCAGTCGCGCACATTTTTGCCACCTCCTCGTCCCGCCCGCGCCCTGCTCAGCTGCAGACTCCGCGAGCCGGGTGTGTACCTGCAGAACTGGATCGGAGCGCGCAGGAACTCGTAGAAAGTGGAGACTGACAGCCCGGGACTGAGTCCTGTCGTGGCATTTCCGTACCAGGCTAGTTCCTCACTACGATGGGCGGGGCAGCCCTACCTTCCCGGTGCTAGCTTAGGAAGGAGCGTGCCATCGCACTAGGAAGTGGGTTCTAGTTCATCGCACTAGGAAGAAGGCTTTGTGCCGGATTTTCTGGCAGCTAAGAAATCCTCCATCCCCATTAATTGTCTGCTGAAATCTATTCCAAATTGTGCCACCAAATGAACTATTCCTTCCTTTCCGAACTCCATTCGAGCAGTTATTACATGCCCTGCATTGGCCTGTATAGAATGCCCCCAGAGTAGACGCCGACCCAGATGGCTCTTAAGTAATATTATTTATCTGCCTGGGTCGTGCTGTTAACTTCTGTAAAGCAGACATCCCACGGGGATCCTCAAATACCCGGAGCAGGAAAACTGTTCCTGTCTGAAACTTCCAACTCTGACAACATCAACAGGGACTTGTTGCCCTGGCCATCAGGAGACACCCAGAGACATCCCGGAGGACACTGAGACTTAGAAAAAAATAGAAAATGTAATCTCCATTCAACAGATTTCTGGCCAAGCTATTTCTGGTGGTCCTTGTGGGATTCCCAACAGCGAGAAAAGCAGCCATTAGCAGCAAGGGGAGATGACAGCAAAGCTTTCTGTGACCAGCTAGAAGCCAGTGGTTTGCAAATTTCTACACTCTTAAAAATTATTGAGGATTCCAAAGTGGTTTTGTTTATGTGGTTTATATCTGTCAATATTTACTATGTTAGAAATTAAACTGGAAAGTGTTTGAAACATTTATTTTCTTATTTACTTAAAATAACAATAAACTCTCTACACATTAATATAAATCTCATACATTTTATGAAAAATAACTCTACTTTTCAAAACAGACTTATTGAGACAAGTGGTATTGTTCTACACACCTCTACATACCCATACTTAGTGTTTGGAAATCTCTTATTTAATGTTTAATTTAACAGAAGACAGTTGGATTCTCATATCCAGTCTCTTATGATGTTACATGTCATGTAGCCTCTGAGAAAGTCCACTGTCCACTGGTGAGGGAATGAGAGTAAAAAAGACAGAGAAGGTCTTAATATTACGATGAAAATGGTTTTGGTTTCAGGGATCTTTTTAAAAGACCTCAGGGAGCCCTAGGGCTCCCTACTCTGAGGCCCCCTTGGTAAGCCAGAAGTGGAGATCTTTATTACTTTTCCCCTGGCATCAGCATTAAGTGAGGTTCCTCTGTACTTACACATTTTGCAAGGTTCATGCCCCCAAACTAGCATTACTATAAAAGATATCAAGTGACTCGCATACAGAACTATTGTTATAAGCAGTGTTGAAAGTTATTCCTAAATCTTTTTTGTTGTCTTGTTCAGTTTCTACCTTATAAATAGAGGAATCTGTGTCTTATCCTGTTTTGTATAGTTTGAGGAAAAACTTGCATGCCAAGTCCAATCAGTATAGTTGCTCCAAAGCTTAGGAAGTTAAGACGGGCGTGCCAGCCCTCCTGCCTGCCTCCCTCTGATGGGACACGGCTGACACTTCACTTTGTCGGTGAGGCTATGGTCGCGAAACTTGCACTTCCAGAGATGGTTTCTGTACCAAATGTGTTTCCCGGTACTGGCGGAATGAACTGCTTGGCTCTGGGGGCAGAACTGACTTGGGGATTGCAACCTTTGCAATTAACTGGAGAACATTGTTTGCTAATGAGAAACGGGAAGGAAGGAATCCAAACAGGTTTGCTCTGTTATGGCGACGAGAAATGCTGCTTTATGCTGAAACTTCCTCAATTCATTCACTTTATTCTTCCTCTCTGATTTTCACTTTTTAAATTTTCTATTTAAATGAGCGTCAGCAATAGTTAACAGCTAAATAATTCAATAAGTCATAAGTCATATAAGCAAGACCCAGCCTCAGAAATCATAATTACCAAGTTTCCTGTGTACATCTCTCCCACCCTCCAGACTCACCAACCTAAACTTGTTTATCATTCTGACGTGTGTGTGTGTTGTGTGTGTGTGTGTCTTCCTTAAGCAATATACTGTTGTGTAGGGTTTTTTAGCGTTTATATAAAAGTACTATATACTTATGCAACATTTTATTTCATTCAATATTACATTTGTGACATTCAAATATTTTGAGAAGTGTAATTCTAGTTCACTCAAGGTAACTACTATATTGTATTCTATTGTATGAATATTCCACAATTTATGTATCTATCTCCTTTGGATATTTAAGTTGGATATTTAAATATCAAATTTATGTTTTGCTTTAAAAATAGTGCTGCTGTGAAGATTTTTGTAATGTCCTCTTGTGTGGGGTTTTTGTTTTTTTTTTTTTTGCGGTACGCGGGCCTCTCACTGTTGTGGCCTCTCCCGTTGCGGAGCACAGGCTCCGGACGCGCAGGCTCAGCGGCCATGGCTCACGGGCCCAGCCGCTCCGCAGCGTGTGGGACCTTCCCGGACCGGGGCACGAACCCGTGTCCCCTGCATCGGCAGGCGGACTCCCAACCACTGCGCCACCAGGGAAGCCCTTGTGTGGGTTTTTGAGAGATTGTCCAGTGAGTGAAAATGCAGGATCACTGGGTAGATGCATCTTCAACTATACTAGGAAACTCTGATTTTCTCCACATTTGATATTTTTTGGAGAATAAGTATGTCATTGCTTCATGTTCTTGCCAATATTTGGTATGTCAGACTTTTATATTTTGCCAGCTTCTGCCAGTCCAATGATGGGAAAGCTATTGTGTGCATTTATTTTACAATTCTCTAGTTACTAAGAAGGTGGAACATCTTTGCCTATGTTCATCCTGTGTCCTCTGTGTGGAATAACTTCTCATGTTTTTCCCATTTTACCCGCCTGGTTGTTTGTCTTCCTCTCATCGATTTGTAGAGAACTCATTAAATTCTACCTCTGCTGTTTCATGTGGTTACCTTCAAAGTGAAGCACAGGTGTACCTCACTGTTCTCCCCCTGACAGGGAGCTCAAACCCAGCAGCCCCCTTTATCTATACAATAGCGATGATTAGACCCACTTTTCAGAGGTGACATTTGTAAATCCTCTTTTGCAGAGTGCCTGACAATAAGAGAAACTTGATGAGCACAGAGTTTGTTACCATCATGTTATGACTAATTCTTCCTTGCCACAGTATTTAATATTGCAGATAGCTTTGCAGTGAGAATATCCTTAGATATTCATGCCATTAGTCACAAGCCATAGGTAATGGACTCTTTCAATTTTTTTTTTCATGAGCTGAAACAATTCCTCTACCAATTCATTACCTCATCCTGAGAGCAGGTGTGAAGCAATGCTCTGAGTGCAACGGATGCATTGCTCAGTTCGAACTAGTTGAATTTTACCCTCAGTTGATTTGATCTTCAGACGAGGATGTGATGTACATTCAGAAGAGTAGCAGGGCAATACATTTTATTAAAGATTTCATATACAAATGTATATATAATATAATGCATAGTAATATTATTTGTTCTAACTAACTAGCTGGTCATTTCCCATTGAACATAACCTGCAGTTAGTTTCCCAGTAAGAATGAGGTGATGTGGCAGGTGTAGGCTGATGTCAGTGGACATGCACGTATGGAGACCCATTTGGGATGCATTAGAGGGTCTCTCTGTTCCTTCTTCACGTCAGTCTATCTTAAATCAAATTCGGAGAATCACGACATCACAGGGTTGGAATAGAACCTAAGGTTTGGCTATCACTTGAGCAGAGTAATGAGCACCCTCCTACACATGGGGCAATAATTAACACTTTTCAGGTCTCACAGCTTACGTGCGTGCGTGCGCGCGCACACACACACACACACACACACACACACACAAAACGGCCATAATCGCAACCCCCAACCCAGCCAGCACCGGTCTACTTGGCTCTGGACAGCATCCCTCTAGAGACATCCCACCCACAAGTCACCCATCTTAATCTCACACCCAGTGTTCAGATATCTTCATATTCTTGCCAAGAGTTTATTCAGATCAGGCTTGAGGGAACTCATTCCCTCCAAGGCAGCCTATTCCAAATTGTAGGCCTGCCAGCCAATCCCTCCTTCCTAACAGGAAGAGGAAACCTCAGCCATGTAGGGATTCTTGTTCCATCCTTCGGATCCATGGAAAGAAGAATGCAGTCTTCCACATTGCCACACATGCCATGTCGCCAGAACTCCTGCAACCACTGATCTCTCCAGACCTAGTGCCTGAAATCAGGGCCTCCAACAGCCCGCAAGTCAACTAAGCTGCTGACCCCTCAAACATGGAGGACGTGGGACCTTCATCCCTGACATTCTAAGTGTTAGGCTTGTGTTAGCAACACAAATTAGAAGGGATGGTGGTCTGGTTGGGCTTGTACATGTTTGTTTTGCTTTGGTTTTGCTCATTCATTCATTCTGGGGTTACTGCACACCAACATCCTAAATGGTTTTTTTTTCACTTTTGTAGCCACTAAGCATATTTTTTCCACCAGGGTTTAGGCATGTTCCTTATTGCAAGTGAAGGGTCTTACATTTATCCTTAGTCAGTGTCATCTGGTAAAAGACGGTTGGTTAAAGAGGTCATTTATCTGGAAGGCAAAACATCTGGGCTCTCTTCTCAGCCCTCTTGCTAACTAGCTGAGAATTGTAACAAATTTGGGGGCAAGGGCTGCTCCCCACAGGTACAGTGAATGTTGACTGAACCTTTCAACCATATTTATTACAGTGATACCCTTTGTGTCTATCAAGTTCACAAAGATTTTTAAATGACTATTTTCAGTGTCACACGCTTCCTATGGGAAAGCAAAGCAAATGTCTCTACAGAACACAATTAGTGAAGAACTTCAAGGTCCATTGCCCTCTGGCCCATTGATCCTAAGAATCTATGCTAAGCTAATCATCAGGGAAGTGGACAGAGATATTTGGGTAAAGATGACTACTTCATTTTGACCCCTGATAGCTACAAACTGGAAATAATCTAGATGTACAACCAAAGCAGGAAAGCTAAAGTATAGAGCATCCACTCGATAAAGTGAATGCTCCTTCATAGATCATATTTCAGATAATGTGGGCAAATACTTTTACTAAGTTTAAAAAGTTAAGGTGTTAAACTGCATATATCATATGATCTCAATTATATCCATAAAACTACAATAAAATGTTAATAATTATCTCTAGTTGTTAGTTTTTTCTTCCTTATACTTTTCAGAAATTTCTGTGTTCTCTCAAACCTACATTGCTTCTATCATACAAAAAAAGTATTTTCAATTTATTTAAGAAAAATGTTCCTAATACAATCAACTCACAGAGAGATTTCTATCCCAACGTTCTAAGACCTCTCTGACACTTGACTCCCTTCTAATTTGCCTTCATAAAAATACCCACCCCTCCATCAAGACTTTACACCTTAGTGTTCTCCCATTTAAAAATCTCCAAGAGCACGCATATACCAACTCCAGATAATAAAGTCCAAATGTTTCAGTCAGGGATTTAAGACCATCTATTGTATGAGTTCGTTTCCTGAGCTGCTTTCTCTCCACACTACACTCTATGACTAGATTGTTTTGAACTTGGAAATTTTCTCAGTGCCTATTATGTTAGGCACATAGATAGCACTTTTAAAACAATCCAAAAGTCAACTCAGGAGCAAAAATATTCCCCTATTTTAGAATTTGAGGAAAGGCTGGGATCCACTTGGGGGAAACATAAGACTTCAGAAGCAATTAAGTGTAGTGTGGAAGGAAGGATTATGGAATATCATGTAACAATAAAGTACTTAAACGGCTACTGTCCACAACTAGAAGGCACATGGGAAGCAGGAATCTGTCTCAGACTAAGAGGGATAAGCGATGTGAGATGGCTGAGGAGGGAAAAATTGGGTAGCCAGGCACGATTCACCACGCGAGCAAAGGCAGAAATGGGTTCACACCATGGACGTTAAACATGCAATACACTCTCACTGAAGACGTCCGAGAAATCTCATTCCAGTATGTGTTTAATGAAAGGAAAATCAGCGAACACTGCAGACTGGTATCAATGCAGCGCATCCCAGACCCAGAAACAGGAACTAAGTGACACGTGGGATAGCTTTCAGGTAAAAGGTTCTGAGAAAAACAAGCTTCCTTGACTTTCACTCTGAGTACATTAATCTCCCCACTGGCTGAGCCCTGAGCAAGTCAACAGGATCCTGTGAGTCTTGATGACTCAGGTGGTCCAGACTCAACTGGTCTGACAGCTGAAATTTTTAGTGATTGCTGCCTTTGTGCTTGGGCAGCAGATTTAAGGTGAACGTACAGGATGTATGAACTTTAAACAGCCAAGCCTTCCCTAGAAGGCATCTGAGCCGTGCATGTTAAGATGAGCATGTTTTCAGTTTAAAAGATTAATACTCACTTTAAATATTGTCATCTATTTCCTATAGCTCTCCTCCCTAAAACCAGCACACACACACACACACACACACACACACACACACACACACACTTCGGCTGTTAAAGTAAATGTTAGTACACCAAAAATAGTCCCTCCCAGCTATCTCCCCATGTACATTTTTTCAGGGGTGGTCTATTTTTCCCCTATTTTTTGAATTCTTACTACGGTCATGATTCACTTGGGCGTTTTATTTTAGTAAGAAAGGACTTCCCCCTTCTACCCCCAGATCATTCTCTTCCCCACCTGCTACCCTCTCTGTGGCCTCCACATTAAGCCAAAGTCACCACACTCACAGATTCTTGCCTCAAAGGGGAAAAGGTTTTCTTCTGACAAACTCGCTTATGGAAATCTCTGATTTTCTAACTGTATGCCATTTATACTTAGCCCTTCAATGAATGTTTGGGAAACCAGCTGTATCGTAAACACCAAGCCAGATCCTGACTTGCTAAACTTGGATCAAATAGAAGCTATTATCGTTTTTAGAAGCTGACACCAGGACGATCTGCCCTCCTCTCCCTCCACTCCCCAATCCCCAGAATTTGAAAAAGATTCATTCTGGATTAAACGAATTTACTCTTACTTGTACTGATCAAGAGGTAAAATTAAGAAAATATCTTTTGAGATTCTATCTCAGATATTGGACATAGACTTTCTGTCCTAGGGAAAAACCTTTGTATTCTATTACAAGTTAATTACTAAATAGGTGTTGCCTGTAAGCGTTAATTTTACATCATGGCCCATCTCTGGGAACCCTGCCTCCCAGGTAATGATCATTAAGCTAATGATCCCAGGTAATGATCATTAAGCTAAAAATATCTCTGTTCAGCTCTCAGGAGACATCCTGACCAGGCCCACCTGTGAACGCCTGCAGGACAGGAGAGGTTAACACCTCCCCTCTGGAGCTCACCTGACCCAGGAAGTGTTTGACTTTACTCCCGCCCTTTGAGTATAAAAGAAGCGTGAATTCTAACTCAGGCAAGGTGGTTCTTTGCGAGGTGGGAGTCTGTCGTCTTCTCGGTGTGCTGGCTTTCCGAATAAAGTCCCTAGTTCTTGCCCCAAGAGCTCGACTTTCGGTTTATTGGCTTGTCACGTGGTGAGTAGTAAGGTTTGGACTTGGCAACAGATTTTTCCTTTTTTTTTTTTTTTTTCCTGCGGTACGCGGGCCTCTCACTGTTGTGGCTTCTCCCGTTGCAGAGCACAGGCTCCGGACGCTCAGGCTCAGCGGCCATGGCTCACGGGCCCAGCCGCTCCGCCCGGCATGTGGGGTCTTACCGGACCAGGGCACGAACCCGTGTCCCCTGCACCGGCAGGCGGACTCTCAACCACTGCGCCACCAGGGAAGCCCCGGCAACTGATTTTGATGAAACCCGCCAGGAGCCTCGCTGCTCCTGGCTAGCTGATCCCAGCCTGGGAATTTCGGGGTAAGGTCCTGGCCGCTGCCGGGACCGCTTGTTCGAGGATCTTCCCTTCAACATTCTGGCCGCCCCAGCGCTTGGCAATTGGAGCAAGGAATCAATATTTGGGAGCCGAAGGACTGCACGCAGTAGGGTAAGTTGCTCTGGTGTGTACAGCCAGAAACCTTTCCGTGTGGGGCTTTTATTCTGCGGAATAAGCCAGTTGTTTTTGTATTTGAGTGGGGCACCCTGTTGGAGAGAGGAAAGAGTTGCTGGGCTTTTACCCAATTTGTGAACCAGTTCATTTGCTTCTCTGGTTTTTTTAAAATGTATTTTATTGAAGTATCGTAGATTTACAATGTTGTGTTAATTTCTACTGTACAGCAAAGTGTTTCAGTTATACATATGTGTGTGTACATATATATATGTTCTTTTTCATAATCCATTCCATTATGGCTTATTACAGGGTATTGAATTTAGTCCCCTGTGCTCTACAGTAGGACCTTGCTGTTTATCCAACCCATATATAATAGTTTCCACCTGCTACTCCCAATCCATCCCTCCCCCACCTCCCTATCCCTTGGCAACCACACGTCTGTTCCCTACAGCTGTGAGCTCTCCTGTTTCATAGATAGGCTCATTTGAGTCATATTTTGGATTCTACAAATAAGTGATATCACAAGTTGTCTTCCTCTATCTGACTTACTTCCCTTAATATGATCTCTAGTTCTACCCATGTTGCTGCAAATGGCATTTCATTCATTTTTATGGCTGAGTAATATTCCAGTATATATATGTACCACGTCTTCTTTATCCATTCATTTGTTGATGGACATTTAGATTGTGTCCATATCTTGGCTATTGTGAATACTGCTGCTGTGAACATTGGGGTGCGTGTATCTGTCCGAATTAGAGTTTTGTCCGGGTAATATGCCCAGGAGTGGGATTGCCGGATCATACGGCAACTCTATTTTTAGTTTTTTGAGGAACCTCCATACTGTTCTCCATATTGGCTACACCAATTTATGTTCCCACCAACAGTGTAGGAGGGTTCCATTTTCTCTACAACCTCTCCAGCATTTGTTATTTGTAGATGTTTTAATGACGGCCATTCTGAACAGATTGAGGTGGTACATCATTGCAGTTTTGATTTGTGTCTCTCTAAAAGTAAGCGATGTTGAGTACCTTTTCATGTGCCTATTGGCCATCTGTATGTATGTATTCTTTAAAGAAAGGTCTTTTAGATCGTCTGCCCATTTTATGATTGGGTTTTTCTTTTGATATTGAGTTGTATGAGCTGTTTGTGTATTTTGGAAATTAATCTCTTCTCGGTTACATCATTTGCAAATGTTTTTTCCCATTCCTTAAGTTCTTTCCATTATGTTTATGGTTTCCTTGGCTGTGCAAAGGTTTACAAGTTTAATTAGGTCCCATTTGTTTATTTTTGCTTTTATTTCTATTGCCTTGGGAGACTGACCTAAGAAAACATTGGTACAATTTATGTTCGCCAGTGTTGACCTATGTTCTCTCGTAGGAGTTTTATGGTGTCATGTCTCATTTAAATAGTCAAGCCATTTTGAGTTTATTCTTGTGTATGGTGTGAGGGTGTGTTCTAACTTTTCATTTTGTCTGTACTGTTTCCACGTTTATTGCTGAATCGATTTTGTGATATTTAAAACTTTTACAGCTGTCAAATAGAGAAAAGGAATAGAAGTAAAAAAGACCTGGCTGTAGGACATTGCCAGGGAGAAGAGAAAGGTTCCACTTGGTTCCTAAAATCACCAAAAGCCCCAGTCCAGAAATCGGCCAGGTTGATGCCCAGGCAAAAGACATCCTTTTAATGGTTAGAGATGATCAATTGCTATTTATGGTTTTCTGGTGGCTATTCTGTGAAGAAGCGGGGAAGAATGATGAAATTCTTTACGTACAAGCATTTCTGCTCTTACATCAGGGAAAATAAGAAAAGGAAGGTAATGAGAGTGATATATTGCTTCAAACCTTAACTCCTCTAGCTGAGCTAGCTGTCCCTGCCACTCCAGCCATCATTCCACTATACCCACCCCCTCCACTGCCTTCCATGTCTCTCTGGCTCCTGACCCTGGGGCTCACAACTGTCCGTCCTTATAGGGAACAATTAGAAAATCCTGTGTTAGTTCCTGGAGCACAGGGATTTGGTCTGGTATCGTTTTCTAAGACTCAGCAGGGCACCCAGTTTGAGCCAAGAGTCACTCCCGGGGCAGGATAGTGTACTTGATGCTGTCATCTCATAGGGGGCCTAAATGCAAATGACCAGCTGGCTGGGTTTCTCAGGCTTGTTTAATTGGAAAGATCGAAACCCTCCTTACAGGGAAGATCTTCTACACCTGAAGCCCACTTAGCAGCGCCCACAGGTAAACCGAGTTGGGACCCCAATAAAGGATGAATGCCCTTATTAGAGTACTCCCAGAAGTGCATGGTGGCAGGTTTTTGAAAAGGGAAACCAGGGCAAAAGAATTTGAACAAAAGTCAAGAAATTAAAAAAACAGACATTTTTGAATTTTTGGAAAATCTTTATCAGGCCTACAGACATTATACTAATGCAGATCTTGAGGCCCCTGAAAATATTAGAATGGTAAATTTGACCTTTTCTGTGGAAGGGGTGCAAAGTGCCTCAGATACTGGGAGAAAAGTTACAAAATTTAGTGCCTTTGGAATGAACCTAATGCACTTTCTCAGTTGGTAAATGTTCCTTTTAAGTGTTCAACAGAGAACAGACACAGAAGAAAAATATACAAAACAAAAACTTCACTCTTGGCAGTGACATTGGATTCCCGGAAGGCAAGTAACCCGAAGAGAGGTAAGCCACTATTGGGGAAGAAACAATGCGCTCACCGTCGGGAGAAATAACATTGGAAATCAGGTTGCCCTAGGCTAAAACATAAGAGGAAAAACAACAAAAGATGAGAGCTTCTCGCATGGTAGAAAGAGACTAACCCTCTGCTGAATGAACAGGGAGTCCGGGGGCTCCCTTGGACATGAGGTGCCTAATTCCCCAAAGGAGCCCTGGGAGAAAATGACAGTGGGGAATGAGCTGACTAACTTTTCTCTTTGTTTTAAGATTTTTTTTTTTAATGTGGGCCATTTTTAAAGACTATTGAATTTGTCACAATATTTCTTCTGTTTTGTATTTTGGTTTTTTGGCCACGAGGCATGTGGGATCTTCGCTCCCCAACCAGGGATTGAACCTGCACCCCTTGCATTGGAAGGTGAGGTTTTAACCACTGGGCCGCCAGGGAAGTCCCTGATTAATTTTTTTTTTTTTTTTTTTTTGCTGTACACGGGCCTCTCACTGCTGTGGCCTCTCCCGTTGTGGAGCACAGGCTCCGGATGCGCGGGCTCAGCGGCCATGGCTCACGGGCCCAGCCGCTCCACGGTATGTGGGATCCTCCCGGACCGGGGCACGAACCCGTGTCCCCTGCAATGGAAGGCGGACTCTCAACCACTGCGCCACCAGGGAAGCCCCCTGATTAACTTTTTGATAGACCTCACCTTAAAGTTGTGTGTTTTTTTAAAAGCCCACATTTGTTTATTTATTTATTTATTTTTGGCTGTGTTGGGTCTTCGTTTCTGTACAAGGGCTTTCTCTAGTTGCGGCGAGCAGGGGCCACTCTTCATCACGGTGCACGGGCCTCTCACTGTCTCGGCCTCTCTTGCTCGGAGCACAGGCTCCAGGCGTGCAGGCTCAGTAGTTGTGGCTCATGGGCCCAGTTGCTCCGTGGCCTGTGGGATCTTCCCAGATCAGGGCTCAAACCCGTGTCCCCTGCATTAGCAGGCAGATTCTCAACCACTGCGCCACCAGGGAAGCCCCCACCTTAAAGTTTTTCCACCAGAACAGCTTGACATTGGAGTCCCACCAGAACATGCTTTAAGCCTACAGATGGTGCTCATGAAAACCTTTGCAAAGGAGTCATAGCTCTATCCCTCTGAGGTCTACGAAAAGCACAGACTGTGCGTAGGGTTGCGTACAGTCTTGTCGACATCTGGTGATTTTTCTTTAGATACTTTCTTTTTCACAGTTTGTTCATGAGATTACTGAAGGGAGAGCTAGGGAAGAGATCTGGTCAACTGTTAATTACTTTTCTACGTTGATTTACAGAAAGAACCAATAGATTAGGCAAGATATTGTGTGATCAAATATTGGAAAGATGTGCTAGGGCTGGAGACTAGTAGAGCGTGGGGGCACTTGGTTTAAGGATAGTAACAAGGCAGTAGGGTGCCTCCTGCAGAGAGAGCTTTCCTGCCGAAAGCTGCTTGCAAATCCCCTTTGTCAGAACCTCATTCCATCTCTATGAGATTATGGATGAAGGTCCATCTTTAACTTCTTCCTGCTGAAGTAGGGCGCCGTATTCTTAGACTGGAAGATGTCGATGTGGGTTTGTAGCATCTCTTTGCTGACAGTTGTAGTTGCCCACTTACATATATGGGCAGAACAAGCTGCAATTACTCAGACGCCCACAAATATATAGATTATGAGCAATAGCGTTAATCCCATTGTCTTAAGGCCAGTTCCTGGAATTGTGCTCAGTAGACTCAGTGTTGCTCAAGGTGGAGCAGCTTGTGTCACGGCTGCAGTCTGGTCATCATGCAGTTGGCTTTTTCCCTCTGGTGGCAGTTACAGTATCTATAAAACAACTCGGGAACATGTATCAGACACTGAATCTGTGACCCAGTTTTCCTAATCATTAGTGGCTTCAGCCTGCTCTTTTGAGACTCAGCTTTTCTATAAACAAGAAGCAGGCGACACGGAGGGGCCTTTGTACTGGGGGGAGAGGGTGGCCTGCAGGGTTCCGATTGGTTCCATCCCCCCTTTTCTTGATACTCCTTAATCCTGAGTAGGGACAGATGCAGAACAACAACAACAAAAAGGAGTAACGTTTTGGATAGAGAGGTTAATCATAAACTTGACCGAGGAACCCACAGGGTCCTGTTCAGTTTCACCAGCAGACACTCTTTTCAGAATGGCTGGTGGTGTTTGAGTCTGACGCAACTCAGGGAATTCAAGTTCTTGGCAATACAGACTTGTATATGAAATGACATCCACAATGGCCACCCAGTTTTACCTTGGATGTCTGAACCATTTTGACTGTACAATACATTTCTCTCCTTAATGGACAAAGCAGGTGTCACCATTAATGATTTTAGTGCTTTTCTAGATATGAGGAGATGCAAGAATTTGGGCTCATGAAAGCTTCTCCTGAGAATATCTCACTGTCTGAAGGTCTGTCCTGCCAGTTTTTCTCAGAACACGGAGTGCCTCGTTGCTGATCTCCACCCTGAACTCCCTTCAGGGTGTGTTGAAGGTCAGCAACTGCAGTGGCTTGTGACTCAATCCTTGCAGAGGCAGATGGCAAGTGCCAAGTTTTGGTCTGCAGGGCCCCCTCATGGTCATAAGTTCGACCATGGTTTGGAAGGCATTTCATGACCATTTCATCCCATGGTGCTAGGAATGTTCATTCTTAGGTCAGGCGAGGATTTTGTTAATAGGCCACTCAATGTGCTATTACTGGACTAGGCCTTATTAACAGTAGCCAAAAGTCTCTGGACCACCTGTCCTGCTAGTCTGTTATGGTCCAGGAAAGAATTCCCTCTTGTTGCTTCTTCCCATATCTGGAGTTACACTATTACAATCATTGATCTTACATAGAACTATATATCTGATCAACTGTTTCAAGTCACCTAGTCGTCATTATTTTTATCGAGGTCTCAGCCACGCATTTGGTAATGCAAGAAACAACAATTTTGTAAAAACAAATTTTAAAAATCTACAAATAATATATCTGGTAAGTTCATAAGTAACAATTTAAGAACTTCCATCCGGTGCAGCTCAGTATATCCCCAGGTCATCTGACTTAGTCTGCTCTATACCAATGCTTACCTTTAAGGGAAATTATATCTTGGCATTGTCCATAGGGCACCCAGCCCAATTTCCTAATGTTACTAGACTGTTCATCCTTAGTGTGGTTTAATTGTTCCCAACATAAGGGAGCCTTTAAACTTTAATGACCATAGCCTGATGTTAGCCACATAAATCCATCCCGTAATTGTGGGAGGTTATATTCTTTTTTTTTTTTTTTTCACTTAACATTGAAAGCCATGTGCTAGGCACCAGGGACACAAAGCTAAGACATGTGCTCATCTTCAAGCTTACTCTATTAGAAGAACAAACGTGAAATTACTAGGTACGGAATAATGTACAATGATAACAGCAATGGATTGAAGCATATTAAAAAATGTTTAAATATAGGCATTCATAATGCTACCAAAAACAAAGGAAAACAAAAAACCCTAACCGGTCACCACTGGCGAATGCTAGTGAACCAGTTCACTATTCTGAAAATGGATGACGCAGAAGAGAGAATCAAGCATTCATCCTGACTTTCTTATATGAACTATACCACTGGGTAATCACGTAGTAGATAAGGGAGAGTTTCTCTTTATAGGAGAATTCCATCTCATAAATAAAGAATAACAGATGAGAATATCACTATTTTGCAGCTCTTTATGATTTAATGGATCTAAGCAAAGATCATTCATAGCTACTGACATCACAAAAAGAGAGTCAGTACCTCCTGATAGAAGTACTTACCACTCTTGAAGAAGTGTGAGCAAACTTCTAAACTTAAGTACCAAGTGAAAGGAAATGCAGAAGGGAAAGGAACATGCGAAAAGGCACCACAGAGATGTGATCAGCAAAGTTCAGACTCAAGGAAACTCGACAAGACAAATGACTCAGTTTTTACAAGAAATTACGAAAGAAAAAAAGAGAGAAAGAGATGGACAGTCTTAAAAGATAAAGCAACCAACTGTACTGTACAAATTTATTTGCATCCCAATTCAAACACTAGAAAATAATATATGTATGACACAATTGGGGAAATGCAAACACTCACTGGGTTTTGATGCTATTAAAGCATTATTGTTAAATTTTTAAGTGTAAGAATGGAATTATGGTTATTCAAAGCCCTTATCTTTTAGAGATGTATATGGATGTGTTTATAGATATGAAATGTCTAGAATTTGCATCCAGTAATCTAGGGAGGAGGCTGGAGTGAGTAGGGGTAGTACTAGGTGGGTGATGGGGTACATATTTGACATTGTCTACTATAAAAAACATTAAAAAGAAACAGTAAAGATCAAAGTAACACGAGAAAGAGAGGCTGACTGCATGTAAAGCACTTAGGCTGTACATCACAAGTACTACTAACAATTACAAAGCGTAAGGATTGGATTAGATGACCTCTCAGGTACTTTTTAATTCTGAAAAGTCTAAAATGTTACGACTAGATTATTTTTAAAGGTCATTTTTATCTCTCAAATTCTTTGGTTCTTCCCCAGGGATACGGCTCAACTTTCTTCTCCCACTGCTTAACAATGGCACACAGAAACACTGAACAACAACTACTTGGAAAAAGCACATGAACTGGAACTGACTCGCAGTTCAGTGCTTGGAGGTTTTGGCCATCCCACCCACCTCAGTTCTGGAGTCTGACTGTTACACTGCTTAAATACTAGGTTAAACAGCCAGTACTGGTTAAACACATGGAAAGTTTTGCTTTATCCAATGGTGATAACTCCTTTGCTTCTTTTATCCTACATGTAAACAGTTTGGGAAGAGTGGTCCAGAACCCCATGGAGATAGGCACCTTCAGGAGGTGCCTGAGATTAAAAGTATTGTTGTGGTAATACTAAGACGATATTTTCCTTTTTTACTCTCACCTCGTAAATGTACAGCAGGGTTTTCCAGAGGATACATGATGTGTGGAAATACACCAGATCAAATGCAAAAGCAGATGTAAAATTCAAGCTGTTTTTTGTTTGTTTTTTTATACTGCAGGTTCTTATTAGTCATCAATTTTATACACATCAGTGTATACATGTCAATCCCAATCGCCCAATTCAGCACACCACCATCCCCACCTCCCCGCAGTTTTCCCCCCTTGGTGTCCATATGTTTGTTCTCTACATCTGTGTCTCAACTTCTGCCCTGCAAACTGGTTCATATGTACCATTTTTCTAGGTTCCACATACATGCGTTAATATACGATATTTGTTTTTCTCTTTCTGACTTACTTCACTCTGTATGACAGTCTCTAGATATGTCCACGGCTCCACAAATCACTCAATTTCGTTCCTTTTAATGGCTGAGTAATATTCCATGGTATATATGTACCACAACTTCCATTCATCTGTCGATGGGCATTTAGGTTGCTTCCATGACCTGGCTATTGTAAATAGTGCTGCAATGAACATTGGGGTGCATGTGTCTTTTTGAATTATGGTTTTCTCAGGGTATATGCCCAGTAGTGGGATTGCTGGATCATATGGTAGTTCTATTTTTAGTTTTTTAAGGAACCTCCATACTGTTCTCCATAGTGGCTGTATCAATTTACATTCCCACCAACAGTGCAAGAGGGTTCCCTTTTCTTTGCACCCTCTCCAGCATTTGGTGTTTGTAGATTATCTGATGATGCCCATTCTGACTGGTGTGAGGTGATACCTCACTGCAGTTTTGATTTGCATTTCTCTAATAATTAGTGATGTTGAGCAGCTTTTCATGTGCTTCTTGGCCATCTGTATGTCTTCTTTGGGGAACTGTCTGTGTAGGTCTTCTGCCCATTTTCTGATTGGGTTGTTTCTTTTTTTTTTTTTTGCGATACGCGGGCCTCTCACTGTTGTGGCCTCTCCCGTTGTGGAGCACAGGCTCCGGACGTGCAGGCACGTCCACAATATTGTGTGCATATTGAAAAATCCTTAAACTCCTGGGATAAATCCCACTTGATCGTGGTGTATGATTCTCTTAATATATTGTTGAATTTGGTTTGCTAGGATTTTGTTAAGAATTTTTTGCATCTATGTTCATCAGGGATATTGGACTGTAATTTCTTGTGGTATTTTTGTCTGGTTTTGGTATCATGGTGATGGTGGCCTCGTAGGACGAGTTTGGAAGTGTTCTTCCTCTGCAATGTTTTGGAATAGTTTCAGAAGGATAGGAGTTATCTTTTCACTAAAAGTTTGGTTGAATTCACCTGTAAAGGCATCTGATCCTGGACTTTTATTTGTTGAGATTGTTTTCAGCAGATTCAATCTCAGTACTCGTTATTGGCCTGTTTGTATTTTCTCTTTCATCCTGGTTCAATATTGAGAGATTGTACCTTTCTGAGAATTTGTCCATTTCTTCTAGGTTTTCCATTTTATTGACATAATGGCTTGTAGTCTACCATGGTCCTTTGTATTTCTGTGGTGTCCATTGTAGCTTCTCCTTTTTCATTTCTGATGTTATTGATTTGAGTCTCTCCCTTTCTTGATGAGTCTGGTTAAAGGTTTATCAATTTTGCTTATCTTTTTAAAGAACCAGCTTTTAGTTTCATTGATCTTTTGTATTGTTTTCTTCATCTCTATTTCATTTAAAATTTCTGCTCTGAGCTTTATGATTTCTTCTGCTAAGTTCAGGTTTTGTTTTTCCTTCTTTCTCTACTTGTTTTAGGTGTAAAGACAGGTTGTTGGAGATTTTTCTTGTTTCCTGAGGTAAGCTTGTATTGCTCTAAACTTACCTCTCAGAACTGCTTTTCCTGCATCCCGTAGATTGAGGTCATTCTGTTTTCATTTTCATTTGTCTATGGGTATTTTTTTGATTTCCTCTTTGACTTCTTCAGTGATCCATTGGTTGTTTAGTACCATATTGTTTAGCCTCCACGTGTTTGTGTTTTTTGCAGTTTTTTCTTGTGGTTGATATCTAATCTCATAGTGGTGTGGTCAGAAAAGATGCTTGATACCTTTAAATTTTCTTGAATTTACCAAGGCTTGCTTTGTGGCCCATCATGTGATCTATCCTGGAGAATGTTCCATGTGCACTTGAAAAGAATGTGTATTCCGCTGCCTTTGAAGGAATGCTATATAAATATCAATGATTCCTTCTGGACTAATGTGTCATTTAAGGCTTGTGTTTCCTTATTGATTTTCTGTCTGGATGATCTCTCCACTCATGTAAGTAAGACGTTAAAGTCCCCAACTATTATTGTGTTACTTCAATTTATCTTTTATGGCTGTTAACATTTACCTTATATATTGAGGTGTTCATATGTTGGGTGCGTCTCTGTTTACAACTATTGTATCTTCTTCTTGGATTGATCCCTTAATCATTATGTAGTGTCCTTCTTTGTCTCTTGTAACAGTCTTTATTTTAAAGTCTATTTTGTCTGATGTGAGTATTGCTACTCCAGGTTTCTTTTGATTTCCATTTGCTTAGGATTGCTTTATCCATCACCTCACTTTCAGTCTGTATGTGTCTCTAGATCTGAGGTGGATCTCTTGTAGACAGCATATATACGGGTCTTATTTTTGTATCCATTAAGACAGTCTGTGTCTTTTGGTTGGAGTCTTTAACCTGTTTACATTCAAGGTAATTATCAATATGTATGCTCTTAATGCCATTTTGTTAACTGTTTTCAACCTGTTTTTGCAGGTCTTATTTGTTCCTTTCCTCTTTTGTTCTCTTGTGATTTGACTTTCTTTAGTTTTGTGTTTGGATACCTTTTCCTTTTGTGTGTGTATCTATTATAGATTTTCTGTTTGCAGTTACCATGAGGTTTTGATATAGCAGTCTCTCTCTATATATATATATATACATTATTAAGTTGCTGATCTCTTAATTTCAAACGCATTTCAAATATCCTGCATTTTCACTCTCCTATCATGAGCACTGGTTTACATGTCATATTTATTTGTAGATAATTTCTTACCTTTACTTTATGTTTGACTTTACCAATGAGCATTCCCATTTTAAAATTTTCTTGTCTCTAGTTTTGGCCTTTTCTGCCTAATGAAGTTCCTTTAACATTTGTTGCACAGCTGGTTTGGTGGTGCTGAATTCTTTTAGCTTTTGCTTCTCTGTAAAGCTTTTTATTTCTCCATCAAATCTGAATCTTGCTGGTTAGAGTATTCTTGGATGTAGGTTTTTCCCTTTCATCACTTTAAATATATTGTACCACTCCCTTCTGGCCTGCACTTTTTGCCGAAAATATCAGCTCATAGTCTTATGTGGATTCTCTTGTTTGTTATTTGTTGCTTTTCCCTTGTTGCTTTTAATCTTTTCTCTTAACTTTAATTTTTGTCAATTTGATTACTATGTGTCTTGGTGTATTCCTCCTTGGGTTTGTCCTGCTTGGGACTCTCTGTACTTCCTGGATTTGGGTGACTGTTTCCTTTCCCACATTAGGAAATTTTCAGCTATTATCTGTTAAAATATTTTATCTGAGCCTTTCCCTCTCTCTTTTCCTTCTGGGACTCCTATAATGCAAATGTTGGTCTGTTTGTTGTCCCAGAGATCTCTTTTTTTTTTTTTTTTTTTCTTCTCTGATTGCCATGGCTAGCACTTCCAGAACTATGTTGAATAATAGTGGTGAGAGTGGACATCCTGGTCTTGTTCCTGATCTTAGAGGAAGTGCTTTCAGTTTTTCACCACTGAGAATGATGTTTGCTGTGGGTTTGTTGTATATGGCCTTTATTATGTTGAGGTAGGTTCCCTCTATGCCCACTTTCTGGAGAATTTTTATCATAAATGGGTGTTGAATTTTGTCAAAAGCTTTTTCTGCATCTATTGAGATGATCATATGGTTTGTTAATATGGTGTATCACATTGATTGACTTGCGTATATTGAAGAATCCTTGCATCCCTGGGATAAATCCCACTTGATCATGGTGTATAATCCTTTTAATGTGTTGTTGGATTCTGTTTGCTAGTATTTTGTTGAGGATTTTTGCATCTATATTCATGAGTGATATTGGTCTGTAATTTGCTCTTTTTGTAGTATCTTTCGTTTTGGTATCTGGTTTTGGGAGTGTTCCTTACTCTGCAATTTTTTGGAAGAGTTTGAGAAGGATGGGTGTTAGCTCTTCTCTAAATGTTTGAAAGAATTCACCTGTGAAGCCATCTGGTACTGGACTTTTGTTTGTTGGAAGTTTTTTAATCACAGTTTCCATTTCATTACTTGTGATTGGTCTGTTCATATTTTCTATTTCTTCCTGGTTCAGTCTTGGAAGGTTATACCTTTCTAAGAATTTGTCCATTTCTTCCAGATTGTCCATTTTATTGGCATAGAGTTGCTTGTAGTAGTCTCGTAGGATGCTTTGAATTTCTGCGGTGTCAGTTGTAACTTCTCCTTTTTCATTTCTAATATTATTGATTTGAGTCCTCTCCCTGTTTTTCTTGATGAGTCTGGCTAATGGTTTATCAATTTTGTTTATCTTCTCAAAGAACCAGCTTTTAGTTTTGTTGATCTTTGCTATTGTTTTCTTTGTTTCTATTTCATTTATTTCTGCTCTGATCTTTATGATTTCTTTCCTTCTACTAACTTTGGGTTTTGTTTGTTCTTCTTTCTCTGGTTCCTTTAGGTGTAAGGTTAGATTGTTTATTTGAGATGTCTGTTGTTTCTTGACGTAGGATTGTATTGCTGTAAACTTCCCTCTTAGAACTGCTTTTGCTGCATCCCATAGGTTTTGGATCGTCTTGTTTCCATTGTCATTTGTGTCTAGGTATTTTTTTATTTCTTCAGTGATCTCTTGGTTATTTAGTAATGTATTGTTTGACCTCCATGTGTTTGTGTTTTTTATGTTTTATTCCCTGTAATTGATTTCTAATCTTATAGTGTTGTGGTCAGAAAAGATGCTTGATATGATTTCAATTTTCTTAAATTTACTGAGGCTTGATTTGTGACCCAAGATGTGATCTTTCCTGGAGAATGTTCTGTGCGCACTTGAGAAGAAAGTATAATCTGCTATTTTTGGATGGAATGTCCTATAAATATCAGTTAAATCTATCTGGTCTGTTGTGTCATTTAAAGCTTGTTTTTCCTTATTAATTTTCTGTTTGGATAATCTGTCCATTGGTGTAAGTGAGGTGTTAAAATCCCCCACTATTATTGTGTTACTGTCGATTTCCTCTTTTATAGCTGTTAGGCCATTGCCTTATGTATTGAGGTGCTCCTATGTTGGGTGCATATATATTTATAATTGTTACATCTTCTTCTTGGATTGGTCCCTTGATCATTATGTAGAGTCCTTCCTTGTCTCTGGTAACATTCTTTATTTTAAAGTCTGTTTTATCTGATGTAAGTACTGTTACTCCAGCTTTCTTTTGATTTCCATTTGCATGGAATATCTTTTTCCATCCCCTCATTTTCAGTCTGTATGTGTCCCTAGGTCTGAAGTGGGTCTCTTGTAGACAGCATATATATGGGTCTTGTTTTTGTATCCATTCAGCGAGCCTGTGTCTTTTGGTTGGAGCATTTAATCCATTCACATTTAAGGTAATTATCGAGATGTATGTTCCTATGACCATTTTCTTAATTGTTTCGGGTTTGTTTTTGTCGGTCCTTTTCTTTTCTTGTGTTTCCCACTTAGAGAAGTTCCTTTAGCATTTGTTGTAGAGCTGGTTTGGTGGTGCTGAATTCTCTTAGCTTTTGCTTCTCTGTAAAGCTTTTGATTTCTCCATTGAATCTGAATGAGATCCTTGCCGGGTAGAGTAATCTTGGTTGTAGGTTCTTCCCTTTCATCACTTTAAACATGTCATGCCACTCCCTTCTGGCTTGTAGAGTTTCTTGTAGAAATCAGCTGTTAACCTTATGGGAGTTCCCTTGTATGTTATTTTTCGTTTTTCCCTTGCTGCCTTCAATAATTTTTCTTTGCTTTTAATTTTTGTCAGTTTGATTACTATGTGTCTTGGCATGTTTCTCCTTGGGTTTATCCTGTATTGGTCTCTCTGTGCTTCCTGGACTTGGGTGGCTATTTCCTTTCCCATGTTAGGACAGTTTTTGACTATAATCTCTTCAGATATTTTCTCGGGTCCTTTCTCTCTCTCTTCTCCTTCTGGGACCCCTATAATGTGAATATTGTTGCGTTTAATGTTGTCCCAGAGGTCTCTTAGGCTGTCTTCATTTCTTTTCATTCTTTTTTCTTTATTCTGTTCCGCAGCAGTGAATTCCAGCATTCTGTCTTCCAGGTCGCTTATCTGTTCTTCTGCCTCAGTTATTCTGCTATTGATTCCTTCTAGTGTATTTTTCATTTCAGTTATTGTATTGTTCATCTCTGTTTGTTTGTTCTTTACTTCTTCTAGGTCTTTGTTAAACATTTCTTGCATCTTCTCGATCTTTGCCTCCATTCTTTTTCCGAGGTCCTGGATCATCTTCACTATCATTATTCTGAATTCTTTTTCTGGAAGGTTTCCTATCTCCACTTCATTTAGTTGTTTTTCTGGGGTGTTATCTTGTTCCTTCATCTGGTACATAGCCCTCTGCCTTTTCATCTGGCCTGTCTTTCTGTGAATGTGGTTTTTGTTCCACAGGCTGCAGGATTGTAGTTCTTCTTGCTTCTGCTGTCTGCCCTCTCCCAGAGATCTCTTAATCTGTCCTCATTTCCTTGTATTCTTTCTCCTTTATTTTGTTCCACATAAGTGATTTCCACCACTCTTGTCTTTCAGTTCACTTATCTGTTCTTCTGCCTAATTTTTCTGCTATTGATTCCTGCTAGTGTATTTTTCGTTTGTTTGTATTTTATATTTTCTAAGTCTTTGTTAAAAACTTCTTATAACTTCTCTTGCTATACCTCCATTCTTTTCCAGAGTTCTTGGATCATCTTTACAATCATTACTCTGAACTCTTTCTCAGGTATATTGCTTTCTCCATTTTGCTTAGTTGTTCTTCTGAGGTTTTATTTTGTTCCACTTTCTGAAACATATTCCTTTGCTGTCTCATTTTGTCTAAATTTCTATTTGTATTTTCATGTATATGGAAGGTTAGTTATGTTTCTTGTCCTTGGAGAAGTGGCCCTCTTGTAGGGGATGTCCTATGTGTCCCAGCAGTTCACTCCCCTCTCGTCATCCAAGGGCCAGGTTCCAGCTGGTCCTGGGTAGGTTCTCACCTGTGTTTGCAGACTCATTTCTGCAGACTGTGGGATCATAATTTTCTTGCTTCTGGTGTCTGCCCCCCTGGTGTGTGAGGCTGGTCTAGAGGCTTGTTCAGGCGTCCTGGTGTGAGGGTGCTGGTGCCTGCCCACTGGTGGCTGGAGCTAGGTCTTGACCCTCTTGTGGGCCGGGTCCTGTTAAGTGGTGCTTCTAGAGGTGGCTGTGGGCTCAGAAAGTCTTCAGGCAGCCTGTCTGCTGATGGGTGGGACTGTTCTCTCCCTGTTGGTTGTTTGGCCTGAAGCATCTCAGCACTGGAGCCTTCAGGCTGTTGGGTGGGGTCAGGTCCTTGTGCAAAATGTAGGCCTCCGGGAGAGCTCATGCTGATAAATATTCCCTGATAACTCTGCAAGCAGTGTCCTTTCCCCATTGTGAGCCACAGCTACCCCCTGCCGCCTCAGGAGACCCTGCAAGACCAGCAGGTAGGTCTGGCCTATGTCCCTATGAAGTCACTGCTTTTTCCCTGGGGACTGGTACATGCTAGAACTTGTGTGTACCCTGCAAGAGTGGAGTGTCTGTTTCCCCCAGTCCCGTGGAGCACCTGCAATGAAGTCTTGCTGGCCTTCAAAGCCGGATGCTCTGAAGGCTTCTCCTCCCAATGCCAGAACCCCAAGTTGGGGATCCTGACGTGGGACTCAGAACTCAGTCCTGTGGGAGAACTTCTATGATATAATTATTCTCCAGTTTTGGGTCACTGACCCATGTGTTATGAGATTTGATTATATTGGCATTGTACCCCTCCTACCATCTCATTGTGGTTTCTTCATCATCTTTGGGTATAGAGTATCTTGTTTGTTAGGTTCCAGTCTTTTTTAACGATGGTTGTAGAGCAGTTGTGGTTTTGTTATGCTCATGAGGGGAGGTGAGCTCAAGGTTCTTCTACTCTGTCATCTTCTCGAGAATTCTAGTGTGGGTTTTTGAGAGCTTGTCTAATGAGTGAAAATTCAGGAACACTGGGTAGATGGACCTTTGACTGTATTAGGGGATCCCTAGCTTCCTCTACATTAGTATCCTTTAGAGGATAAGCATTTCATTTTTTCATGTTCTTGCCAATATTTGGTAACGTCAGACTTTTACACTGTGCCAGCTTTTGCCAGTCCAATGATGGGAAAGCTATTGTGTGCATTTATTTTACAATTCCCTGATTACTAGGAAGATGGAACACCTTTGCCTATGTTCACCTTTGTCCTCTCAAATTCCTTATGTTTTTCCCTTTCACCCACCTAGTTGTTTGTCTTCCTCTCATCAATTTGTAGAGAACTTGTTATATTCGACCTCTGATAGTTTATGTGGTTACCTTCAAAGGGAGGCACAGTTGTAGCTCACTGTTCTCTCCCTGAAAGGGAGTTCAAACCCAGCAGTACCACTTATCTATAACATAGCAATGATAGACCCACTTTTCAGGGGTGGTAATTGTAAAAACTCCTTAGAAGAGTGCTTGACAATAATAGATACTTGATGAGTACTGAGTTCTTTACTATCATCCTACAACCAACACTTCCATGCCACAGTATTTAATATTGCAGATATTTTTGCAATGAGAATATTCTTAGAACTTCATACCATTAGTCACAAGCCATAGATAATGGACTCTTTCAGTTTTTTTAATCACCTGAAACAATTCCTCTACTAATTCATTACCTCATCCTGAGAGCAGGTGTGAAGCAATGGTCTGTATGTGATGGAGGCATTGATGACTTTGGATTGGTTGAATTTTACATTCAATTCATTTGATATTCAGACAAGGATGTGATGCATATTCAGAAGAGTAGCAAGGCAACATATTTTAAAGGTTTCATATACAAATGTAGATTTAATATAATGTATATTAACTTTTTTTCTAACTAAATTTCTGATTTCCCATTGAACATAATGTACACCTAGTTTCCCAGTGAGAATGAAGCAGGAATGTGTCCACAGGGCATAGTCAAACGTTCCAAAACTCAGTGTGGGGGAGTGGGGTCCTACCAAGATCTTTATACCTTCAAGCTTCTTACCTTTTTTTTTTCCTCTCTCTGGGGGGCTTGAGAATACACAGCAGCATTTCTGCAGTTGACTTTTGTTGCTGGAATAAAATGAACTTCTAGAGATGGAAGAAGCAACAGGGGTGACAGGAGGGTGATGCTAACACATTTAGTTTCCTGGGGTCCTCAGCTCCAGTCATCAGTTCATTCACTCACTCATCAAATATTTATCCAGTCTCCTCCTTTGTGTCAGATGACACTCCAAGTGTTGGAAACAGCTGGACAGAAGACAGACAATCTCAGAGCTTACAGTATAGTGGCTAGTGTGTGGGGGCGGGTGGGGGGAGGTGAGAGAGGTGGGGAAAAAGCACTGAATAAGAGCACTTAGATGATTTCAGGTTGGTGAGAGCCATGAGGATACGAAATACGATGAAGAGGTAGAGAGGGTGATGGGGGAGCCTTCACTGCAGAAGTGATTGTGGCCTGAGTAATGACAAGGAGATCCCCAGGTAGACATCTGAGGGAGACTTCTCTTCATAGAAGGAACACTGCGACAAGATATCTGAAGGAAGAAAGAGTGTGGAAATTTCTAAATAACAGAAATGAAGTCAGTGACCAGAATACAGTGAATATGTGCAAGCGTTGGGTAAATAAAGTCAGAGAGTAGCCAGGGCTGTACCGTACAGGGGCCTGTAGGCAGAAGGTTGGATTTTATTCTAGGCAAAATTGAAAGCTGTTAGAAGATTTAAATCAGAACAGAGAGATAATGTTATCTACAGTTTTAAAATGTCACTCTGACAATTAAAAGTCCACCAAAATGGCTATGATTACAGGCTGACAATACTAAGTGTTGATGGGGATATGGAAAAACTGCAGCTGTCATATGCTGCCAGTGGCGGTACAGATTGGCATGACCACTCAGGAACTCTGTTTGGTGATTTCTACTAAAGCTAAGTCAGCAAGTCCATTTTTGACAGATACACCAAATAGAAATGCATAGATACATTCACCAAAAGAGACATTTGCTTGAATGTTCATAGGAATAGTACTCATAAGAGTCAAAAACTAAAAATTACCCAAATGCCTATCAACAATACAATGGATAAAACAGGTGTGGTAGATTCTCACAGTGGAATACTACAGCACCGTGAGAAACAACTACATACAAACACAAGCAACAGTATGGATGCATTTCATGGATGAATCTCACAGATAAAATGTCCAACAAAAGAAAACAGAAAAAAGCTCATACTACTTGGTTGCATTTACATAAATTTCGAAAACAGGAAAAATTATGCTGCTGAAAGTCAGAACAGTGGTTTCCCTTGGGGCAGGGGTAATAAGTAACTTGGGGGAACATGACAGTGATGTTTCCGTGCTGATCATCTCCCTTTCTTGATTTCAATGCTGGTGGCATGGGAGTGTCTGTGAAGCTTCAAGGAGCTATTCACTTATGAGCTCTCTTCTAAAATGTAGGTTATAAAAATTCAAAGAAAGTTCACTCTGGATGCTGTATGAAGAACTGGTCATGAGGGGTGAGATGGCAAGAGGAGAAACGTGGCCCCAGTTAGGAGGCTACTGAAGTGTAGACCAAGGAAGAGGTGATGTGGCAGGTGTAGCCTGATGACAGTGGACATGCACTTATGGAGACACATTTGGGATACATTAGAGGGATTACATTTGGGATACATTTGGGATACATTAGAGTTCTTCATATCAGTCTATCTTAAATCAAATTCACAACATCAGAGGTTCTGAATAGAACCGAAGGTTTGGCTATGACTTGTGTAGAGTAGTGAGCACCCTCCTACACATGGGGCAATGCATGGTGTGGTAATCAACATTTTTCAGCCCTAACGACTTGTGTTTCACACAGCCATCACAGCAACCCCATCCACCTACCAGCACCAGTTGACTTGGCTCAGGACGGCTCCCCTCTAGAGACGTCCTGCCCACAAGTCACCTAGTTTAATCTCACATCCAGTGTTCAGCTCTCTTCAGAGTCCTGCAGGAGTTTCCTCAGCTTAGGCTTGAGGGAACTCATTCCCTCCAAGGCAGTCCATTACAAGCTGTAGCGAGTCACTGCTTCCTAACGGGAAGAGGAGATCTCAGCCACGTAGGGATTCTTGTTCCACCCTTTGGGTCCATAGAAAGAAGAACCCAGTCTTCCACATTGCGACGCATCCAGTGTTGTCAGATATCCTGCAACATTCCTTCTCTCCAGACCTAGTACCTGCAGCCAGAGGAGCCAGCAGGCCTCACAGCCACTCCGTTGCTGGCCTCTCAGACATGGAGGACACGGGAACTTCATCCCTGACATTCTAAATGTTAGGCTTGTGTTAAAATCACCTGTGGTCTCATTGGGCTTGTAAGTGTTTTGCTTTGCTTTTCCACATTCATTCATTCTGACATTACTGTGCACTAAGACACTAATCTTTTTTTTTCCACATTTCTAGCCTCTAAGCTGTATTTTCTGCACTTGTGCTTAGGCATGTTCCTTATTGTAAGTGAAGGGTCTTAACGTTTAGCCTCAGTCAATGTCATCTGGTAAAAGATGGTTGGTGAAAGAGGTCATTTATCTGGGAGGCAAAACATCTGGGCTCCCTTCTCAGCCCTCTTGCTAATTAGCTGAGAGTTATGGCAAATTTGGGGGCAAGGGCTGCCCCCCAGGAACTGTCAGTGTTGAGTGAAACTTTGAGCTGAATTATTTAATTTGAAAAAGAAGTATTTATCATAGCGATACCCTATCAAGTTGGCAAAGACTTTACAATGACTATTTTCAGTGTCACGCTTCCTGTGGGAAGGCAAAGCAAATGTCTCCATGGACACAATTAGTGAAGAACTTAAAGGTCCATTGCCCTCTGGCCCATTGATTCTAGGAATGTATGTGAAGCTAATCATCAGGGAAGTGGACAGAGATATTTGGGTAAAGATGACTACTCCATTTTGACCCCTGATAGCTACAAACTGGAAATCTAGATGTACAACCAAAGCAGAAAAGCTAAAGTATAGAGCATCCACTCGATAAAGTGAATGACCATTCATAGATCATATTTCAGATAATGTGGGCAAATATTGTTACTAAGTTAAAAAAAGGGATTAAAATGAATGTATTATATGGTCTCAATTATATCCATAGAAAGACAATGAAATGTTAATAATTATCTTTAACTTGTGAGGTTATGGGTGAATTTTTCTCCCTCACAATATTCAGGAATTTCTATGTTCTCTCAAGCCAGTATTGCTTCTACAATGTAAAAAGCGTTTTTAAAATTTAAGAAAAATGTTTTTAATACAGTCAGCTCACAGAAGGATTACTGTACCAACTTCCTCAAGACCTCTCTTTCTGACCCTTTACTCCCTTCTAATTTGCCTGCGTAATAACGCCTGCTCCTCTGTTAACACTTTCCTTATGCCTTAGTGTTCTTCCATTCAAAAATATCCAAGAGCTTCTATATACCAACTCCAAATAATGAAGTCTAAGTATTTCAGTCGGGGAGTTAAGACCCTCTATCATAATGAGTTGGTTTCCTGAACTACCTTCTGTCGACACTACTCTCTATGACTAGAGAGATTAAGGGTTTTGCAACTTTGTAATTTTCTCAGTGTCTAATATGTTAGGCACATACTTAGCACTTTTAAAACAATCAAAATTCAACTGGAAAGCAAATATATTCCCCTGTTTTGGAATTTGAGGGAGGAATTTGGGGTCCAGTTTTAGGCAACTAAGAATTCAGAAGCAATTAAGTGTAGTGTGGAAGGTAGGATTATGGGATAGCATGCACCAATAAAGTCTTTCAACAGATGGCCACTGTCCACAGCTACAGAGGCAAATGAGAAGGAGTGTGTCTCAGGCTAAGCGGGATAAGCGATGTGAGATGGCTGAGGAGGGAAAAATGTGGGTAGCCAGACAGGATTCACCACGCGAGCAAAGGCAGAAATGGGTTCACACGAGGGCCATTAAACATGTGATACACTCTCACTGAAGACGTCCGAGGAATCTCATTCCAGGATGTGTTAAATGAAAGGAAAAGCAGTGAACACCACAGACTGGTATCAGTGCAGCTCATCCCAGACCCAGAAGCAGGAACTAAGTGACACTTGGAATGACTTCTGGTCAAGGCCTCCGAGAAAAATGAGTTTCCTTGACTTTCACTCTGAGTAAATTCATCTCCCCACTGGTTGAGCCCAGAGCAAGTCAACAGGATCCTGTGAGTCTCCATGATTCAGGTGCTCCAAGCTCAACTGGTCTGACAGTTGCAGTTTTTAGTGATTGCTGCCTTGTGTTTGGGCTGCCGATTTAAGGTGACCATTACAGGATCTATGAACTTTAAACAACCAGACCTTCCTTAGAAGAAATCTGAGCCATGCATGTTAAGATGAGCATGTTTTCAGCTTAAAAGATTAATACTCACTTTAAATATTGTCATCTATTTCCTATAGCTCTCCTCCCTAAAACCAGCGCGCGCACACACACACACACACACACACACACACACACACACTTCGGCTGTTAAAGTAAATGTTAGTACACCAAAAATAGTCCCTCCCAGCTATCTCCCCATGTACATTTTTTCAGGGGTGGTCTATTTTTTCCCTATTTTTTGAATTCTTACTACGGTCATGATTCACTTGGGCGTTTTATTTTAGTAAGAAAGGACTTCCCCCTTCGACCCCCAGATCATTCTCTTCCCCACCTGCTACCCTCTCTGTGGCCTCCACATTAAGCCAGTCACCACACTCACAGATTCTTGCCTCAAAGGGGAAAAGGTTTTCTTCTGACAAACTCGCGTATGGGAATCTCTGATTTTCTAACTGTGTGCTATTTATACTTAGCCCTTCAATGAATGTTTGGGAAACCAGCTGTATCGTAAACACCAAGCCAGATCCTGACTTGCTAAACTTGGATCAAATGGAAGCTATTATCATTTATAGAAGCTGACACCAGGACGATCTGCCCTCCTCTCCCTCCACTCCCCAATCCCCAGAATTTGAAAAAGATTCATTTCTGGATTAAACGAATTTACTCTTACTTGTACTGATCAAGAGGTAAAATTAAGAAAATACATTTTGAGATTCTATCTCAGGTATTGGACACAGACTTTCTGTCGTAGGGAGAAACCTTTGTATTCTATTACAAGTTAATTACTAAATAGGTGTTGCCTGTAAGCGTTAATTATACATCATGGCCCATCTCTGGGAACCCTGCCTCCCAGGTAATGATCATTAAGCTAAAAATATCTCTGTTCAGCTCACAGGAGACATCCTGACCAAGCCCACCTGTGGATGCCTACAGGACAGGAGAAGTTAACACATCCCCTCTGGAGGCTGACCTGGAATTGTTTGACTTTACTCCCTCTCCTTTTTGTATAAAAGAAGCGTGAATTCTAACTCAGGCAAGGTGGTTCTTTGGGGTACCAGTCTGCACCATCTTCTCAGTCAGCTGGTTTCCAGATAAAGCCCCTGTTTCTTGCCCAAACAACACACAGCTTGATTTATTGGCCTGTCTACAGTACTACAAGTTTGGACTCGGTAAAAAAAAAAAAGTTTAAGGAACCTCCATTCCATTCTCCATAGTGGCTGTAATTTACGTTCTCACCAACAGTGTAAGAGGGTTCCTTTTTATCCACACCTTCTCCAGCATATATTATTTGTCTAAATTTTAATTATGGAAATTCTTAACGTTGTGAGGTGATACCTCATTGCAGTTTTGATTTGCATTTCTCATAATTATCAATGGTGAGCATCTTTTTGTGTGCATTGTGGCCATGTGTATGTCTTCTTTGGAGAAATAACTATTAGATCTTCTCATTTTTTGATTCGGTTGTTTTTCCATTTCAGAAGAATGAGCTGGAGATTAGTGCCTCGTCTGTCGCATCGTTTGCAAATATTTTCTGCCATTCTGTGGATTCTCTTTTCATTTTAATTAAGATTTCCTTTGCCATGCAAAAGTTCATGAGTTGACTAGGTCACATTTGTTTATTTTTGCTTTTATTTTTATTGCCTTGGGAGACTGACCTAAGAAAACAGTGCTAAGATTTCTGTCAGAATATTTTGTCTGTTTTCCTCTGGGAGTTTTATGGTGTGATGTTTCCAATTTAAGTACTTAAACAATTGTGAGTTCCCTTTTTTGTATGGTGTGTGGAGGGGTGAGGAGGTTGTCCTAATTTCAGTGATTTACATGTAGCTGACCAACTTTCCCAACACCACTTGCTGAAGAGACCGGCTTTTCCCCATTGTATACTCTTGCTTCCTTTGTTGAAAATTAATTGACCATAGGTGTGTGGGTTTATTGCTGGCCTCTCTGTTCTGTTCCATTGCTCCATAGGTCTATTTTTTATGCCAGTGCAACATTATTTTAATTACTGTAGCTTTGCAGTGTTGTCTGAAGTCTGGGCAGGTTATGCCTCCTGCTTTGTTCTTTGTCCTCAGGATTGCTTTGGCAATTCTGAGTCATTTATGGTTCTGTATAAGTTTTAGTCTTACTGGTTCTAGTTATGTGAAAAATGTCATGGGTAATTTGATAGGGATTGCGTTAAATCTGTAGACTTCTTTGGGTAGTATGGTCATTTTAACAATATTAATGCTTCCAATCCAAGAGCATGGGGTATCTTTCCATTTCTTTGAATCATCCTCAATTTCTTTTCTTAATATTTTATGGCTCTCAGCATATAAGTCTTTCACCTCTTTGGTCAGGTTTATTCCTAATTATTTTATTTATTTTGATGTGATTTTATTTTAATTTACATTTTTTCAAATTTTTGTATTGTGCAATATGCATAACATAACATTTATCACCTTAATCACTTTTTTAAAACTTTATTTCATATCGGAGTAGAGTTAATTTATAATGATTTGTTACTTTCACTTGTATAGCCTAGTGATGTACTTATACATAAATCTATTCTTTTTCAGATTCTTTTCCCATATTGGTTATACAGAGTATTGAGTAGAGTTCCCTGGGCTATGCAGTAGATCCTTGTTGATTATCTATTTTGTATATCGTAGTGTGTATATGTTATACCCAAACTCCTAATTCAACCCTACCCATCTCCTTTCCCTTTGGTAACCATAAGTCTCTTTACTCAGTCTGTGAGTCTGTTTCTGTTTTGTAAATAAGTTCATTTAATTTTTAAGGACCCTCCTTACTGTTCTCCTTGATGGGTATGCCAATTTACATTGCCACCAACCGTATAGTAGGGTTCCTTTTTCTCCACACCCTGTCCAACATTTCTTATTTGTAGATATTTTAATTATGGAAATTCTGATCATTGTGAGGTGATTCTTTATTGTAGGTTTGATTTGCATTTTTCTAATTATTGATTTTGAGAATCTTTTCATGTGCTTTTGGGCCATCTGTATGTCTTCTTTGGAAAAATGTCTATTAAGATCTGCCCATTTTTTCATTGGGTAGTTAGTGTTTTTGATACTGATGTGAATGAGGTATTTGTATATTTTGGGTTAGTGCCTTGTCAGTTGCATCATTAGCAAATATTTTCTGCCATTTGGTGGTTTGTCTTTTCATTTTGTTTGTGGTTTCCTTTGTTGTGCAAGGATGCAGAAGTTTGATTATGTCCTCTTTTAATTTTTTTGCTTTTCTATTTCCTCTGGAGAATGACCTAAGAAAACCACAGTATAATTTCTGTAAGGGAATGTTTTGCCTATGTTTTTCTCTAGGAGTTTTTTGGTGTGATGTCTCCTATTTAAGACCTCATGCCAATTTGAGTTGCCTTTTTTGTATGGTGGAGAGGTGTGTCATAATTTCAATGATTTATATGCAGCTGTCAAACTTTCCCAACACCATTTGCTGAAGATACTTTTCCCCATTGTATATTCTTGCTTTCTTTGTCAAAGATTAATTGACCGTAGCTGTGTGGATTTGTTACTGGACTGTCTATTCTGTTCCATTCATCCATAGTTCTATTTTTGTGCCAGTACCTCATTGGTTTGAATACTGTTGCTTTGTAGTACTGTCTGAAGTCTGGGAGAGTTATGCCTCCCACTTTGTTCTTTGTCCTCAGGATTGCTTGGGCGATTCTAGGTCATTCATGGTTGCGTATAAATTTTAGACTTATTGGTTCTAGTTCTGTGAAAAATGTCATGGGTAATTCGATAGGGATTGCATTAAATCTGTAGATTGCTTTGGGTGGTATGGCTATTTTGAAAATATGAATGCTTTTATTCCAGAAGCATGGGATATCTTTGCATCACCTTCAATTTCCTTTATTAATGTTTTATGGTTCTCAGCATATAAGTTTTTGACCTCCTTTGTGAGGTTGGTTCCTAAGTATTTTATCCATTTTGATGCAATATTTTTGTATTTTATTTTACTTGTTGCAGATTTCTTTATTGTGGTATTACAGTATGCATAATATAACATTTATGATCTTAATTTTTAAAATTTTTATTGGAGTAGTTGATTTACAGTATTGTGTTGGATTCAGTTGTACAGCAAAGTGACTTACTTACAATTATGTCTATTCGTTTTCAGATTCTTTTCCCATATAGGTTATACAGAGTATTACGTTGAGTTCCCTATGCCATATATTAGGTACTTGTTGAATATGCCTTATGTATACAGTAGCGTGTATATGTTAATTGCAAACTCCTAACTTACCCATCCCCACCACCTTTCCTCTTTGGTAACCATAAATTTGTTTTCTCAGTCTCTGAGTCTGTTTCTGTTTTGTAAATAAGTTCATTTAATTTTTAAGGACCCTCCTTACTGTTCTCCATAGTGGCTGTACCACCATACATTCCCATTAACAGCATAGGAGGGTTCCTTTTTCTCCACACCCTGTCCAGCATTTCTTATTTGTAGACATTTGAATTATGGAAATTCTGATCCTTGTGGTGGTACCTCATTAGTTTGCATTTTGTTAATTATTGATGTTGAGCATCTTTTCATGTGCTTTTTGGCCATCTGTCTTATTTGGAGAAACGTATTATGTGGATCTTCTGCCCATTTTTTAATTGGGTTGTTAGTGTTTTCGATATTGATGTGAATGAGCTGTTTGTATATTTTGGAGATTAGCGCCTTGTCAATCATATCGTTTGCAAATATTTTCTGCCATTCTGTGGGTTGTCTTTTCATTTTGTTAATGGTTTCCTTTGCTGTTCCAAAGGTCATAAGTTTGATTAGGTCCCATTTGTTTATTTTTGATTCTCTTTCTATTGCCTTGGGAGACTGAACTCAGAAAACAATGGTACCATTTCTGTCAGAATGTTTTGCCTACATTTTTCTCTAGGAGTTTTATTGTGTGATGTCTCCTATTTAAGTCCTTAAGCCATTTTGAGTTCCTTTTTTTGTATGGTGTGTGGGTGGTTTCTAATTTCAGTGATTTACATGCAGCTCTCCAACTTTCCCAACACCACTTGCTGAAGAGGCTATCTTTTCCCCGTTGTATATTTTTGCTTTTTTGTTCGAAGATTAATTGACCATAGCTGTGTGGTTTTGTTACTGGGCTCTCTATTCTGCTCCATTAATCCATAGGTCTGTTTTTGTGCCAGTACCTCATTGTTTTGAATACTGTTGCTTTATATAGTGGTATCTGAAGTCTGGGAGGGTTATGCCTCCTGCTTTGTTCTTTGTCCTCAGGATTGCTTGGGCGGTTCTAGGTCATTCATGGTTGCATATAAATTTTAGGCTTAATGGTTCTAGTTCTGTGAAAAATGTCATGGGTAATTTGATATGGACTGCAATAAATCTTTAGATTGCTTTTAGTTGTATGGCCATTTTAACCGTATTAAAGCTTCCAATCACAGAGCATGAAATATCTTTGCATTTCTTTGAATTATCTTCAATTTCCTTTATTAATGTTTCATAGTTCTCAGTATATAAGTCTTTCACCTATGTGTTCATGTTTATTTTGAAGTATTTTATTTATTTTTATGTGTTTTTATCAAATTTCTGGATTGTGGTAAAATATGCATAACATTTTCCAATCATTTTTTAATTTTTATTTTATATTGGAGTAGAGTTGATTTACAATGTTTTGTTTTCAGTTGTACAGCAGAGTGATTTACTCATACATAAGCATATGTCTATTCTTTTTCTGGATCTTTATCCATATAGGTTAGTACAGTATATTAAGTTGAGTCCCTGTTGTATACAGTAGGTCCTTGTTGATTTTCCATCTTGTATATAGTAGTGTGTGTATGTTAATCCTAAACTCCTTATTTATCCCTACCCACCACCTTTCTCCAGTTTTTAACCATAAGGTTGTTTTCTTAGTTTTTGAGTTTGTGATTCTATTTGGTTTTCATAAATAAAGTTCTTGTAATTTTTAAGGAACAGCCATACTCTTCTCCATATTAGCTGTACCAAGTACGTTCCCAGTGACAGTGTTGAAGGGTTCCTTTTTCCCCACACCCTCTCCAGCATTTGTTATTTGCAGACATTTTAATTATGGAAATTCTGATCATTGTGAGGTGATGCCGCATTGTAGTTGTGATTTGCATTTCTCTAATAACTGTCAATGCTGAGCATCTTTTCATGTGCTCCTTGGCCATCATTATATCTTCTTTGGTATAATGTCTTTAGATCTTCTGCCCATTTTTTGATTGCATTGTTAGTGTTTTGATATTGAAGTGAATGATCTGTTTGTATATTTTTCAAATTAATCCCTTTTCAGGCTCATCATTTGCAAATATTTTCTCTCGATCTGTAGCTTGTCTTTTCATTTTGTTTATGGTTTCCTTTGCTGTACAAAATTTGATAAGTTCGATTAGGTCTTATTTATTTTTGCTTTTATTTCTATTGCCTGGGAGACTGAACTAAGAAAACAATGGTATGATTTATGTTAGAGAATATTCTGCCTATGTTTTCCTCTAGGAGTTTTATAGTATCTCGTCTTACATAGGTTTTCAATACATTTTGAGGTGTTTTTTTTTTAAAGAACATTAGAGAATGTTCTAATTTCATATTTCTGCATGTAGCTGTCCAAGGTTCCCAGCACTACTTATTGAAGGAAGAGACTGTGTTTTCTCCATTGTGTATTTTTGCCTCATTTGCATAGATTATTGACCATAGATGTGTGTGTTAATTTCTGGGCTTTCCTATCCTGTTCCAGTGATCTATAATTTTGTTTTTGTGCCAGTACCATACTCTTTCGATTACTTTGACTTCATAGTATAGTCTGAAATCATGGAGCCTGATTCCTCCAGCTCTGTTCTTCTTAAGATTCCTTTGGCTATTTGGGGTTTTTTGGGTCTCCATACAAATCTTAAAGTGTTTTGTCCTTGATCTGCAAAAAATGCCATGGAAATTTGGTAGGGACTGCACTGGGTCATTTGATTGTTTCGGCTAGTATAGACGTTTTGACAATATTTATTCTTCCAATCCAGAAACATTGTATACCTTTCCATCTATTTGTGTCATCTTTGATTTCTTTTATCTGCATCTTATGATATTTGGAGTACATGTGTTTTGCCTCCTTAGGTATATTTATTCATAGATATTTTATTCTTTTTGATGTGATGGTAAATGAGATTGGCTCCTTAATTTCTCTTTCTGATATTTTGTTGTTAGTATATAGAAATGCAACAGATTTCTGTGTATTAATTTTGTCTCCTGCAACTATAACAAATTCATTAATGAGCTCTAGTAGTTTTCTGATAGCATCGTTACAATTTTCTATGTATATATCATGTCATATGCAAACAGTGACGTTTTTATTCTTTTCCAATTTGGATTCCTTTTATTTCTTTTACTTTTCTGATTGCCATGGCTAGGGCTTCCAAATTATGTTGAATGAAAATGGCAAGAGTGGACATCCTTGTCTTTTTCCTGATCTTAGAGGAAATGCTCTCAGCTTTTCACCATTGAGTATGATGTTAGCTGTGGGTGTCATATATGGCCTTTATTATGTTGAGGTAAGTTCCCTCTATGCCCACTTTCTGGGGAGTTTTTATCATAAATGGGCATCAAATTTTGTCAAAAGCTTTTTCTACATAAATTGAGATGATCATATGGTTTTTATTCAATTTCTTAATGTGGTATATCAGACTGGTTGATTTGCAGATATTGAAAAATCCTTGCATCCCTGTGATAAATGCCACTTAATCATGATGTATGATCCTTTTAACATATTGTTGGATTCATTTTGCTAGTATTTCATTGAGGATTTTTGCATCTGTGTTCATCAGTGATATTGGCCTGTAATTTTCTGTCTTTTCTTTCTTTCTTTCTTTCTCTCTCTCTCTCTTTCTCTCTCTTTCTCTCTTTCTCTCTTTCTCTCTCTTTCTCTCTCTTTCTCTCTCTTTCTCTCTCTTTCTCTCTCTTTCTCTCTCTCTTTCTCTCTCTCTTTCTCTCTCTCTTTCTCTCTCTCTTTCTCTCTCTTTCTTTCTCTCTCCCTCTCTCCCTCTCTCCCTCTCTCCCTCTCTCCCTCGCTCTCCCTCGCTCTCCCTCGCTCTCCCTCGCTCTCTCTCCCCCTCTCTCCCCCTCTCTCCCCCTCTCTCCCCCTCTCTCCCCCTCTCTCCCCCTCTCTCCCCCTCCCTCCCTCCCTCTCCTCACTCCCTCCCTCCCTTCCTCCCTCCCTTCCTCCCTCCCTTCCTCACTCCCTCCCTCCCTTCCTTCCTCCCTCCCTTTCTCCCTTCCTTGTATCTTTGTCTGGTTTTGGTATCAGGCTGATGGTGGCCACATAGAATGAGTTTGGAAGTGTTCCTCTCTCTACAATTTTTGGAATAGTTTCAGAAGGACAGGTGTTAACTCTTCTCTAAATGTTTGGTAGAATTTACCTGTGAAGCCATCTGGTCCTGAACTTTTGTTTGTTGGGAGTATTAAATCACAGATTCAATTTCAGTACTTGTGATTGGTTGGTTCATATTTTCTATTTCTTCCCAGTTGAGTTTGGGAGATTGTACCTTTCTATGAATTTGTCCATTTCTTCTAGTTTGTCCATTTTATTGGCACATAGTTGCTTGTAGTAGTCTTATGATCCTTCAAATTTCTGTGGTGTCAGTTGTAACTTCTCCTTTTTCATTTCTAATTTTACTGATTTGAGCCCTCTCGCTTTTGTTCTTAATGAGTCTGGCTAAAGGTTTATCAATTTTGTTTATATTTTCAAAGAACCAGCTTTTAGTTTCATTGATCTTTTCTGTTATTTTCTTAGTCTCTATTTCATTTATTTCTGATCTGATCTTTATGATTTCTTTCCTTCTACTAATTTTGGGTTTTGTTTGTTTTCTTTCTCTAGTTGCTTTTGGTGTAAGGTTAGTTTTGAGAGTTTTCTTGTTTCCAGAGGTAAGCTTGTATTGCTATGAACTTCCTTCTTAGAACTGCTTTTGCTGTGTCCCATAGATTTTGGATTGATGTGTTTTCATTTTCACTAGTCTCTAGGTATTTTTATTCCGTCTTTGATTTCTTCAGTGATCCATTGGTTGTTTAGTATCGTATTGTTTAGGCCCTATGTGTTTGTGTTTTTTTGCAGTTTATTTCTTATATTTGATTTCTAACCTATAGTGGTCAGAAATGATGCTTGATGATTTCAGTTTTTAAAAAATTTACATAGGCTTGCTTTGTGGCCCAGCATGTGATCTACTCTGGAGAATTGTCCACATGCATTTGAAAAGAATATGAATTCTGCTGCTTTCAGATAAGATGCTCTATAAATAACAGTTAAGTGCGTCTGGTCTAATGTGTCATTTAAGACCTGTGTTTCCTTATTGATCTGTCCTGTCTGGATGATCTGTCCTTTGATGTAAGTGGGGTGTTAAAGTCCCCCACTATTATTGTGTTACTGTCAATTTTTTCTTTTGTGTCTGTTAGCATTTGTTTTATATATTGAGGTATTCCTATGTTGGGTGCATATATATTTACAATGGTTAAATCTTCTTGGATTGATCCCTTGATCATTATGTAGTGTCCTTTGTCTCTTGTAACAGTCTTTATTTTAAAGTCTATTCTGCCTGATAGGAGTATTGTTTCTCCACCTTTCTTTGATTTCCATTTGCATGGAACAGATTTTCCCATCCACAAACTTTCATTCTGTATGTGTCCCTAGATCTGAAGTGGGACTCTTGTAGACAGCATACATATGGGTCTTGTTTTTGTATCTATTCAGCCAGTCTGTATCTTTTGGTTGGAGCATTTAATCCATTTATATTTAAGGTAATTACCAGCATATACGTTCTTATTGCTATTTTGTTAGTTGTTTTGGATTTGTTTTTGTAGGACTTTTTTCTTCCCTTCCTCCTTAGTTATCTTCTCTTGTGATTTGATGACTGTCTTTTGTGTTGTTTGGACTCCTTTTTCTTTTTGGTGTATGTATCTATTGTAGATTCTTGTTTGTGGTTAACATGTGGTTTGGAAATAGCAGTCGATATATATACAAGATTTTTTAAGTTGCTGTTCTCTTAATTTCAAATTCATTTCCAATATCCTGCATTTGTACTCTCCTCTCCTCAGGGTTGCTAGTTTTGAGATCATATTTGCATGTGGATCATTTTCTACCTTTACTGTATATTTGTCTTTACCTGTGAGCTTTCCCCTTTCATAATTGATGTGTTTCTAGTTGTGCCTTTTCTGTTCCTCCTAGAGAAGTTCCTTTATCATTTGTTGTAAAGCTGGTTTGGTGGTTCTGAATTCTTTTAGTTTTTGCTTGTCTGTAAAGCTTTTGATTTCTCCATCAAATCAGAATGAGAGCCTCACTGGGTTGAGTATTCTTGGTTGTAGGCTTTTCTCACTTCATATATGTCATGCCACTCCCTTCTTGCCTGCAGAATTTCTGCTGAAACATCAGTTGATGACCTTATGTGGATTCCGTTGTGTGTTATTTGTTGCTTTACCATTGTTGCTCTTAATATTTTCTCTTTGTCTTTAATTTCTGTCAATTTGATTACTATGTGTCTTGGCGTGTTCCTCCTTAGGTTCATCCTATATGAACTCTTTGTGCTTCTTGGACTTGGGTGTCTGTTTCCTTTCTCATGTTAGGGAAGTTTTCAGCTATCATCTCCATATATTTTCTCAAGGCTTTCTATCTCTGCTCCTTTTGGGACCTATGTAATGCAAATGCTGGTGCATTTAATGTTGTCCTAGAAGTTTCTTAAATGGTTGTCATTTATTTTCATTCTTTTTACTTTAGTCTGTTCTGTGGCAGTGATTTCCACCATTCTGTCTTCCCACTGACTTACCTGTTCTTCTGCCTCATTTATTCTGCTATTGATTCCTTCTAGTGTATTTTTCCATTTCAGTTATTGTATTCTCCATCTGTTCTTTATACGCTATAGCTTTTCATTAAATATTTCTTGTATCTTCTTGGTCTGTGCCTTCATTCTTTTTCTGAGATCTTGGATTATCTTTACTATCATTACTCTGAATTCTTTTTCAGATAGATTGCCTATCTCCACTTTACTTAGTTGTTCTAGGGTTTTATCTTTTTTCTTCATCTGGAGTATATTCCTCTGCCATCTCATTTTGTCTAACTTCCTGTGTTTGTGGTCATACAGGCCACAGGACTGTAGTTCCTCTTGCTTCTCATGTTGCACCCTGGTGGGTGAGGCTGGTCTAAGAGGCTTGTGCAGGCTTCCTGTTGGGAGGGACTGGTGCTGCCCACTGGTGGGTGGAGCTGGGTCTTGTCCTTCTGGTTGGCAAGACCATGTCAAGAGGTGTGTTTAGAGGTGGCTGGGGACTCAGGAAGACTTTAAACATCCTGTTTGCTGATGGGTGGGGCTGTGTTCTTGCTCTGTTGGTTGTTTGGCCTCAGGTGTCCCGGCACTGGAGCCTATGGGCTCTTGGGTTGGGTCAAGTCTTGGCATCAAAATGGCAGCCTCCAGGACAGCTCACACCAATGAGTACTCCCCTGTACCTCTGCCACCACTGTCTTTGTGCACACAGTGAGCCCTATGCCTCCCCAGGAGACCCTCCAAGTCCAGAAGGTAGGTCTGGTCTAATCTTCTATGAAGTCACTACTTTTTCCTCTGGGTTCTGATATGCACTGTACCTTGAGTGTGCCCCCCTGAACTGGAGTCTGTTTCCCCAAGTCCTGTGGAGCTCCTGTGATCAAGCCCTGCTGGCCTTCAAAGACAGATGCTCTGTGTCTCCTCTTGATGCTAGGCCCTTAGAAGGGGAGCTTGATGTGGAGCTCAGAATTCTCACTCCTATGGGAGAACCTCTGTGATATAATTATTTTCCAGTTTGTGGGTCACCAACCTGGCAGGTATGGGATTTTATTGTATTACAGATTCGGTCCTCCAACTGTCTCATTGTGGCTTCCTTTTCTTTGGAAGTAGAATAATTTTTTGGTAGGTTCCAGTCTTTTTGTCGATGATTGTTCAGCAGTTAGTCGTGATTTTGGTGTTTTCAAGAGAGGTGAACTCAGGTCCTTCTACTCTGCCAATTTGTCCTTGGACATCCTTCTTAATGTGATTTTAAAAGGGATCCAATTTCGTCATGGTGTATGATCTTTTTTACATGCTGTTGGATTTGACTTGCTAATATTTTGCTGAAAATTTTTGCATCTATATTCATCAAAGATAGTGGCCTGTATTTTTCTTTTTTAGGTGTTTGTCTGGTTTTGGTATCAGGGTGATAGTGGTTTCATAGAATATCTTTGACAGCATTTCCTCTTCTTTGGGAAGAGTTTAAGAAGGATTGGTAAAAGTTCTTCTTTGTATGTTTGGTAGAATTGCCCAGTGAAGCCATCTGGTCATGGACTTTTGATTGCAGGAAGTTTTTTTTAAATTACACATTATGTTTCACTTCTAGTGATCAGTATGTTCAAATTGTCTATTTCTTCCTGATTCAGTTTTGGTGGGCTGTGTGTTTCTAAAAACTTGTCCATACATTTCTTCTAGACTGTCCAGTTTGTTGGCATATAATTGATCATAGTATTCTTTTTTTTTTAATTTTCTGTGGTTGGTATCATTTGTAATTTTGCCTCTTTCATTTCTTATTTTGCTTATTTGGGTCCTCTCTCTTTTCTTCTTGGTGAGCCTGGCCAGAGGTTTTTCAATTTTGTTTACCCTTTCAAAGAACCAGCTCTTGGTTTTATTGATTTTTTTTCTATTCTTTTAATCTCTATTTTATATCCTCTCTGATTTTATTATTGCCTTTCTTCTGCTGACTTAAGGTTTTGTTTGTTCTTTTTCTAATTCTTTTAGGTGGTAGGTTAGGTTGTCTTATTTGAGATTTCTCTTGTTTCCTGAGGAAGGCCTGTATCAAGATGAACTTCCCTCTAAGAACTCTTGCATCCCATTGACTTTATATGGTTGTGTTTCATTGTCATTTGTCTCAAGATATTTTTAAATTTCCTCTTTGATTTCATCATTGACCCATTGGTTTTTTAGTAACATGTTGTTTAGTCTCTATGTAATCATTTATTTTTCTTGATTCTTTTTCTGTGGTTGATTTCTAGTTTCATGCTGTTGTGGTCAGAAAAGATGCTTGAAATAACTTCCATTCTCTTACATTTGTTGAGGCTTTTTTGTGCCCTCGTACGTGGTCAGCCCTAGAGAATGTTCCATGTGCACTTGAAAAGAATATGTATTCTGGGTTTTTTAAAAATGTAATGTCCTAAAAATTTCAATTAAGTCTTATTGTTGTATCATTTAGGCTCTCTGTTGCCTTATTTATTTTCTGTCTAGAAGATCTGTCCATTGATGTGAGTGGGGTGTTAATATCTCCTACAATTTTTGCATTCCTGTCAATTTCTCTCTTTATTTCTGTTAGTATTTGTTTTATGTATTTAGGTGCTCTTACATTGGGTGCATATATGTTGATGGGTATAATATCCTCTTGTATTGATCCTTTTATCATTATACAGTGTCCTTCTTGTCTTTCTTTATAGCCTTTGTATGAAAGTCTGTTTTCTGATATGAGTACTGTGACCCCTGCTTTCTTGTCATTTCCGTTTGCATGAAATATCTTTTTCCATCCCTTCAGTTTCCATCTATGTGTGTCCTTTGCCCTAAAATGAGTCTCCTGCAGCATATGTTAGGTTCTTGGTTTTTTTTAATCCAATCTGCCACTCTGTCTTTTGACTGGAGAACTTAGTCCATTAACATTTAAGGTAATTGTTGATAGATATGTACTTGTTGCCATTTTAAACCTTGTTTTCCCATTGATTTTGAGTTTCTTCTACCTTTCTTTTTTCTTTTTCCTTTTGTGGTTTGATGATTTTCTTTTGTACTATGCTTGTGTTCTCTTTTTGGGTTTTGTAAATCTGTTGTATGGTTTTGATTTGTGGTTACCCTGTTTTTCAAGTTTGTTAACCCCTTCTTATGTCTACTATTTTTTTTTTAAAGAAGATGTTGGGGGTAGGAATTTATTAATTAATTAATTAATTTTTGCTGTGTTGGGTCTTCGTTTCTGTGCGAGGGCTTTCTCTGGTTGTGGCAAGCAGGGGCCACTCTTCATTGTGGTGTGCGGGCCTCTCACTATCGTGGCCTCTCTTGCTGCGGAGCACAGGCTCCAGACGCACAGGCTCAGTAGTTGTGGCTCACGGGCCCAGTTGCTCCGCAGCATGTGGGATCCTCCCAGACCAGGGCTCGAGCCCGTGTCCCCTGCATTAGCAGGCAGATGCTCAACCACTGTGCCACCAGGGAAGCCCTGTCTACTTGTTTTGACTGATAGTCATATAGGCTCAAACATATTCTGGGAAAAAAAAAATCTACGTTTTCTTACTCTCTTCCCCCACATTTTTTAATTTTGATGTCCTCTTTTACATCTTCATGTTTATCCTTTTGCTGTTATTGTGGTTATCATCCCTTTCACAGAACTTAAAAAACATTTTTTTAAATCTGTTTACTGGCTTATTTAAGTGATTTACTTTGCAATTGTGATTTTTCTCTTTCCTATAGATTCTTGCCTCTTTTCTATTTAAAGAAGACCTTTCAATATTTCTCTTAGGGTATGTTTAGTATTGCTGTATTCTTTTAGTTTTTGTTTGAAAAATTCTTTATCTCTCCTATTCTAAATGATCTTGCTGGTACAGTATCCTAGGGTGCAGATTTTTCCCTTTCAGGACTTTGAATATATCTTGCCACTCCTGTTGTACAACGTTTCTGTAGAGAAATCAGCAGATTTCTGTAGAGAAACCCCCTTATGTGGGTTCCCTTGTAATGAGCTCTGTTTTTCTCTTGCTGCCTTTAGAATCCTCTCTTTATTCTTAACTTTTGCAATTTTAATTATAATGTCTTGGCGTAGGTCTGTTTGGATTCATCTTGTTTGGGTCCATCTGTTCTTCCTGTACCTGAATATCTGTTTCCTTCTTTATGTTTGGGAAGTTTTCAGCCATAATTTCTTCAACTACATTTTGATCCCCTTTTTTCTTTCTTCTCCTTCTGAGATCCCTATTATGCATAGATTGGCATGCTTTATATTATCCCATAGGCCTCTTATATTGCTTTCAGTTTTTTTTCATTTGGCTTTCTGTCTGATGTTCTGATTCAGTGATTTCCATTATTCTATGTTCTAGATTACTTATTCTTCTGCATTATTCAATCTGCTATTTATTGCCTTTAGCAGCACAGCTTTTGTCTCAGCAAAAGAGTTTTCTAATTTCTCTTGGTTACTCTTTATAGTTTCTATGTTCTTTTTTACAGTAATTTGTATTTCTGTCAATAGCTCTTCCTAAATCCTTCAGTATTTTCATTATCTCCTTTTTGAACTCGATATCTATTATACTGAAGAGGTCTGTTTCATTGTTATTTCAGGAGAATTCTCCTGATTTTTTTCATTGGGAGTGGTTCATCTGCTTCATTTTACTTATTTCTCTTACTCCGAGTTTAGAAGAAACAATTATCTACTCTGGTCTTGGAGGGCTATTTTTATGTGAGAGCATCCCTGTATAGCCTTTGTGGGTTTACTGTTTTGTCACAAGGGTTGTTTTTAGTACGGACACCTGCTGCATCTTCCCTGTGTGCTAGCCATTACCTCCATTACATCAGGTTGTGTGACTGGTGTTGTAGTGACCAGAGCTCTCACTGGATATTGAGTGGGACCTCCTCTTGGCTCTGCAGTCATCACTGCCCTGTCAGTTTCAGGGTGTGCTCCCTAGATATTGGAGTAGGAGCCCCCAGATCCGTTTCTAAGCTGCAATGTGAGGTAGGCAGGATTGGAGCACTCCTACTGGGTGAGGAGCCACTGAGTATTCCTCCACAGGAGCTGTCCACAGGGGAGTGTGCTCTGTGGTGTCACTGTAGCCTGTTATGTGGGCTCACAAAGTACCTTGATGTTGGTACTGCCCTCAGCCCTGCCTCCACTGTGGAAATGCAGGAAATCAGCCCTGGTGTCCCTCAGGTGCTGTGTTCAGAAGCCACCAGCATAGATCTGTGGGTACCAATCAACTGAGGTCAGGTATCAGGACCGTAGTAGTCGCACATCTGGACCCACCTAGGGAGCTATGGAAGCAGCCCAGACTACAGCCTTACCACCGTGAACATGCACACAAAAAGCCCACAAATGCTAAGGCTGGACCCATCCCAGCCCCGGGAGCACACTTTGTCCACTCAGATGTCCCACAGGAGCGGAGTTTACAAAGCCTGTGGCAGTGGCATAAATCCTCGGATCATACAGCTGAGAAATAGGACTCAGATTTCAGCCCTGCTTCCTAAGTCATGCAGCCCCTGGGGCTCAACTCTGATTTCAGGCCCACCTCTGTGCTTGGGCAAACCACTGGCACGTGTGCACTCCCAGAGCTCATAGAGGTGGCACCAAGACACAGGCTGCTAAAGCAAACCCCACCCCTCCCTTCACGCTCCCCTCAACAATGGCGCTTCACTTCTATGGCAGGCCCTGGCTTCTTCCACACACACACACCCAGTCAGGGCACACACCACACTCCAGCCCCTTCAGGCCAGCTCTGAGCAGGCAACCCTAGTCCTCTCCCCAGGTCTGTTCTCTGAAACCCAGGTTTTAGCACCTAGCCCTAGCACATACCAAAAGGTGCACATCTAGGCCCGGAGACTGCAGTGAGCTAGCAAGTATCTTCTGGGCCAGTCTGTCTCTGTTCTGCCTGCCACACACTGGCTGCTGCACCCTCTTCCTAGTTCTGAAACTCCATTCCTGTCCCGGCTGATCTCCTTGCCAGTGAAAGGGCTTCCCAAGATATGGAAACCTTTCCTCTTTTGCAGCTCCCTCCCAGGGGCTCAGGTCCTATCCCACTTCCTCCTTTTTTGTTGTTGCTGTTTCTTTCATCCTTCCCAGTTACGGGGAGATCTTTCCTACACTTCTGGGTGCCTGAGATCTTCTTTCAGTGTTCAGTAGGTATCCTGTAAGAAGTGTTCCACGTGTAGATGTATTTTTGATGTATTTGTGGGAGGGGGTGAGCTCCATGTCCTTCTGTTCTGCCATCTTGATTGGAGCCTTTAGTTTGCTTCTTTGTATGCTAGCATTTGTGTGTGCTGTTTGTGTTTTGTTTCTCTTGAATTTCTGTCTTTAAAGATAGGTGAAACATTCCCCATCTCTAAAGAAAGTACTCTGATGTGCATTTTGGATAAGTGATCTGATTAAAACCATGAACCCATGAGTTAGAAGATGATATTTTATTGTAATAATGTGTGGCCACAGTTAGGATCTCCACAGGAGGTTTAGGGGGTTATCTTGGGACCCTGTGCACCATTTACTGCTACCCTTGCTGTGTTCATTACATTGTTATGGTCTCCTGTGTCATTGGTATATGGAAAACCCCAAGACCAAACTTGAGGGTTTATTTAGTATTTTCTGTTTGTCTTTTTGTTTCTTCATTTCATTTTGTTTGGTACTGTTTCTCCATTTATAGCCAAATCAATTTTGTGATGTTTAAAACTTTTACTGATGTCAAATGGAGGAAAGGAATAGAAAAGGAAAAAAGACCTGGCTGTGGGACATTCCTGAGGAGAAGAGAAAGGTTCCACTTTGTTCCTAAAATCTCCAAAAGTCCCATCCCAGAATTCAACCCAGTTGGTTGATGCCTAGGCAAAAAGGCATCCTTTTAATGGTTAGAAATTATCAATTGCTGTTTATGGTTTTACGGTTGCTATTCTGTAATGAAGTGGGAAAGAATGATGAAATTCCTTATGTACAAGCATTTCTGCTATCATTACATCAGGGAAAATAAGAAAGGGAAGGTAATGAGAGTGAGGATATATTGCTTCAAACCTTAACTCCTCCAGCTGAGCTAGCTGTCCCTGCCACTCCAGATGTTATTCCAATATATCCAACCCTTCCACTACCTTCCATGTCTATCCAGCCCCAATTCCTGACCCTGGCAATCAGGACTATCCCTCCTTCTAGGGATCAGTTAGAAAATCCTGTGTTAGTTCCTGGAGCACAGGGATATGGTGTCTGGTATTACCATCTAAGATCCAACAGGGCACCCAGTTTTGGCCAGGAGACACTCCTGGGGCAGAATAATGTCCCTTATGCCATCATCTCATAGGGACCTAAATGCAAATGACCAGCTGGCTGGGTTTCTCAGACTCATTTAGTTGGAAAGATGGCAACCCTCCTTATAGGGAGGATCCTCTACACCTGAAGCCAACTTGACAGCTGAACCAAATTGAGACGCCAATGAAGGAAGAATGCCTTTGTTGGAGAACTACTTATTAGTGCAGGGCTTTGAAAAAGGGGAACCAAAGCAAAAGCCGTTGGAAAAATTCAAGAAACTCAGCCCAAAAAGGAGACCCCTCTGAATTTTTGGAAGAGCTTTATCAAGACTACAGACATTATACTAACTCAGATCCCGAAGCCCCTGGAAATATTAGAATGGTACATTTGACCTTCTTTGGTGGGGGGGGGGGGAGGTAAAGTGCCTCAGATATCAGGAGAAAAGTGGCAAAAATTAGATGGTACATTTGGAGTGAACCCTTCTCAATTGGTAGATGTTGCTTTTAAAATGTTCAATAGGGAATAACAACGGAAGAAAGAAGATGCAAAACAAAATGCACTTTTTTGGCAGCAACACCGGATTCCCAGAGGGTGAGTAACCCGAAGAGAGGTAAGCCACTGTTGGGGAAGGAACAATGCACTTCCTGTTCCTTACTGAATGAACGCTGGAAATCAGATTACCCTAGGCTAAATCATAAGATGAAAAACAATAAAAGATGAGAGCCTCTCATAGGGTAGGAAGAGAGGAACACTCTGATGAATTCAGAGGTCCAGGGGCTCCCTTGGACTTGAGGCACCTGATTCCCTGTAGGAGTCCAGGGTAAAACTGCCCGTAGAGAACGAGGTGATTAGCTTTCTGATAGACCTCACCCTGAAGTTTTTCACCAGAGCAGCTTGACATCAGAGTCCCACCCAAACACGCTTTAAGCCTACAGATGGTGCTCATGAAAACCCCAGGAAAAGAGAGAGAACACTTTCCTCCGAGGTCTGTGAAAAGGTAAGAACAGATGTGTGTGCTAACAACGCCCAAGGGAAGGCCAAAAACACATGGCCAGTACGAAACCCATTAAATAGGGACACTGGGACACCTAATCAAAAACAATATGCTCTGAGGCAAGGGGATCACTTCTCCCACAGATTGACTTGTCAAAATACCAGCCAGTGGAGTCAGAAAAGGACAAAGAGTGGGGTTTCCCTTGGATCCCACCTCACCTGGCTGAAAATGTAGTGTACGATTGTTCTGATTCCTGAGGCACTCTTGGACACTGTGCTGTACCTATTTTGGGAGAGATGCCACCTTAATGGATTCAAAAATAGATAATGGGGCCTAACCTACAACAGGCCAGCCAGCCAGTCACTCAGAATTGTATGATTTGTGCTAAAAAGAACCCAAAGAGTGCTCTTAAGCTTCCCCAGAGGAACCTGCACCACCAAGGACTGGACTGGAATGCCTTGAGCTGCAGGAAATTTCAGATACCTGCTGGTGTTCGTGACCATTTCTTCAGGATAGGTAGAGGTATATCCCACCTGGACAGAAAAGGTCTGAATAGTGCTGTTACCGAATCTGATCTGACTGCTTGCCATTCGAAAATCAATCAATGAGAGAGAGAGATTGATAGGAAAGTTGCTTTTCATCAGAACGCCAGCAATCTGGGTAGACGGTGAACTCAGTGTCCCCCCAAAACCACCTCTGAAAATTCTGCTCAGCCATGGAAGTTTTTAAAAGGAACAAGGGAAGTGATCTCAGTTAATCATGGAGATAGGGTGTCAGAGTTGTCGCCATCTCCCACGGTGTGCAGGCTTGTTGACCTCTTGTGATTTTTCTTATATGCTATCTTGTTCACACAGTGTGTTCACACGATTACTAAAAGTGAAGCTAGGGAAGAGATCTGGTCATCTGTTAATTACTTATTCTTCATTTCTACTTTGATCTCTACAGAAAGAACCAACAGATTAGGTAAGATATTGTGTGATCAAAAGATTTGAAAGGTGTGCTAGGGCTGGAGATGAGTAGAGCATGGGGGCGCCTGGTTTGAGGTTAGTGACAAGACGAAGGGACCTCCTGCAAAGAGAGCTTTCCTGCCAAAAGCTGCTCACAAATCCCCCTTGTTAGAACATCATTCCATTTCTATGGGATTATGGGTGAAAGTCCATCTTCCGTAACTTCTTCCTGCCGACTTAGGGCGCGGTATTCTTAGCATGGAAGATGTCGACGTGGGTCTGTAGCATCTCTTTGCTCACAGCTGTAGTTGCCCGTTTACATATACTGGAAGAACAAGCTACGATTATTTTGATGCCCACAAAGGTATAGATTATTATGAGCAATAGTGTTAATCCCATTTTCTTAAGGCCGTTCTTGGAATTGTGCTAGCCCTAGACTCAGTACTGCTCAAGATAGAGCAGTTTGTGTCATGGCTGCAGTCTGGTCATCATTGCAGTTGGCTTTTTCCCTCTGTTGGCAGTTATAGTATCTGTAAAACAACTCAGGAATGTGCATCAGACACTGTGACTCAATCTTCCTAATCATTAGCTGCCTCAGCCTGCTGTTTTGTGACTCAGTGAGGCCTGGGAGACTTCGGCTTTTCTATAAACAAGAGGCAGGAGACAAGGTGGGGTCTCCATACTGGATGGGGGGCCCGCAGGGTTCTACTCAGTTCTCATCCCCCCTCTTCTCTGATACTCCTCAATGCTGAGGAGGGACAGGTGCAGACCGAAAAAAAGGAGTAACGTTTTGGATAGAGAGGCTAATCATAAACTTGACCAAGGAACCCACAGGGTGCTGTTCAGTTTCACCAGCAGATACTGCTTTCAGAATGGCTGGTGGTATCTGAGTCCGACACAACTCAGGGAATTCAAGTTCTTGGCAATACAGAATTGTATATGAAATGACATTCACAGTGGCCACCCAGTTTTACCTTGGATGTCTGAACCACAGCTACTCCATTTTGACTGTACAATACATTTCTCTCCTTAATGGACAAAGCAGGTGTCACCATTAATGATTTTAGTGCTTTTCTAGATATGAGGAGATGCAAGAATTTGGGCTCATGAAAGCTTCTCCTGAGAATATCTCACTACCTGAAGGCCTGTCCTGCCAGTTTTTCTCAGAACACGGAGTGCCTCGTTGCTGATCTCCACCCTGAACTCCCTTCAGGGTGTGTTGAAGGTCAGCAACTGCAGTGGCTTGTGACTCAATCCTTGCAGAGGCAGATGGCAAGTGCCAAGTTTTGGTCTGCAGGGCCCCCTCATGGTCATAAGTTCGACCATGGTTTGGAAGGCATTTCATGACCATTTCATCCCATGGTGCTAGGAATGTTCATTCCTAGGTCAGGCGAGGATTTTGTTAATAGGCCACTCAATGTGCTATTACTGGACTAGGCCTTATTAACAGTAGCCAAAAGTCTCTGGACCACCTGTCCTGCTAGTCTGTTATGGTCCAGGAAAGAATTCCCTCTTGTTGCTTCTTCCCATATCTAGAGTTACACTATTACAATCATTGACCTTACATAGAACTATATATCTGATCAACTGTTTCAAGTTGCCTAGTCATCATTATTTTTATCAGTCTGTCATACATTTGGTAATACAAGAAGCAACAATTTTGTAAAATAGGAAATATAGAAAACAATATAGCTAGCAGTATTAGTAAGGTCATAAGTAAGAATTTAAGTTAAGAACTTCCATTAGGTGCAGCCCAATATATCCCCAGGTCATCTGACTTAGTCTATTCTGTACCAAACCTTATCTTTAAGGGAAATTATATCTTGGCATTGTCCATAGGGCACCCAGCCCAATTTCCTAATGTTACTAGGCTGGATATCCTTAGTGTGGTTTAATTGTTCCCAACATAAGGGAGCCTTTAAACTTCAATGACCATAGCCTGGTGTTAACCACATAAATCCATCCCATAATTGTGGGAGGTTATATTCTTTGGCTGAAATTTTGCTTGTTGCTGTGATTGAGCTTGAGTAACTTTAGAAGAAAATTTACATTTATGACCAGAATCAGAGCAGGTATTATTTATTGGCCAGGGGAGGGGATCCCACCTCCCCTGGCCAATAACGTCAGTAGTGGCCTGAACAGAACTATAATTTCTTTCTCCTAGAATAAATTCCCTAAGGGCTAACCAGTAAGAGCCATGGAGTGGAAAAATCCACCAAGGTAACCAAGAAGTACTGGGTATAGTTAATTGACTATAAACCTACCAACCGGGTCAAATGTAGCTCTGCATAAGATTGTGAAATACAGTTGGTTCATAAGCAAATGTGTGAGCAATTATCAAAGTAATTGATATATAAGCCTGGTCCAGCATCTTGGGTCAGCTCTCCACTTCAGATGTCGTCTTCTTCCTATCCTGGTCTGATAGTTTCTCCTCTCTCTGAGCATTGTTTTAAGGTGATTTTAACGTCAACAATCCTCTCTATAGGCCAGTCCAGTGCAGAGGCCCTTTCTAAGTGGAAATATTAATCAAAGACTCAATTCCTTTCAGTTTTGCTGTGCATGAGCTAGTTAAGAGTATTTGATAAAAGTCCTTCCATCTAGGTTGGAGATAGTCCTTTAAATTATGCATAATCATCTGGTTGCAGGTCATGGGGCATCTCATCTCCATCCAAAGACAGATTACTGAGATAAGCTTCAGAAACAAATAGAGTGTCCTTTTACTAATTCCATTAAACTTTGCAACAATATAACCTAACAGCGAGGAACTATCTGGGATGTGAATCTTAGTAAATACAGACCACAATTAACAAAACTAGACTTTAATATCTACTGAAACATAATTTTCTCTCTAAAATTATCCTCATTTCTACCAAATACAGCCAAATTAAAATTATTTGTTTGCAAAATGAGTGATTAATTGATCATATAGGCTCTTTTTAAACTGATTGTGCTGAAACTTTCCATAAGGAGTCTTCAGATTGAACCTTCGAAAAGGCCTTTAGGAAAACCACACCAAGGGCTAGTCACAGGTTTTATCTTACAAATTTGGGTGAATTCCTTCCTTTTTGAGGTCTCCCAAATACCTTAAGATTTCTGAACCTGTTAGGAGGTGGCCTTCCTAATTTATCTGATAAAGCTGCTGGAACTAAGAGTTTCCAATTTCTGGAGGGATCAGGTAGAGAGAAAACTGCTTCAGTTTTCCTTACAAAGGTATAATTTACCAAATTCCCGTAAGTCATAATTACCTTAAGGGGAAAGTTTTCTTTTTACCTGGAAAAAACACAGATTAAAAGCCAGTAATATTTTAGACAAAACCAAAAATATAACCACATTCATCACTTTACTCCTATGTAATCTTTTTTTTTTTTTGGTTTGTTTGTTCTTTGTTTTTCTGATAATAAAATTTTAATCATTACCCTTTCCTCAGACTGTTTTTTCTTTGTTTTCTGTGGTACGCGGGCCTCCCACTGTTGTGGCCTCTCCCGTTGCCCGAGCACAGGCTCCGGACACGCAGGCTCAGCGGCCATGGCTCACGGGCCCAGCCACTCCGCGGCATGTGGGATCTTCCCGGACCGGGGCACGAACCCGTGTCCCCTGCATCGGCAGGCGGACTCTCAACCACTGCGCCACCAGGGAAGCCCCTCAGACTGTTTTATCTCTTTTTTTTTTTTCACTCACACACTGTATTTTATTTTTACAAAAAATAAACTGACACCAAGCATTGTAAATGTATGATCACAACAAAAGCAACAATGATTGCAGTTACCAAACATGAAACACACTCATACTATGTCATAATATTGACATTCAGTCCAGTAATCCTCCACTGTAATAGCTCCTTTACTTTGCAGTGAAAGTTGATTTGTATATTTTTTGCCTCTGTGTCCTTGTGGGATTTTTTTTTTCCAAACAGAAAGTCATAAAAATTATAATCATCCTCATCAGTTCACTCAGTCCCATGTAATATTTTTTCATCTTGATCTTTTGTTAGCACTTTTATGAAGTCATTAGTTTTCCATTAGAGTTCGGAAAATACTTATTCATTCAGTTCAGCAGTATAGTCAGTTACCAGAAACCTGTACTTGTCAATCTTTTCCATGAATTCCTTGAAGATGAAACCCTTTTATAGGAACATATTTGCAAAAGCATCAGAGTACACCCAGAACTCTCTGTAAATGACAAAAGACTTAAAAATGACCACGGTTAAAGATTTGATGAAAGGTCATAATAATGCAATTGACAAGGAAATTTAGTTATTTTTGAGATATACATTTTAAAGTAATAACTAGAATTATGACTTATAACATTATACCAGAACATATAAGAGTTTTAGAAATTTCATGTAATGTCTGAAACACTTATATTAACATATTTCCATACAAATAACCCACAGAAAGTTTAGTATTAGTTGTTTTCTTTGTTTTTTATACTGCAGGTTCTTATTAGTCATCAATTTTATACACATCAGTGTATACGTGTCAATCCCACTTGCCCAATTCAGCACACCACCATCCCGACCCCACCGCGGTTTCCCCACTTTGGTGTCCTTACGTTTGTTCTCTACATCTGTGTCAACTTCTGCCCTGCAAACTGGTTCATCTGTACCATTATTCTAGGTTCCACATACATGCGTTAATATATGAGATTTCTTTTAACATCTTTATTGGAGTATAATTGCTTTACAATGGTGTGTTAGTTTCTGCTTTACAACAAAGTGAATCAGTTGTACATATACATATGTTCCCATATCTCTTCCCTCTTGCGTCTCCCTCCCTCCCCCACTCCCTATCCCACCCCTCTAGGTGGTCACAAACCACCTACCTAATCTCCCTGTGCCATGCGGCTGCTTCCCAGTAGCTATCCACCCTACATTTGATAGTGTATATATGTCCATCCCAATCTCTCACTTTGTCACAGCTTACCCTTCACCCTCCCCATATCCTCAAGTCCATGCTCTAGTAGATCTGTGTCTTTATTCCCGTCCTACCCGTAGGCTCTTCATGACATTTATTTTTTCCTTAGATTCCATATATATGTGTTAGCATACAGTATTTATATTTCTCCTTCTGACTTACTTCACTCTGTATGACACACTCCAGGTCCATCCACCTCACTGCAAATAACTCCATTTCTTTTTTATGGCTGAGTAATATTCCATTGTATATATGTGCCACATCTTCTTTATCCATTTATCTGTTGATGGACACTTAGGTTGCTTCCATGTCCTGGCTATTGTAAATAGAGCTGCAGTGAACATTGTGGTACATGACTATTTTTGAATTATGGTTTTCTCCTGGTATATGCCCAGTAGTGGGATTGCTGGGTCATATGGTAGTTCTATTTGTAGTTTTTTAAGGAACCTCCATACTCTTCTCCATACTGGCTGTACCAATTCACATTCCCACCAGCACTGCAAGAGTGTTCCCTTTTCTCGGCACCCTCTCCAGCATTTATTGTTTCTAGATTTTTTGATGATAACCATTCTGACTGGTGTGAGATGATATCTCATTGTAGTTTTGATTTGTATTTCTCTAATGATTAATGATGTTGAGCATCCTTTCATGTGTTTGTTGGCAATCTGTATATCTTCTTTGGACAAATGTCTATTTAGGTCGTCTGCCTATTTTTGGATAGGGTTGTTAGTTTTTTTCTTATTGAGCTGCATGAGCTGCTTGTAAATTTTGGAGATTAATCTTTTGTCAATTGCTTCATTTGCAAATATTTTCTCCCATTCTGAGGGTTGTCTTTTGGTCTTGTTTATGGTTTCCTTTGTTGTGCAAAAGCTTTGGAGTTTCATTAGGTCCCATTTGTTTATTTTTGTTTTTATTTCCATTTCTCTAGGAGGTGGGTCAAAAAGGATCTTGCTGTGATTTATGTCATAGAGCGTTCTGCCTATGTTTTCCTCTAAGAGTTTGATAGTGTCTGGCCTTATATTTAGGTCTTTAATCCATTTTGAGTTTATTTTTGTGTATGGTGTTAGGGAGTGTTCTAATTTCATAGTTTTACCTGTACCTGTCCAGTTTTCCCAGCACAACTTATTGAAGAGGCTGTCTTTTCTCCACTGTATATTCTTGCCTCCTTTATCAAAGGTAAGGTGACCATATGTGCATAGGTTTATCTCTGGGCTTTATATCCAGTTCCATTGATCTATTTTTCTGTTTTTGTGCCAGTACCATACTGTCTTGATTACTGTAGTTTTGTAGTATAGTCTGAAGTCAGGGAGTCTGATTTCTCCAGCTTCGTTTTTCTTTCTCAAGATTGCTTTGGCTATTCGGAGTCTTTTGTGTTTCCATACAAATTGTGAAAATTTTTGTTCTAGTTCTGTGAAAAATGCCAATGGTAGTTTGATAGGGATTGCATTGAATCTGTAGATTGCTTTGGGTAGTAGAGTCGTTTTCACAATGTTGATGCTTCCAATCCAAGAACATGGTATATCTCTCCATCTAGTTGTATCATCTTTAATTTCTTTCATCAGTGTCTTATAATTTTCTGCATACAGGTCTTTTGTCTCTTTAGGTAGGTTTATTCCTAGATATTTTATTCTTTTTGTTGCAATGGTAAATGGGAGTGTTTTCTTGATTTCACTTTCAGATTTTTTATCATTAGTGTATAAGAATGCCAGAGATTTCTGTGCATTAATTTTGTATCCTGCTACTTTACCAAATTCGTTGATTAGCTCTAGTAATTTTCTGGTAGCATCTTTAGGGTTCTCTATGTATAGTATCATGTCATCTGCAAACAGTGACAGCTTAACTTCTTCTTTTCTGATTTGGATTCCTTTTATTTCCCTTTCTTCTCTGATTGCTGTGGCTAAAACTTCCAAAACTATGTTGAATAAGAGTGGTGAGAGTGGGCAACCTTGTCTTGTTCCTGATCTTAGTGGAAATGCTTTCAGTTTTTCACCATTGAGGACGATGTTGGCTGTGGGTTTGTCATATATGGCCTTTATTATGTTGAGGAAAGTTCCCTCTATGCCTACTTTCTGCAGGGTTTTTATCATAAATGGGTGTTGAATTTTGTCGAAAGCTTTCTCTGCATCTATTGAGATGATCATACGGTTTTTCTCCTTCACTTTGTTAATATGGTGTATCATGTTGATTGATTTGCATATATTGAAGAATCCTTGCATTCCTGGAATAAACCCCACTTGATCATGGTGGATGATCCTTTTAATGTGCTGTTGGATTCTGTTTGCTAGTATTTTGTTGAGGATTTTTGCATCTATGTTCATCAGTGATATTGGCCTGTAGTTTTCTTTCTTTGTGACATCCTTGTCTGGTTTTGGTATCAGGGTGATGGTGGCCTCATAGAATGAACTTGGGAGTGTTCCTCCGTCTGCTATATTTTGGAAGAGTTTGAGAAGGATAGGTGTTAGCTCTTCTCTAAATGTTTGATAGAATTCGCCTGTGAAGCCATCTGGTCCTGGGGTTTTGTTTGTTGGAAGATTTTTAATCATAGTTTCAATTTCAGTGCTTGTGATTGGTCTGTTCATATTTTCTGTTTCTTCCTGGTTCAGTCTCAGCATGTTGTGGATTTCTAAGAATTTGTCCATTTCTTCCAGGTTGTCCATTTTATTGGCATACGGTTGCTTGTAGTAGTCTCTCATGATCTTTTGTATTTCTGCATTGTCAGTTGTTACTTCTTTTTCATTTCTAATTCTATTGATTTGAGTCTTCTCCCTTTTTTTCTTGATGAGTCTGGCTAATGGTTTATCAATTTTGTTTATCTTCTCAAAGAACCAGCTTTTAGTTTTATTGCTCTTTGCTATCATTTCCTTCATTTCTTATTCATTTATTTCTGCTCTGATCTTTATCATTTCTTTCCTTCTGCTAAATTTGCAGTTTTTTTGTTCTTCTCTAATTGCTTTAGGTGCAAGGTTAGGTTGTTTATTTGAAATGTTTCCTGTTTCTTAAGGTAGGATTGTATTGCTATAAACTTCCCTCTTAGAACTGCTTTTGCTGCATCCCATAGATTTTGGGTCGTCGTGTCTCCATTGTCATTTGTTTTTAAGTATTTTTTGATTTCGTCTTTGATTTCTTCAGTGATCACGTCGTTATTAAGTAGTGTATTGTTTAGCCTCCATGTGTTTGTATTTTTTACAGATCTTTTCCTGTAATTGATATCTAGTCTCATAGCGTTGTGGTCAGAAAAGATAATTGATATGATTTCAGTTTTCTTAAATATACCAAGGCTAAATTTGTGACCCAAGACATGATCTATCCTGGAGAATGTTCCATGAGCACTTGAGAAAAATGTGTAACCTGTTGTTTTTGGATGGAAGGTCCTATAAATATCAATTAAGTCCATCTTGTTTAATGTATCATTTAAAGCTTGTGTTTCCTTATTTATTTTCATTTTGGATGATCTGTCCATTGGTGAAAGTGGGATGTTAATGTCCCGTACTATGATTGTGTCATTGTCGATTTCCCCTTTCATGGCTGTTAGTATTTGCTTTATGTATTGAGGTGCTCCTATGTTGGGTGCATAAATATTTACAATTTTTATATCTTCTTCTTGGATTGATCCCTTGATCATTATGTAGTGTCCTTCTTTGTCTCTTCTAATAGTCTTTATTTTAAAGTCTATTTTGTCTGATATGAGAATTGCTACTCCAGCTTTCTTTTGGTTTCCATTTGCATGAAATATCTTTTTCCATCCCCTCGCTTTCAGTCTGTATGCGTCTCTAGGTCTGAAGTGGGTCTCTTGTAGAGAGCGTATATATGGGTCTTGTTTTTGTATCCATGCAGCCAATTTGTGTCTTTTGGTGGGAGCATTTAGTCCATTTACATTTAAGGTAATTATCGATATGTATGTTCCTGTTCCCATTTTCTTAATTGTTTTGGATTTGTTATTGTAGGTCTTTTCCTCCTCTTGTGTTTCTTGCCTAGAGAAGTTCCTTTAGCATTTGTTGTAAAGCTGGTTTGGTGGTGCTGAACTCTCAACTTTTGTTTGTCTGTAAAGGTTTTAATTTCTCCATCAAATCTGAATGAGATCTTTGCTGGGTAGAGTAATCTTGGTTGCAGGTTTTTCTCCTTCATCACTTTATGTCCTGCCAGTCCCTTCTGGCTTGCAGAGTTTCTGCTGAAAGATCAGCTGTTAACCTTATGGGGATTCCCTTGTGTGTTATTTGTTGTTTTTCCCTTGCTGCTTTTAATATGTTTTCTTTGTATTTAATTTTTGACAGTTTGATTAATGTGTGTCTTGGCATATTTCTCCTTGGATTTATCCTGTATGAGACTCTCTGTGCTTCCTGGACTTGATTAACTATTTCCTTTCCTATATTAGGGAAGTTTTCAACTATTATCTCTTCAAATATTTTCTCAGTCCCTTAGTTTTTCTCTTCTTATTCTAGGACCCCTGTAATTCGAATGGTGGTGTGTTTAATGTTGTCCCAGAGGTCTCTGAGACTGTCCTCAGTTCTTTTCATTCTTTTTTCTTTATTCTGCTCTGCAGTAGTTATTTCCACTATTTTATCTTCCAGGTCACTTATCTGTTCTTCTGCCTCAGTTATTCTGCTATTGATCCCTTCTAGAGTAATTTTAATTTCATGTATTGTGTTGTTCATCATTGCTTGTTTCCTCTTTAGTTCTTCTAGGTCCTTTTTAAATGTTTCTTGCATTTTCTCTATTCTGTTTCCAAGATTTTGGATGATCTTTACTATCATTATTCTGAATTCTTTTTCAGGTAGACTGCCTATTTCCTCCTCATTTGTTAGCTCTGGTGGGTTTTTACCTTGCTCCTTCATCTGCTATGTGTTTTTCTGTCTTTTCATTTTGCATATCTTATTGTTTTGCTGTCTCCTTTTCGCAGGCTGCAGGTTCATAGTTCCCGTTGTTTTTGGTGTCTCTCCTCAGTGGCTAAGGTTGGTTCAGTGGGTTGTGTAGGCTTCCTGGTGGAGGGAACTAGTGCCTGTGTTCTGGAAGATGAGGCTGGATCTTGTCTTTCTGGTGGGCAGGTCCACGTCTGGTGGTGTGTTTTGGGGTGTCTGTGGACTTATTATGATTTTGGGCAGCCTCTCTGCTAATGGGTGGGGCTGTGTTCCTGTCTTGCTTGTTGTTTGGCATAGGATGTCCAGCACTGTAGCTTGCTGGTCGTTGAGTGAAGCTGGGTGCTGGTGTTGAGATGGAGATCTCTGGGAGATTTTCACCGTTTGATATTACGTGGAGCTGGGAGGTCTCTTGTGGTCCAGTGTCCTGAAGTTGGCTCTTCCACCTCAGAGGCACAGCACTGACTCCTGGCTGGAGCACCAAAAGCCTTTCAACCACACACTCAGAATAAAAGGGAGAAAAAATAGAAAGAAAGAAAGAAAGAAAGAGGATAAAATAAAGTAGGATAAAATAAAATAAAGTTATTAAAATAAAAAATAATTATTAAGAAAAAAAATTTTTTTAAGAAAAGAAAACCCGGACGGTCAGAACCTTAGGACAATTGGTGAAAACGAAGCTATACAGACAAAATCTCACACAGAAGCATGCACATACACACTCACAAAAAGAGGAAAAGGGGAAAAAATAATAAATTTTGGTCTCAAAGTCCACCTCCTCAATTTCGGATGATTCGTTGTCTATTCAGGTATTCCACAGATGGAGGGTACATCAAGTTGATTGTGGAGCTTTAATCCGCTGCTCCTGAGGCTGCTGGGAGAAATTTCCCTTTTCTCTTCTTTGTTCGCACAGCTCCCGGGGTTCAGCTTTGGATTTCCCCCTGCCTCTGCGTGTAGGTCACCTGAGGATGTCTGTTCTTCACTCAGACAGGACAGGGTTAAAGGATCAGTTGCGCTGGGGTCTCTGGATCACTCAGGCCAGGGGGAGGGAGAGGTACAGATATGGGGCGAGCCTGCGACAGCAGAGGCCGGCGTGACATTGCACCAGCCTGAGGCGCACCGTGCATTCTCCCGGGGAAGTTGACCCTGGATCACGGGACCGTGGCAGTGGCGGGCTGCACAGGCTCCCAGGAGGGGAGGTGGGGATAGTGACCTGACCTTGCACAAGCACAGGCTTCTTGTTGGCTGCAGCAGCAGTCTTAGCGTCTCATACCTGTCTCTGGGGTCCACGCTGTTAGCCGCGGCTCGCACCCGTCTCTGGAGCTCCTTTAAGTGGCGCTCTTAATCCCCTCTTCTCGCGCACCAGGAAACAAAGAGGGAAGAAAGGGGTTCCCTGGTGGCGTAGTGGTTGAGAGTCCACCAGCCGATGCAGGGGACATGGGTTCGTGCCCCGGTCCGGGAAGATCCCACATGCCACGGAGCGGCTGGGCCCGTGAGCCATGGCCGCTGAGCCTGCACGTCCGGAGCCTGTGCTCTGCAACGGGAGAGGTCACAACAGTGAGAGGCCCGCGTACCGCAAAAAAAAAAAAAAAAAAAAAAAAATAGGGAAGAAAAAGTCTCTTGCCTCTTTGGCAGCTCCAGACTTTTTCCCGGACTCCCTTCCGGCTAGCCGTGGTGCACTAGCCCCTTCAGTCTGTGTTCATGCCGCCAACCCCAGTCTTCTCCCTGGGATCTGACCTCCAAATCCCTAGCCTCAGCTCCCAGCCCCCGCCCGCCCCAGTGGGTGAGCAGAGAAGCCTCTCGGGCTGGTGAGTGCTGGTCGGCACCGATCCTCTGTGCGGGAATCTCTCCACTTTGCACTCCTCACCCGTGTTGTTGTGCTCTCCTCCATGGCTCCGAAGCTCCCCCTTCCACCGCCCCGCAGTCTCCGCCCGTGAAGGGGCTTCCTCGTGTGTGGAAACGTTTCCTCCTTCACAGCTCCCTCCCACTGGTGCAGGTCCTGTCACTATTCTTTTATCTGTGTTTTTTCTTTTTTCTTTTGCCCTACCCAGGTACGTGGGGAGTTTCTTGCCTTTTGGGAGGTCTGAGGTCTTCTGCCAGCATTCAGTGGGTGTTCTATAGGAGGAGTTCCACGTGTAGATGTATTTTTGGTATATCTGTGGGGAGGAAGGTGATCTCTGTGTCTTACTCTTCCACCGTCTTCTCCAGAATCCGATATTTGTTTTTCTCTTTCTGACTGACTTCACTCTGTATGACAGTCTCTAGATCCATCCATGGCTCCACAAGTGACTCAATTTCATTCCTTTTTATGGCTGAGTAATATTCCATTGTATATATGTACCAGATCTTCTTTACCCATTCATCTGTTGATGGGCATTTAGGTTGCTTCCATGACCTGGCTATTGTAAATAGTACTGCAATGAACATTGGGATGCATGTGTCTTTTTGAATTATGGTTTTCTCTGGGTATATGCTCAGTAGTGGGATTGCTGGATCATATGGTAATTTTATTTTTAGTTTTTTAAGGAACCTCCATACTGTTCTCCATAGTGGCTGTATCAACTTACATTCCCACCAACAGTGCAAGAGGGTTCCCTTTTCTCCACACCCTCTCTAGCATTTGTTGTTTGTAGATTATCTGATGATGCCCATTCTAACTGGTGTGAGGTGATACCTCATTGTAGTTTTGATTTGCATTTCTCTAATAATTAGTGATGTTGAGCAGCTTTTCATGTGCTTCTTGGCCATCTGTATGTCTTCCTTGGAGAACTGTCTATTTAGGTCTTCTGCCCATTTTTGGATTGGATTTTTTGTTTCTTTAATATTGAGATGCATGAGCTGTTTATATATTTTGGAGATTAATCCTTTGTTGATTCGTTTGCAAATATTTTCTCCCATTCTGAATGTTGTCTTTCATCTTGTTTATGGTTTCCTTTGCTATGCAAAAGCTTTAAAGGTTTGACGTTTCATTAGGTCCCATTTGTTTATTTTTGTTTTTATTTCCATTACTCTAGGAAGTGGATCAAAAAAGATCTTGCTGTGATTTATGTCAAAGAGTGTTCTTCCTATGTTTTCCTCTAAGAGGTTTATGCTGTCCGGTCTTACATTTAGGTCTCGAATCCATTTTGAGTTTATTTTTGTGTATGGTGCTGGGAATGTTCTAATTTCATTCTTCTACATGTAGCTGTCCAGTTTTCCCAGCACCACTTCTTGAAGAGACTGTCTTTTCTCCATTATATATCTTTGCCTCCTTTGTCATAGATTAGTTGACCATAGATGCATGGATTTATATCTGGGCTTTCTATGTTGTTCCATTTATCTATGTTTCTGTTTCTGTGCCAGTACCATATTGTCTTGATTACTGTAGCTTTGTAGTATTGTCTGAAGTCAGGGAGTCTGATTCCTCCAGCTCCGTTTTTTTCCCTCAAGACTGCCTTGGCTATTCGGGGTCTTTTGTGTCTCCATACAAATTTTAAGATGTTTTGTTCTACTTCCGTAAAAAATGCCATTGGTAATTAGATAGGGATTCCATTGAATCTGTAGATTGCTTTGGGTTGTATACTCATTTTCACAGTATTGATTCTTCCAATCCAAGAACATGGTATATCTCTCCATCTGTTATCATCTCTAATTTCTTTCATCAGTGTCTTATAGTTTTCTGCATGCAGGTCTTTTGTCTCCCTAGGTAGGTTTATTTCTAGGTATTTTATTCTTTTTGTTGCAATGGTAAATGGGAGTGTTTCCATGATTTCTCTTTCAGAGTTTTCATCATTAGTGTATAGGAATGTAAGAGATTTCTGTGGATTAATTTTGTATCCTGCAACTTTACCAAATTCATTGATTAGCTCTAGTAGTTTTCTGGTGGCATTTTTAGGATTCTCTATGTATAGTATCATGTCATCTGCAAACAGTGACAGTTTTACTTCTTCTTTTCCAATTTGTATTCCTTTTATTTTTTTCTTGTCTGATTGCTGTGGCTAGGACTTCCAAAACTACGTTGAATAACAGTGGTGAGAGTGGACATCCTTGTCTCATTCCTGATCTTAGATGAAATGCTTTGCATTTTTCACCATTGATAATGATGTTTGCTGTGGGTTTGTCATATATGGCCTTTATTATGTTGAAGTAGGTTCCCTCTGTGCCCACCTTCTGGAGAGTTTTTATCATAAATGGGTGTTGAATTTTGTCAAAAGCTTTTTCTGCATCTATTGAGATGATCATCTGGTTTTTATTCTTCAATTTGTTAATATGGTGTATCACATTGATTTTGCATATATTGAAGAATCCTTGCCTCCCTGGGATAAATCCCACTTGATCATGGTGTATGATCCTTTTAATTTGTTCTTGGATTCTGTTTGCTAGTATTTTGTTGAGGATTTCTGCATCTATATTCATCAGTGATATTGGTCTGTAATTTTCTTTTTCGTAGTATCTTTGTCTGGTTTTGGTATCAGGGTGATGGTGGCCTCATAGAATGAGTTTGGGAGTGTTCCTTCCTCTGAAATATTTTGGAAGAGCTTGAGAAGGATGGGTGTTAGCTCTTCTCTAAATGTTTGATAGAATCACCTGTGAAGCCATCTGGTCCTGGACTTTTGTTTGTTGGAAGATTTTTAATCACAGTTTCAATTTCATTACTTGTGATTGGTTTGTTCATAATTTCTGTTTCTTCCTGGTTCAGTCTTGGAAGGTTATACTTTCCTAAGAATTTGTCCATTTCTTCCAGGTTGTCCATTTTATTGGCATACAGTTGCTTGTAGTAGTGTCTTAGAATGCTTTGTAGTTCTGCAGTGTCTGTTGTAACTTCTCCTTTTTCATTTCTAATTTTATTGATTTGAGTCCTCTCCCTCTTTTTCTTGATGAGTCTGGCTAATGGTTTATCAATTTTGTTTATCTTCTCAAAGAACCAGCTTTTAGTTTTATTGATCTTTGCTATTGTTTTCTTTGTTTCTATTTCATTTATTTGCTCGGATCTTTATGATTTCTTTCCTTATGCTAACTTTGGGTTTTGTTTGTTCTTTTTCTAGTTCTTTCAGGTGTAAGGTTAGAATGTTTTTGAGATTTTTCTTGTTTCTTGAGGTAGGCTTGTATAACTATAATCTTCTCTCTTAGAACTGCTTCTGCTGCATCCCATAGGTTTTGTATCATCATGTTTTCATTGTCATTTGTCTCTAGGTATTTTTTGATTTCCTCTTTGATTTCTTCAGTGATGTCTTGGTTATTTAGTAACGTACTGTTTAGCCTCCATGTGTTTGTGTTTTGTACGTTTTTTCCCTGTAATTCATTTCTAACCTCATAGTGTTGTGGTCAGAAAAGATGCTTGATATTATGTCAGTTTTCTTAAATTTACCGAGGCTTGATTTGTGACCCAAGGTGTGATCTATCCTGGAGAATGTTGCATGCGCACTTGAGAAGAACGTGTAATCTGCTGTTTTTAGATGGAATGTCCTATAAATATCAATTAAATCTATCTAGTCTATCGTGTCATTTAAAGCTTCTGTTTCCTTATTTATTTTCATTTTGGATGATCTGCCCATTGGTATAAGTGAGGTGTTAAAATCCCCACTATTATTGTGTTACTGTCGATTTGCTATTTTATAGCTGTTAGCAGTTACCTTATGTATTGAGGTGCTCCTATGTTGGGTGCATAAATATTTATAATTGTTATATCTTCTTCTTGGGTTGATCCCTTGATCATTATGTAGTGTCCTTCTTTGTCTCTTGTAACAGTCTTTATTTTAAAGTCTCTTTTATCTGATATGAGTATAGCTACTCCAGGTTTCTTTTGATTTCCATTTGCATGGAATATCTTTTTCCATCCCCTCACTTTCAGTCTGTATGTGTCCCTAGGTCTGAAGTGGGTCTCTTGTAGACAGCATATATATGGGTCTTGTTTTTGTATCCATTCAGCAAGCCTGTTTTTTTTGGTTGGAGCATTTAATCCATTCACGTTTATGGTAATTATCGATATGTATGTTCCAATGACCATTTTCTTAATTGTTTTGGGTTTGTTTTTGTAGGTCCTTTTCTTCTCTTGTGTTTCCCACTTAGAGAAGTTCCTTTAGCATTTGTTGTAGAGCTGGTTTGGTGGTGCTGAATTCTCTTAGCTTTTGCTTGTCTGTAAAGCTTTTGATTTCTCCATTGAATCTGAATGAGATCCTTGCTGGGTAGAGTAATCTTGGTTGTAGGTTCTCCCCTTTCATACCTTTAAATATATCATGCCACTCCCTTCTGACTTGTAAAGTTTCTGCTGAGAAATCATCTGTTAACCTTATGGGCATTCCCTTGTATGTTATTTGTCATTTTTCCCTTGCTGCTTTCAATAATTTTTCTTTGTCTTTAATTTTTGCCAGTTTGATTACTATGTGTCTTGGCGTGTTTCTCCTTGAGTTTATCCTATATGGGACTTGCTGTGCTTCCTGGACTTGGGTGGCTATTTCCTTTCCCATGTTAGGGAAGTTTTCAACTGTAATCTCTTCAAATATTTTCTCTCATCCTTTCTCTCTCTCTTTTCCTTCTGGGACCCCTATAATGCAAATGTTGTGGCATTTAATGTGGTCCCAGAGGTCTCTTAGGCTGTCTTCATTTCTTTTCATTCTTTTTTCGTTAGTCTGTTCAGCAGCAGTGAATTCCACCATTCTGTCTTCCAGATCACTTATCCATTCTTCTGCGTCAGTTATTCTGCTATTGATTCCTTCTAGTGTAGTCTTCATTTCAGTTATTGTATTGTTCATCTGTTTGTTTGTTCTTTAATTCTCCTAGGTTTTGTTAAACATATTTTGCATCTTCTCGATCTTTGCCTCTATTCTTTTTCCGAGGTCCTGGATCATCTTCACTATCATTATTCTGAATTCTTTTTCTGGAAGTTTGCCTATCTCCACTTCATTTAGTTGTTTTTCTGGGGTTTTATCTTGTTCCTTCATCTGAGACATAGCTCTCTGCCTTTTCATCTTGTCTGTCTTTCTGTGAATGTGGTTTTTGTTCCACAGGCTGCAGGATTGTAGTTCTTCTTGCTTCTGCTGTCTACCCTCTGGTGGATGAGGCTATCTAAGAGGCTTGATGGGAGGGACTGGTGGTGGGTAGAGCTGACTGTTGCTCTTGTGGGAAGAGCTCAGTAAAACTTTAATCCACTTGACTGTTGATGGATGGGGCTGGGTTCCCTCCCTGTTGGTTGTTTGGTGTGAGGCAACCCAACACTGCAGCATACCTGGTGTCTTTGGTGGGGCTAATGACAGACTCTGGGAAGGGCTCACGCCAAGCAGTACTTCCCAGAACTTCTGCTGCCAGTGTCCTTGTCCCCACGGTGAAACAGAGCCACCCCCCACCTCTGCAGGAGACCCTCCAACACTAGCAGGCAGGTCTGGTTCAGTCTCTGCTGGGGTTACTGCTCCCTCCCCTGGGTCCCAATGCGCACATTACTTTGTGTGTGCCCTCCAAGAGTGGAGTCTCTGTTTCCCCCAGTCTTGTCAAAGTCCTGCAATCAATTCCCACTAGGCTTCAAAGTCTGATTCTCTAGGAATTCCTCTTCCTGTTGCCAGACCCCCAGGTTGGGATGCCTGACACGGGGCTCAGAACCTTCACTCCAGTGGGTGGACTTCTGTGGTATAAATGTTCACCAGTCTGTGAGTCACCCACCCACCAGTTATGGGATTTTATCTTACTGTGATTGCACCCCTCCTACCATCTCATCGTGGCTTCTCCTTTGCCTTTGGATGTGGGGTATCCTTTTTGGTGAGTTCCAGTGTCTTCCTGTTGATGATTGTCCAGCAGCTAGTTGTGATTCTGGTGTTTTCACAAGAGGAAATGAGAGCACATCCTTCTACTCCACCATCATGGTTCCTCTCTATGTAATCTTTTTTGCTTAGCTTTGTGAAATCAGTTTCCCTTAGACTCTTTAAAATTTCTTACCCATTTTAGCTGTATGCTTTAAAGTTTTCAGATACCTGTACTTGTCAAAGTCATTTTCCATGAATCTTCCTGAAGATGAAGAAGCTGATGCTTTGCAAAACATAACTGTCTATGAATGGCAACGGGCTTAAAAACGCAACGTTAGAGATATAATTACAATTTTTTTTACAAAGGAGCTTAACCAAGATGTTGTGACATGCAACATTTTAAGATAACACCTAGAATTATGACAACATATCAGGGCATAGCAGATTTTAGGAATTTCATATAAATTTTGGAATATCTATATTAATGACATTTACTTATATAACCGAAAGTTCATCTCCAATCAGTTGAGAATGTTTCTCAAGTAATTTTAACATACCAAATAAGCCTAATTAGTTTTACATTCCTCTCTGATATGTCTCAGGGTTCCTTTGAAGCAAGCACATCTCAGAGTTAGCTGGAGGTTAAAAGAAATTTAGTTAGAATTTGATATTTGGGAAGTTTGTTAAATATATCAGAAAGGTTTTAAAACACATGAGGTCACTGTGAAATATTACTTATTCACTTAACTAAAGGCTTTAAGAAAGTTTTCCAAAAAAATTACTTAAAGGCACAGAAACTCACACAATCTGTTATCAAAAGCAACACTCCAAGAAAACTTTCTTCCCTTAACAGAGAGAAAATTAAACTCCAGTCTTATACCAGCTTACTTTTTTTTTTTTTTTTTTTTGTGGTACGTGGGCCCCTCTCACTGTTGTGGCCTCTCCCATTGCGGAGCACATGCTCCGTTCGCACAGGCTCAGCGGCCATGGCTCACAGGCCCAGCCGCTCCGCAGCATGTGGGATCCTCCCAGACCGGGGCACGAACCTGTGTCCCCTGCATCGGCAGGTGAACTCTCAACCACTGCGCCACCAGGGAAGCCCCCAGCTTACTTTTAACAAGAAAATCTGCTTACTAAATTGAATTAAATCTAAATTTGGTCAATTCTATCCATGCACAAACCGTTTATCTTAGGATTTCTTTTCCACAAAACTTCCATCACTTTCTGTATCCAAATAGTTTGTCCCTTATTTTTCCCATCTAGAGACAACCAGCTCTAAGACAAAATTACTTTTCCCTTAATGAAATGTAATTCCATCCTTTATACCTCCTTTTTTAAAACACACATCTTACTTTCCTACTGTATACTGAAATGTATTTCTTTATTATTTCTAGTAGCCTTAGCTACATGATTAAGATAGAATCCTCAACTCTTAAAATCTTAGTTTCCAGTGAAAACTAAGAAATAAGCAATTATGAACTGTCTTCTGCATTAGCATTCAATAGATTGGCAAATATAAATACCAATAATAATTTCTAAATATAGGTGCTTTCTTATAGAGAATATCTAAGGGTGGCACCAAACATATTCATCGATAGTTCTGAACACTTTTAGTTTTTCCAAAAAGGGAAGCCAATGTCAGGTAATATTTCAATATTTCTTTTTTGGGAGGGAATGACCTAGTTATTAAACTTCCATCATTTAACTCAATTTGGCATAACTCTAAGATTTCAATTTACCAAATATCTGGAGTTATTATGTTTAAGTACACATGTCTAAAACATGATCATTTCTAAACAATTCACCCAAAAACTCTTGCCTCATTTGCATTCAATTTACTTATAAGAATTTTATCACAATAATTTAATTTTCTTGCTGACAAATTTGCAACAGATATAACAAGGTCTTGTTTGTTATTTCTATTAAACCCAAGTATAATAAAAGTATTATACTTAATGTTCATGACTCTAAAGACATTTCTACATTAATTAGATCAGCAAACTTAAACTAACCTAAATACCAGATATCAACCTAATATTGAATAATTCCCAGTTCACATGAACCTGAAAGCCATTTTGTCTAGCTACTTTTATATTTAATTTGTAAGTGCTTGCTTACTTTTAAGTCAGTTAAGTAGAGCTCTTTATAGATTCAATTTTGATAATATTTTCCAGAGGTAGAGATATTTCATATGTATAATGTGTTCACAGACATATAAACAGACAACACTAGAGCTCTCATAGGTTCACTTGAAAAAACTCAGTTATGGGACTTCCCTTGTGGTGCAGTGGTTAAGAATCCACCTGCCCATGCAGGGGACATGGGTTCGAGCCCTGGTCCAGGAAGATCCCACATGCTGCAGGGCACCTAAGCCCATGCACCACAACTACTGAGCCTGCGCTCTAGAGCCCACGAGCCACAACTACTGAAGCCCGCACACCTAGAACCTGTGCTCTGCAACAAGAGAAGCCACCACAATGAGAAGCCTGCGCACTGCAATGAAGAGTAGTCCCCACTTGTTGCAACTAGAGAAAGCCAGCGTGCAGCAACGAAGACCCAACACAACTAAAAATAAATACATTTAAAAAATAAAAATTTAAAAATATATTTAAAAACTCAGTTATGAATCAGGTATTACAATATAAACTTACTAGTTTACAAAGGAATAAACGTTGCTTGCTCAGATGATAAAGGCTTTACTATTTGTTCTTGATAAACCCTTAGAAGGCTTATGAACTAAACTTTGGCTGATGGAGCCTTCAGTCCAAGGATCACACGTTGATTACATAAGCTCCTAAGAGCCCAGGTAGATCATCTACATCTCAAAGGCACAGGAAACAACTTCTCCCAGAAAGGCCCTTCTCTAAGGATCAGAATTTAAAGAGATATTTTTCCAAGCTAGATTTTTCTAATTGCATATACAAGGAAAGGAATCTGTTTTGGAGTTTCAAAAGAGTTTCATCTTGGGTTTCCCTGGTGACGCAGTGGTTGAGAGTCCGCCTGCTGATGCAGGGGACACGGGTTCGTGCCCTGGTCCGGGAAGATCCCACATGCCGCGGAGCGGCTGGGCCCGTGAGCCATGGCTGCTTAGCCTGCATGTCCGGAGCCTGTGCTCCGCAACGGGAGAGGCCATAACAGTGGGAGGCCCATGTACCGCAAAAAAAAAAAAAAAAAAAAAAAAGAGTTTCATCTTAACCAGTTTTTCTCTAGAGTCTAAAGAGTATTGTGGCCACACAATGTTATAATAAAATACCATCTTTCTCTTAGTCATTGTCTCATAACAAAAATCTTTCCCATTTCAAAAGACAAAAGATAGAGACGAAACACAAATTCACAAACCAGACTGGTCACAAACCCAAATCCTCCTCAAGCCCGTGGAGAGACCAATTTGGAATCTCACTTTTTTTTGCTCCCTTAAAGAATTGACACTCTATGGCAGCGAAGACTGACACTCATCAAGGTCAAAGGGCAGCAAGCTGCCACAGAACAGGTAAGAGAGATTGGCTGGTGCTAGCTCCAGCAGATTTACCCACATCTAGAGCCCATCAGCTCTTAAAGTTGCAAGTTTCATTTCTATCAACCTGAAGTAAAAAGGCAGCTGGTGTCAGGCAGGAAAGAGACCAGGAGAGTCCTCTAAAAAATTGGCTTAGTCAGCGGCCAAGACCTCCCCAGAAATTTCCCCACGAAGGCCAGCTAGCCACAAGCAGCTGACTCATCACTACTGTCCTGGTGCATTGCTGTGGCTGGTGGCCTTACTCCAGGAAGCCCAGAGGACCCAAATATCATGAGAGTTCAGCTCCACATTGGGTGCCAAAACATCTGTTACCAAATCAGATCCAGCTGCTCGCCACTCGAAAATCAATACATGAGAGAGAGATGTTGGTAGAAAGGAAAGCTGCTTTTCATCAGAATGCCAGCAATCTGGTTAGATGGTGGACTCAGTGTCCCCCAAAACCCACCTCCAAAGTTTCTGCTTGACCATGAAAGTTTTTAAAGGGTAAAAGGGTGTAATCTCAGTTAATCACTGAGATAGGGGATCAGAATGGTCACCATCCCCCACTGTACGCAGGCTCGTCTGCAGGCTTATAGACTTCTTGTGGTTTTTCTTTAGATGCTATCTTGTTCACACAGCTTTTTCACAAGATTACTGAAGGGAAAGCCAGGGAAGAGATTTCGTCATCTGTTAATTACTTATTCTTCATTTCTACTTCTTTGATCTATGGAAAGAGCTAACAGATTAGGAAGGTATTATGTGATCCAAAGATTTGAAAGGTGTGCTAGGGCTGTAGATGTGTAGAATATGGAGGTGCTTTGTTTAAGGTTAGGGACAGGGCAAGAGGTGTCTCCTGCAGAGAGCTCTTTCCTGCCCAAAGCTGCTTACGGTATGCCTGGGTCTTGGACAGACTGAAAGCTGAACATGAGCATGTTATCACCATTGACATCTCCCTGTGGGAATTCGAGAACAGCAAGTACTATGTGACCATCATTGATGCCCCAGGACACAGAGACTTTGTCAAAAGCATGATTACAGGCACATCCCAGGCCGACTGCGCTGTCCTGATTGTTGCTGCTGGTGTTGTGAATTTGAAGCAGGTATCTCCAAGAACATGCCCTTCTGGCTAACACTCTGGGCGTGAAAGAACTGATTGTCGGAGTTAACAAAATGGATTCCACTGGTCACCTTACAGCCAGAAGAGATACAAGAAAATTATTAAGGAATTTAGCACCTACATTAAGAAAATTGGCTACAACTGTGACACAGTAGAATTTGTGCCAATTTCTGGCTGGAATGGTGGAACCATGCTGGAGCCAAGTGCTAGCATGCCATGGTTCAAGGGATGGAAAATCATCTGTAAAGTTGCCAATACCAGTGGAACCACACTGCTTGAAGCTCTGGATTGCATCTTGCCACCGACTTGTCCAACTGACAAGTCCTTGCATCTGCCCCTCCAGGATGTCTACAAAATTGGTGTTACTGGTACTGTCCCTTTGGGTCAAGTGGAGACTTGCGTTCTCAAACCTGGCATGGTGGTCACCTTTGCTCCAGTCATTGTTAGAACTGAAGTAAAGTCTGTTGAAATGCACCATTAAGTTTTGAGTAAAGCCCTTCCGGGGGACAATGTGGGCTTCAATGTCAAGAGCATGTCTCTCAACTATGTTTGTCATGGCAATGTGGCTTGTGACAGCAAAAATGACCCACCGGTGGAAACATCTGGCTTCACAGCTCAAGTGATTATCTTGAACCATCCAGGACAAATCAGCATTGGATATTCACCTGTGCTGGACTGTCACACAGCTCACATTGCTTACAGGTTTGCTGAGCTGAAAGAGAAGATTGATCATCATTCTGGAAAAACAAGCTGGAAGATGTCCCCAAATTCTTGAAATCTGGTGATGTTGCCATTGTTGATATGCTTGTTGGCAAGCCCATGTGTGTTGTGAACCTCTATGACTATCCTTCTTGTTCGTTTTGCTGTTCATGACATGAGATAGACAGTAACTGTGGATGTCATCAAAGCAGCAGACAAGAAGGCAGCTGGAGTTGACAAGGCACCAGCTCTGCCCAGAAAGTTCAGAAAGCTAAATGAATATTATCCCCAATACCCTTTTTTAAATTAAAATATAGTTGAACTACAATTTTGCATTAGTTTCAGGTATACAGTCAATTGATTCAGATAAATATATATGCTATACAGTAGTCCTTTTTGGTTATCTACTTTATATATAGTGCTGTGTATATCTTAATCCCCCACTCGTAATTTATACCTGTCCCCCCACATCCCCTTTAGTAACCCTAAGTTTTTCTGTGTCTGTGGGTCTATTTTTGTTTTGTATCTTTTTTTAAAGATTTTTAAAATATAAGTGATATTATATGATATTTGTCTTTGGCTTACTTCACTTAGTATGATAAGCACTAGATCCATCCATGTTGCTGAAAATGGCATTATTTCATTCTTTTTTTTGACCAAGTAATATTTCATTGTATGTATATACACCACATCTTCTTTGTTCATTTATCTATTGATGGATATTTAGGTTGATTCCATGTCTTGGCTATTGTAAATAGTGCTGCTATGAACTTTGGGGTGCATGTATCTTTTTCAGTTATGGTTTTCTCCAACTAGATGACCAGGACTGCAGGATCACATAGTAGTTCTATTTATAGTTTTAAAGAATCTCCATATTGTTCTCCATAGTGGCTGCACCAATTTACACACCCACCAACAGTGTAGGAGGGTTCCTTTCTCTCCACCCCCTCTCCAGCATTTGTTATTTGCAGACATTTTAATAATGGAAATTCTGACTGGTGTGAGGTGATACCTCATTGTAGTTTTGATTTGCATTTCTCTAATAATCAGCCATGCTAAGAATCTTTTCATGTGCCTTTTGGAATCTGTATGTTTTCTGTGGAGAGATATCTTCATAGATCTTTTGCCCATTTTTGATGAGGCTTGTTTGCCTTTTGATACTGAGTTGTATGAGCTGTTTGTATATTTTGGAGATGAATCCCTTGTCAGTCACATCAGTTGTAAATATTTTCTGCCATTCTGTATGTTGTCTTCATTTTTTACAGTTTCTGTTGCTGTGTAAAAGCTTTTAAGTTTAATTAGTCCCCATTTCTTTATTTTTGTTTTCTTTCATTACTCTAGGAAAAAGATCCAAGAAGATACTCCAGCAATTTGTCAAAGGGTGTTCTGCCTTTGTTTTCCTCTAGGAGTTTTACAGTAACTGGTTTTATATTTAGCTCTTTAATCCATTTTGAGTCTATTTTTATATATGGTGTTAGAGGATGTTCTAATTTCATTCTTTTACATCTAGCAGTTCTGTTTTCCCAGTACCACTTATTGAAGAGAATGTCTTTTCTCCATTGTATATGCTTCCCTTTTTTGTTGTATATTAATTGACCATAGGTGCATGGGTTTATTTCTGGGCCTTCCTCTTCCATTGATCTATATGTCTGTTTTTGTGCCAGTACCATACTGTTTTGATTACTGTAGCTTTGTAGTATAGTCTGAAATCAGGGCGCCTGATTCCTCCAGCTCGGTTTTTCTTTCTCAAGATTGCTTTGGCTATTTGGAGTCTTTTGTGTCTCCATACAAATTTTTTCTTCTAGTTCTGTGTAAAATGCCATTGGTAGTTTGATAGGGATTGCAATGAATATGTAGACTGCTTTGGGTAGTATAGTCATTTTGACAATATTGATTCCTCCAGTTCAATAGCACGCTATATTTCCATCTGTGTTGTATTCAATTTTTTATCAGCATCTTACAGTTTTTAGAGTACAGGTCTTTTGCCTCCTTAGGTGTGATTATTCCTAGGTATTTTATTGGTTTTGATGAGACGGTAAATGGGATCGTTTCCTTAGTTTCTCTTTCTGATCTTTCATTGTTACTGTATAGAAATGCAACAGATTTCTGTGTATTAATTTTTCTATCCTGAAACTTTACCAAATTCATTGATGAGCTTTCGTAGTTTTCTGGTAGCATCTTCAGGATTTTCTATGTATAGTATCATATCATCTGCAAACAGTGACAGTTTTACTTCTTCCTTTCCAATTTGGGTTCCTTTTATTTTTCGTCTCTGATTGCTGTGGCTAGGACTTACAAAACTATGTTGAAAAAAGGTGGCAACAGCTGGCATCCTTGTCTTGTTACTGATCTTAGAGGAAATGCTTTCAGCTTTTCACCACTGAGTATGATGTTAGCTGTGGGTTTGTCATATATGGCCTTTATTATGTTAAGGAAGCTTCCCTCTATGCCCACTTTCTGGAGAGTTTTTATCATAAATATGTGTTAACTTTTGTCAAAAGCTTTTTCTGCATCTACTGAGATGAGTATATGGTTTTTATTATTCAATTTGTTAATGTGGTATATTACACTGATTGATTTGCAGATACTGAAAAATCCTTGCATCACTGGGATAAATCCCTCTCAATCATGGTGTATGATTCTTTTAATGTATTGATGGATTTGTTTTGCTAGTATTGTTTGAGGATGTTTGCATTTATATTCATCAGGGATATTGGCCTGTAGTTTTCTTTTTTTGTAGTATCTTTGTCCAGTTTTAGTATCAGGGTGATGGTGGCCTCATAGAATGAGTTTGGAAGTGTTGCTTCCTCTGCAATTCTTTGGAATAGTTTCAGAAGGATAGGCATAACCGTTTTCTCTAAATATTTGGTAGAATTTGCCTGTGAAGCCATCTGGTCCTGAACTTTTGTTTGTTGGGACTTTTAAAATCATAGATTCAATTTCAGTACTTGTAATTGGTCTGTTCATATTATCTATTTCATCCTGTTTCAGTCTTGGGAGACTGTACCTTTCTAAGAATGTATCCATTTCTTCTAGGTTGTCCATTTTATTGGCATATAGTTAGTTGTTATAGTCTCTTATGATCCTTTGTATTTCTGTGTTGTCAGTTGTAATTTCTCCTTTTTCATTTCTAATTTTATTCATTTGAATCCTCTCCCTTTTCTTGTTGATAAGTCCAGCTAAAGATTAATCCATTTTGTTTTTCTTTTCAAAGAACCAGCTTTTAGTTTCATTGATTTTTGCTTTTCTCTTTGTTTCTATTTCATTTATTTCTGCTCTGATCTTTATGATTTCCTCCTACTAACTTTGGGTTTTGTTTGTTCCTCTTCGTTTTATTTATTTATTTACATCTTTATTGGAGTATAATTGCTTTACAATGGTGTGTTAGTTTCTGCTTTATAACAAAGTGAATCAGTTATACATATACATATGTTCCCATATCTCTTCCCTCTTGTGTCTCCCTCCCTCCCACCCTCCCTATCCCACCCCTCCAGGCAGTCACAAAGCACCGAGCTGATCTCCCTGTGTTATGCGGCTGCTTCCCACTAGCTATCTACCTTACGTTTGGTAGTGTATATATGTCCATGCCTCTCTCTCGCTTTGTCACAGCTCACCCTTCCCCCTCCCCATATCCTCAAGTCCATTCTCTAGTAGGTCTGTGTCTTTATTCCTGTCTTAACCCTAGGTGCTTCATGACATTGTTTTTCTTAAATTCCACATATATGTGTTAGGATACGGTATTTGTCTTTCGCTTTCTGACCTACTTCACTCTGTATGACAGACTCTAGGTCCATCCACCTCATTACAAATAGCTCAATGTCGTTTCTTTTTATGGCTGAGTAATATTCCATTGTATATATGTGCCACATCTTCTTTATCCATTCATCCGATGATGGACACTTAGGTTGTTTCCATCTCTGGGCTATTGTAAATAGAGCTGCAATGAACATTGTGGTACATGACTCTTCTTGAATTATGGTTTTCTCAGGGTATATGCCCAGTAGTGGGATTGCTGGGTCATATGGTAGTTCTATTTATAGTTTTTTAAGGAACCTCCATACTGTTCTCCACAGTGCCTGTATCAATTTACATTCCCACCTACAATGCAGGAGGGTTCCCTTTTCTCCACACCCTCTCTAGCATTTATTGTTTCTAGATTTTTTGATGATGGCCATTCTGACTGGTGTGAGATGATATCTCATCGTAGTTTTGATATGCATTTCTCTAATGATTAATGATGTTGAGAATCCTTTCATGTATTTGTTGGCAGTCTGTATATCTTCTTTGGAGAAATGTCTTCTGCCCATTTTTGGATTGGGTTGTTTTTTTGTTATTGAGCTGCATGTGCTGCTTGTAAATTTTGGAGATTAATCCTTTGTCAGTTGCTTCATATGCAAATATTTTCTCCCATTCTGAGGGTTGTCTTTTGATCTTGTTTATGGTTTCCTTTGCTGTGCAAAAGCATTGAAGTTTCATTAGGTCCCATTTGTTTATTTTTGTTTTTATTTCCATTTCTCTAGGAGGTGGGTCAAAAAGGATCTTGCTGTGATTTATGTCATAGAGCATTCTGCCTATGTTTTCCTCTAAGAGTTTGACAGTGTCTGGCCTTACGTTTAGGTCTTTAATCCATTTTGAGCTTAGTTTTGTGTATGGTGTTAGGGAGTGATCTAATCTCATACTTTTACATGTACCTGTCCAGTTTTCCCAGCACCACTTATTGAAGAGGCTGTCCTTTCTCCACTGTACATTCCTGCCTCCTTTATCAAAGATAAGGTGACCATATGCACGTGGGTTTATCTCTGGGCTTTCTATCCTGTTCCATTGATCTATCTTTCTGTATTTGTGCCAGTACCATACTGTCTTGATTACTGTAGCTTTGTAGTATAGTCTGAAGTCCGGGAGCCTGATTCCTCCAGCTCCGTTTTTCATTCTCAAGATTGCTTTGGCTATTCGGGGTCTTTTGTGTTTCCATACAAATTGTGAAATTTTTTGTTCTAGTTCTGTGAAAAATGCCAATGGTAGTTTGATAGGGATTGCATTGAATCTGTAGATTGCTTTGGGTAGTAGAGTCGTTTTCACAATGTTGATGCTTCCAATCCAAGAACATGGTATATCTCTCCATCTAGTTGTATCATCTTTAATTTCTTTCATCAGTGTCTTATAATTTTCTGCATACAGGTCTTTTGTTTCCTTAGGTAGGTTTATTCCTAGGTATTTTATTCTTTTTGTTGCAATGGTAAATGGGAGTGTTTTCTTGATTTCACTTTCAGATTTTTCATCATTAGTGCATAGGAATGCCAGAGATTTCTGTGCATTAATTTTGTATCCTGCTACTTTACCAAATTCGTTGATTAGCTCTAGTAGTTTTCTGGTAGCATCTTTAGGGTTCTCTATGTATAGTATCATGTCATCTGCAAACAGTGACAGCTTTACTTCTTCTTTTCCGATTTGGATTCCTTTTATTTCCTTTTCTTCTCTGATTGCTGTGGCTAAAACTTCCAAAACTATGTTGAATAAGAGTGGTGAGAGTGGGCAACCTTGTCTTGTTCCTGATCTTACTGGAAATGCTTTCAGTTTTTCACCATTGAGGACGATGTTGGCTGTGGGTTTGTCATATATGGCCTTTATTATGTTAAGGAAAGTTCCCTCTATGCCTACTTTCTGCAGGGTTTTTAATCATAAATGGGTGTTGAATTTTGTGAAAAGCTTTCTCTGCATTTATTGAGATGATCATACGGTTTTTCTCCTTCAATTTGTTAATATGGTGTATCACGTTGATTGATTTGCATATATTGAAGAATCCTTGCATTCCTGGAATAAACCCCACTTGATCATGGTGGATGATCCTTTTAATGTGCTGTTGGATTCTGTTTGCTAGTATTTTGTTGAGGATTTTTGCATCTATGTTCACCAGTGATATTGGCCTGTAGTTTTCTTTCTTTGTGACATCCTTGTCTGGTTTTGGTATCAGGGTGATGGTGGCCTCATAGAATGAACTTGGGAGTGTTCCTCCGTCTGCTACATTTTGGAAGAGTTTGAGAAGGATAGGTGTTAGCTCTTCTCTAAATGTTTGATAGAATTCACCTGTGAAACCATCTGGTCCTGGGGTTTTGTTTGTTGAAGATTTTTAATCACAGTTTCAATTTCAGTGCTTGTGATTGGTCTGTTCATATATTCTATTTCTTCTGGATTCAGTCTTGCCAGGTTGTGCATTTCTAAGAATTTGTCCATTTTTTTCCAGGTGGTCCATTTTATTGGCCTACAGTTGCTTGTAGTAGTCTCTCATGATCTTTTGTATTTCTGCATTGTCAGTTGTTACTTCTCCTTTTTCATTTCTAATTCTATTGATTTGAGTCTTCTCCCTTTATTTCTTGATGAGTCTATCTAATGGTTTATCAATTTTGTTCATCTTTTCAAAGAACCAGCTTTTAGTTTTATTGATCTTTGCTATCCTTTCCTTCATTTTTTTTCATTTATTTCTGATCTGATTTTTATGATTTCTTTCCTTCTGCTAACTTTGGGGTTCTTTTGTTCTTCTTTCTCTAATTGCTCCAGGTGCAAGGTTAGGTTGTTTATTTGAAATGTTTCCTGTTTCTTAAGGTAGGATTGTATTGCTATAAACTTCCCTCTTAGAACTGCTTTTGCTGCATCCCATAGATTTTGGGTCGTCGTGTCTCCATTGTCATTTGTTTCTAGAGATTTTTTAATTTCGTCTTTGATTTCTTCAGTGATCACTTCGTTATTAAGTAGTGTATTGTTTAGCCTCCATGTGTTTGTTTTTTACGGACCTTTTCCTGTAATTGATATCTAGTCTCACAGTGTTGTTGTCGGAAAAGATACTTGATACAATTTCAATTTTCTTAAATTTACCGAGGCTTGATTTCTGACCCAAGATATGATCTATCCTGGAGAACGTTCCATGAGCACTTGAGAAAATTGCGTATTCTGTTGTTTTTGGATGGAGTGTCCTATAAATATCAATTAAGTCCATCTTGTTTAATGTATCATTTAAAGCTTGTGTTTCCTTATTTATTTTCATTTTGGATGATCTGTCCGTTGGTGAAAGTGGGGTGTTAAAGTCCCCTACTATGAATATGTTACTGTCGATTTCCCCTTTTATGGCTGTTAGCATTTGCCTTATGTATTGAGGTGCTCCTATGTTGGGTGCATAAATATTTACAGTTGTTATATCTTCTTCTTGGATTGATCCCTTGATCATTATGTAGTGTCCTTCTTTGTCTCTTCTAATAGTCTTTATTTTAAAGTCTATTTTGTCTGATATGAGAATTGCTACTCTGGCTTTCTTTTGGTTTCCATTTGCATGAAATATCTTTTTCCATCCCCTCGCTTTCAGTCTGTATGTGTCTCTAGGTCTGAAGTGGGTCTCTTGTAGACAGCATAATATATGGGTCTTGTTTTTGTATCCATTCAGCCAATCTGTGTCTTTTGGTGGGAGCATTTAATCCATTTATATTTAAGGTAATTATCGATATGTATGTTCCTGTTCCCATTTTCTTAATTGTTTTGGGTTCGTTATTGTAGGTCTTTTCCTTCTCTTGTGTTTCTTGTCTAGAGAAGTTCCTTTAGCAGTTGTTGTAAAGCTGGTTTGGTGGTGCTGAACTCTCTCAACTTTTGCTTGTCTGTAAAGGTTTTAATTTCTCCATGAAATCTGAATGAGATCTTTGCTGGGTAGAGTAATCTTGGTTGCAGGTTTTTCTCCTTCATCACTTTAAATATGTTCTGCCAGTCCCTTCTGGCTTGCAGAGTTTCTGCTGAAAGATCAGCTGTTAACCTTATGGGGATTCCCTTGTGTGTTATTTGTTGTTTTTCCCTTGCTGCTTTTAATATGTTTTCTTTGTATTTAATTTTTGACAGTTTGATTAATATGTGTCTTGGCGTATTTCTCCTTGGATTTATCCTGTATGGGACTCTCTGTGCTTCCTGGATTTGATTAACTATTTCCTTTCCCATATTAGTGAAGTCTTCCACTATAATCTCTTCAAATATTTTCTCAGTCCCTTTCCTTTTCTTTTCTTCTTCTGTAACCCCTATAATTCGAATGTTGGTGCGTTTAATGTTGTCCCAGAGGTCTCTGAGACTGTCCTCAGTTCTTTTCATTCTTTTTTCTCTATTTTGCTCTGCAGTAGTTATTTCCACTATTTTATCTTCCAGGTCACTTATCTGTTCTTCTGCCTCAGTTATTTGCTATTGAACCCCTATAGAGTATTTTTAATTTCATTTATTCTGTTCATCATTGCTTGTTTCATCTTTAGTTCTTCTAGGTCCTTGTTAAATGTTTCTTGCATTTTGTCTATTGTATTTCCAAGTTTTTGGATCATCTGAACTATCATTATTCTGAATTCTTTTCAGGCAGACTGCCTATTTCCTCTTCGTTAGGTCTCGTGGGTTTTTATCTTGCTCCTTCATCTGCTGTGTGTTTTTCTGTCTTCTCATTTTGCTTAACTTACTGTGTTTGGGGTCTCCTTTTTGCAGGCTGCAGGTTTGTAGTTCCCATTGTTTTTGGTGTCTGTCCCCAGTGGCTAAGGTTGGTTCAGTGGGTTGTGCAGGCTTCCTGGTGGAGGGGACTAGTGCCTGTGTTCTGGTGGATGAGGCTGGATCTTGTCTTTCTGGTGGGCAGGTCCACGTCTGGTGGTGTGTTTTGGGGTGTCTGTGGACTTATTATGATTTTGGGCAGCCTCTCTGCTAATGGGTGGGGTTGTGTTCCTGTCTTGCTAGTTGTTTGGCATAGGGTGTCCAGCACTGTAGCTTGCTGGTCGTTGAGTGAAGCTGGGTGTTGGTGTTGAGATGGAGATCTCTGGGAGATTTTTGCCATTTGATATGTGGAGCTGGGAGGTCTCTTGCGGACCAGTGTCTTGAAGTTGGCTCTCCCACCTCAGAGGCACAGCACTGACTCCTGGCTGCAGCACCAAGAGCCTTTCATCCACACGGCTCAGAATACAAGGGAGAAAAAGTAGAAAGAAAGGATTAGTAGAAGAAAGAAAGAAAGAAAGGAAGGGAGGGAGGGAGGGAAAGAAAGAAAGAAAGAAGGGAGGGGGGAGGGAGGGAGGGAAGGAAAAAAGAAAGAAAGAAGATAAAGTAAAATAAAATAAAGTAAGATAAAATATAATAAAGTTATTAAAATAAAAAATAATTAAGAAAAAATAATTAAAAGCCAAAACAAAACAAAAAAACGGATGGGTAGAACCCTAGGACAAATGGTGGAAGCAAAGCTATACAGACAAAATCTCACACAGAAGCATACACATACGCACTCACAAAAAGAGGAAAAGGGGAAAAAATCATAAATCTTGCTCTCAAAGTCCACCTCCTCAATTTGGGATGATTCATTGTCTGTTCATGTATTCCACAGATGCAGGTTACATCAAGTTGATTGTGGAGCTTTAATCTGCTGCTTTTGAGGCTGCTGGGAGAGATTTCCCTTTTTCTTCTTTGTTCTCACAGCTCCCAGGGGCTCAGCTTTGGATTTGGCCCCGCCTGTGCGTGTAGGTCGCCAGAGGGCATCTATTCTTCGCTCAGACAGGATGGGGTTAAAGGAGCTGCTGATTCGGGGGCTCTGGCTCACTCAGGCCGGGGGGAGGGAGGGGCACGGAGTGCGGGGCGAGCCTGCCGTGGCAGAGGCTGGCGTGACATTGCACCAGCCTGAGGCATGCTGTGCGTTCTCCCTGGGGAGTTGTCCCTGGATCCCGGGACCCTGGCAGTGGCGGGCTACACAGGCTCCCCGGAAGTGGGGTGTGGATAGTGACCTGTCCTCGCATACAGGCTTCTTGGTGGCGGCAGCAGCAGCCTTAGCGTCTCATGCCTGTCTCTGGGGACCGTGCTTTTAGCTGCGGCTCGCGCCCATCTCTGGAGCTCCTTTAAGCAGCGCTCTTAATCCCCTCTCCTCGCGCACCAGGAAACAAAGAGGGAAGAGAAAGTCTCTTGCCTCTTCGGCAGGTCCAGACTTTTCCCTGGACTCCCTCCCGGCTAGCCGTGGTGCACTAACCCCTTCAGGCTGTGTTCACGCTGCCAACCCCAGTCCTCTCCCGGCGCTCCGAAGCCCAAGCCTCAGCTCCCAGCCCCGCCCGCCCCGGTGGGTGAGCAGACAAGCCTCTCCGGCTGGTGAGTGCTGGTCGGCCCTGATCCTCTGTGCGGGAATCTCTCCGCTTTGCCCTCCGCACCCCTGTGGCTGCGCTCTCCTCCGCGGCTCCAAAGCTTCCCCCTCCACCACCCGCAGTCTCCGCCCGCGAAGGGGCTTCCTAGTGTGTGGAAACCTTTGCTCCTTCACAGCTCCCTCCCACTGGTGCAGGTCCCGTCCCTATCCTTTTGTCTCTGTTTATTCTTTTTTCTTTTGCCCTACCCAGGTACATGGGGGCTTTCTTGCCTTTTGGGAGGTCTGAGGTCTTCTGCCAGCGTTCAGTAGGTGTTCTGTAGGAGTTGTTCCACGTGTAGATGTATTTCTGGTGTATCTGTGGGGAGGAAGGTGATCTCTGCCTGTTCCTCCTTGTATAGTCACTTTATGTGTAAGGTTAAGTTGTTGGAGACTTTTCTTGTTTCCTGAGGTAAGATTGTATTGCTATAAACTTCCCTCTTAGAACCGCTTTTGTTGCCTCCCAAAGATTTTGGATCAACACGTTTTTGTTTTTATTTGTTTCTAGCTTTTTCTGAGTTTTCTCTTTGATTTCTTCAGTGGTCCACTGGTTCTTCAGTAGAATATTATTTAGCCTCCACATGTTTGTGATTTTTGCAGTTTTTTTTTTCTTGTAGTTGATTTCTAACCTCATAGTGTTGTGGTCAGAAATGATGCTTGATGTGATTTCAGTTTTCTTAAATTTACCAAGGCTTGCTTTGTGGCCCAACGTGTGATCTATCCTGGACAAGTTCCATGTGCACTTGAAAAGAATGTTTATTCTGCTGCTTTCAGGTGGAATGCTCAATAATTATCAGTTAAGTCCATCTGGTCTACTGTGTCATTTAAGGCCTCAGTTTCCTTATTGATATTCAGTCTGGATGTTCCATCCATTGATGTAAGTGGGATGTTAAAGTCCCCCACTATTAGTGCCCTACAGTCAATTTCTCCTTTTATGTCTGGTAACATTTCCCTTATATATTAAGGTGCTCCTATGTTGGGTGCATATATATTTACAATTGTTAAATCCTCTTCTTGGATTGATCCCTTGATCATTATGTAGTGTCCTTCTTTGTCTCTTGTAACAGTCTTTTTTTTAAAGTCTATTTTGTCTGATATAAGTATTGCTACTCCAGCTTTCTTTTGATTCCCATTTGCTTGGAATACCTTTTTCTATCCCCTCACCTTCAGTCTGTATACATCTCTAGATCTTAAGTGGGTCTCTTGTAGGCAGTATAAATACAGGTCTTGTTTTTGTATCCAGTCAGCCAGTCTGTCTTTTGGTTGGAGCATTTAATCTGTTTACATTTAAGGTCATTATCAATATGTATTTTTTATTGCCATTTTGTTAACTGTTTTGGATTTGTTTTTGTAAATCTTATTTTTCCTTTCCTCTTTTGCTCTCTTGTGATTTGTTGATAATCTTTAGTGTTGTGTTTGGATTCCTTTTTCTTTTTTGTGTGTATATCTATTATAGATTTTGGGTTTGTGGTTACCATGAGTTTTCGTTATAGCAATCTCTGTATATACATGATTGTTTTAAGTTACTCACTTCTTAATTTTAAATGCATTTTATTTTCTTTAATTTTTATTGGAGTATAGTTGATTTACAATGTTGTGTTAGTTTCTGCTGTACAGCAAAGTGAATCAGTTATACATATACATATATCCACTCTTTTAGATTCTTTTCCCATATAGGTCATTACAGAGTACTGAATAGAATTCCCTGTGCTATACAGTAGGTCCTCAATTGTTATCTATTTTATACATAGTAGTGTGTATCAAATGTATTTTAACTATCCAGCATTTGTACTCTCCTCTCACAATTACTGTTTTTCATATCATATTTGTGTGTGGATGACTCCCTACCTTTACTGTTTGTTTGCCTTTACCAGGCAACTTTCCCATTTCATTAATTGTCTCATTTCTAGTTGTGGCCTTTTCTGCTTACAAAAGTTCCTTTAGCATTTTGTTGTAATGCTGCTTTGGTGATGCTAAATTCTTTTAGCTTTTGCTTGTTTGTAAATCTTTTGATTTCTCTGTCAAATCTGAATGAGAACCTTGCTGGGTAGAGTATTTTTGTTGTAGGTTTTTTCCCTTCCATCACTTTCAGTATATCATGCTGTTCCTTTCTGGCATAGAATTTCTGCTGAAAAATTAGCTGAAGCCCTATGGGGATTCCTTTATATGTTACTTTGTTGCTGTTAATATTTTTCCTTTATCAATTTTTGTTCAATTGATTACTATGTGTCTTGGAGTGTTCCTCCTTTGGTTAATCCTGTATGGGACTCTCTGTGCTTCCTGGGCTTGGGTGACTGTTTACTTTCCCAGGTTCGGAAGGTTTTTAGCTATTCTCTCTTCAAATATTTTCTCAGGCCCTTTCTCTCTCTCCTCTTCTGGGACCTCTATAATGCAAATGTTGGTGCATTTGACCTTGTTCCAGAAGTCTCTTATTAGACTGTCCTCATTTCTTTTCATTTTTCTGTTCTGTGACAGTGATTTCCACCCCTCTGTCTTCCAGCTCACTTACTGTTTTTCTGCCTCATTTATTCTGCTATAGATTTCTTCTAGTGCATTTTTCATTTCAGTTTTTGTATTCTTCAGCTCTGGTTGTCTCTATACATTCTAACTCTTTGTTAAAAACTTCTTGTAGCTTCTTACTCTGTGCATCTGTTCTTCTCCCGTGTTCTTGGATCATCTTTATGATCAGTACTCTGAACTACTTCTCATATCTCCACTTCACTTAGTTGTTCTTCTGGGGTTTTATCTTGTTCCTTCATCTGGAATATATTTCTCTGCCTTCTCATTTCATCTAAATTTGTTTGCATTTTTATGTATGTGGAAGGTTAGTTATGTTTCTCAAACTTGGAGAAGTGGACCTCTGTAGGGAATGTCCTATGTGTCCCATCAGTACACTCCCTTTCTTCACCCAAGGGCCAGGGATCAGCTGGTCCCAGGGTGGGTTCTGACCTGTGCTTGGGGACTCATATCCACAGGCTGCAGGACTGTTGTTTTCTTGCATCTGGTGGGTGAGGCTCGTCTAGAGGCTTGTTCATGCTTCTGGGTGGGAGGGGCCAGTGTCTGCCCACTGGTGGGCAGAGCTGGGTCTTGGCCTTCTGGTGAAAATGTAAAAGTCTATACAATGGTTGCCCTTATCAGTTTTTGGACTGGTAAAGGGTTAATAAGAAGACTCACATTTTAATCCATTTTAGGAGCAAGCAAACAGATGGAGTACAGCTGAGGCTACAAAGGGGAATCAGCCCTCATTGGTTAGCTAATGGTCTCTGACCTCCCCAGGCAGAGTGTCCTCACTCTCTATGGGACCTGCGAGTGTGCAGGTAAACTCAGGAGAGGGCCGGCAAAGGAACAGATTTGAAGGAGAACGGTCAATACCAGGTTTTGACAATTTTATTGGAAAATAAATACAGTCCATTGATCAATGATATGTGCTGTACATGAATCTGGCATCTTACTATATAAAAATATTTGGTATCTGCTACAGAATTATACAAACAAGTTTTAAAAAAACCCTTCATCATTAACCAGTACAAATATAATTTACAAAAAATATCATTGAAAAAATGGCTCAATACCCTTTCTTTCATTGCAAATAAAATAGAGGCAGAAGGGGGAAAATAAAAATTCTGCTAAGCCAGTTTTAACAACTGGAAATGAAACACTTCATTGCATTTGCAAACTTAAACAGGCTGACCAGAACAAACAAAAAATTTACCATCAGATAGTGCAGTAAAATCTAATTAATGGGGAAGGCCTGAAAGGAAAGAGGTTAGAGGAAACCTTAAAAGAGATTTTCAAAAATTAGATAAGATAATCTGCGGACATTTTTAAACAATAAAGCACTACACAAATCTGTTATATGTGCAAATTACTTCTGAAGGCACCTCTGACAAAGAGACACACCCACACCTCTCCTGCAGAGAGCAGGGCTCCTTAGCTGGAGACAGAACAAACTTCCCATAAAGTGACAGCCAACAATAAGTACAATCAGACTGAGAAAAAGAGAGCAAGTGCCTTAGGGCAGTTTCTTGGGGAGATCTCTTGGAGGAAGTGACTTGGAGTAAATTTTGAGTTTCAGTAAAATTCTGGCCAGCTGGAGAAAATGTGAGGAGACAGGAAGGAGAGGCAGAGATGGAGGGGCACTGGGGGCAGGTATGAAGGTGCACAACTTGGGATTCGCAGAGCAGGACCAAGAGGGGTCCAGCTGTGTTGGGGTGGTGAGATGCTAAGTGGGAGAACATGGGCTTTAGCTCCTGAACCAGGAGGAGCCGGTGGAAGTATTCTAGTAAGGACAGGATGAGATCACAGCAGCATTGTGGGAAAGATGGTTCATCTGGGGCCGTGTGTGTATGACAGAGTATAAGGAGGAGGTGACTTGGAAGTTGTCCTTCCAAAGAAGGTACGAGTCAAGTAAAATGCAGAAGAATAAGGTGGAACCGAATGGTCATTCCAGGGGGAAGGCATTAAGAGGTGGATCAATTCTTTGCAACTCTTGCTCTTGAAATTGTCTCTCTCCTGCAGAAAGCTAAGGTTATTGCAAACCCTTCTAATACTGGAGAATTCCTTTGTTCATTGAAATGACAGTTTTAAAGGTCTGTGAAGTAAAATTCCATCTTTGGAAAGTGACTGCCAGCCGTCAAGGGGTATGGGAAATGCAAGGCAAATGGAAAGTTCTCCAAGAATGCGTCTAATTTCCCTGGGAAGTACGGGTCTCACTGTGCCTGCAGCAATGTCCAAGAGAACCGCTCGAGGACCAGTGACCCTGCTGTCCCCAGACTGGGCCACAGCCCTGCCCTCAGACTGTGGGTGACTTCCTAAAGCTGTCTATAGAAGGGATTTCCTGCACGTTCATTCCTCTTGTTTGCCGCCTCAGTGCCTTTTCTCAGCAGTTCAAACATTCAGACAGGGCATCTGCTGCCTTGTTAAAGGACTTCCCAAGCCCTCTGCTCTGAGTTGCCCTGGCCACAGGGCAACTGTCACCACTTACTGCTCCCTTAACAATCCAATTCTAGGTGACCTCAGGGATAAGGGACTACACAGGTGTGTGGTATGACTGTACAAGTCAGTGAGGCCCAGCCCCGCCTGCAATGCCTGAAGACAGGAATCACCAAGGAACTCTTGACCAAGCTTCTCTGCTACCCGAGGGGCACGTGGACCTCCAGTGGCCGTTTCTCCTTAGAGTCCCGCTGAGTGGCCGGGGACAGCAGCTTGTGCTTGGCTGAAGGCGGCTGCCGCTGGACCGGCATGTGGTACCTGACCTTCTTCCAGAACCTCGAGTTCGTAGTCTGCGACCCTTCTCTAATGTCCCCTGACCAGCGTATGGCCCCCTGTTTCTGCTTAATGAATTTAATGGATTCTGGCATTTTCTCATAGTCTGGGATTTTCTCTAGCTCCAGCAGGACAACTTTAATTCCTTCCTGAATGAGAGCGTTGTACATGGCTATCTGCTCTTCAGATGAATTCCCCAGCCAGCAGAATCCTGATATTTCTCGGGCCAAAATGATAATCAGTCTTCTGCTTTTCTTTATGGTTTCATTAGCAACCTCCACAATGCCTGAAAAACACGGAGCACAGCAAGTAAACTTTCAACTTACAATCATTCCCTCCAGAACCAAAACCCCTCAAGGTTCTTCCCACCCCATGGCCTATGTCTCCTAATGCTCTTTTTTTCTTGCCTTACCTAAGATTGAAGGAGTTTCTCATTTTATAGAATAGGTCAAAAACTGACCCACAAAAGGTGAGCAGGGGTCAGAGTACTTTAAGTAGAAATTTATAAACTTTCTTGTTAAACCACTGGATCTATATCACTCCTATTTTACCATCAGCTGTAAAGTAACTACTGGATCTAACTAGTTACGTTTTCCAAAATGAAATAAAACTTAGTTAATTGTTGCCCCAAAAGAATATGAGAAAAGTAAACACTTTGCATTTAATATGAAAGTCGTCATCATGCACCACTTAAGAGGCTCTTAAAATTGTCAGATATGTACACCCAGAAAGAGGGAACCCAAGTTTCGTAATTAAATTAGTTTTACAAGACTATTACTTTTTCCACTGCATACATACTTTCCCCAACATAGTCATCTCGGCCACTGATGAAGAGCTTATATCCACACTGTTTTTCCAAGACCTCAGGTAAGACTTTAAACACAAAAATATCTGAGTTAGAGGTGGACCCTTCCCCAGGGGTCTTTGGACATAGTATGTACGCATCATACGTCTTTCCATCTGAAGCTAAAGAGAAAATGCAATATATTTAGAACCAAAAGAAAAAAAAATGAGATTTGGTAAAGTCAGTATCGCAAACATGCATTTCATAGTGAATTATTAATTTTGTGTGCAATGGTATGAAGCAACAACACCAAAAGTATAATGCCTTTTTAAAGTGTTCATCTTCTTACAAGTTTACATTTATTCTGTTTTACTACAAAGTTCTTCTTATATTATTCGATGGTCCCCTCATATGCAAACATTCTTTACCCCTCAGTATGGAACTACCCTTATCTCACTGTTCTCATCTTCCCCAAACGTCTAAGCCCTGAATGCTATCCATTCTTCCTTTTATATATTAGTGTAGTATTAGTTTTCTGTGAGGTTTAAACAAAAGAGAGAGTGCTTCCCTGATGCCTGAAAATTACTTCATTTCTTCCATTTGATGGCAAATCATGGGGTGATCTGTGTTCTACCCAGCACAGAGCAAGTCCTCAACCACAGCTTCTGAATAACCGGATTTATCAGCAGATGCTCTAAATGCCTGTTTATCCCACCATGATGAACACCAGAGCAGTAACTTAGAAAATAATACTATTCAGTCTATTTGGTTAAGAAACTATAATTATGTATAATTATGTTATTTTGTATATGCCACATTTCATTTTAAAATTTAAATAAAACCCCTCTTAGTTAGCTTTTACATCTCTTAACTATCCCAACAAGAAAATACTGCATAGAATACAAAATTGTACCTTTTTTGGGGAGAAAATCATAGAAAGAATCTCTGTACCAAAGCACAATGTCAACCTTGAAGACTTTATAGATGAAAACAGAGCATGTAATTACCAATGTTAACATGACAAATATACCAATTGTGGGCGTCTGGAAGTCAGGGACTACAGCAGAAAAGAGGGGAAAAAATATTAGAACCCAAAGAATTTAAAAATTGAGCATAGCAAATTAAACATTATCATCCCAGAGAAACCATATTTGGGATTGGCCTGTAATCCCAAATCCCAGACAGTATTAACCCATTCATTATCATCTTTTATTAATGAATACTGATGTACAAAGGCATTGAGAATGGATACTGTATAAAACTAAGGTGCGTTGTATTAAATCTTCACATAAGTCGTATGTAATAACATAGAAAAAATACCAAAGACCATAGGATAGAGCACTCCATAGGACTATGAGTAAAGTCAGAGTCAGTCAAGAACCTACAAAAGTTCTACAAAAGTAGGAGAGTCAGGTGGAGCAAGCTGAAGACAGGAGGAAAGGAGAAAAGGGTTTAGGGATGCCAGACAGTGTTTCACACTTCCACATCCTCCCAGCTTCACATGCTAGTTATTCATCTGATGACTGCAGAGGAGTTCATGCGGAGAGGTAAGGGAGAGGAGAGGAGAGAAAGAAGGAGCCTTCTAAATGCCAAGGGCCAAGGAGGCATCCAGAAAGCTCTGTTATGTTGCTTTTCCAATTTCAGTCATTGATCCATCTCCAGTTGAACTGGCTATGAAGTGGAACTCAAGATAGATCAATATCCGATTGGCCCAACTGATAGTTCACATTTACAGTCTTAATTACTGTAGCTTTGTACAAGATCATGATATCTGAAGTGTAAATCTTTGCGATTTGTTGTTTTTATTCAAGACCACCTTGACTAGTCTTGGCCCTTTACATTTCCAATATGACCTTTAGGATAAACGTGCCCACAACAACATGCCCACACAAATGCCCACCCACACCTGTACAAATATTGCTGAGATTTTGATTGGAACTGTTTTGAATCTGTAGATTAATTTGAAGGGAACTAACATATTTATAATACTGAGTATTTCAGTCTTTCAATCCATGGATATTGTATATCCCTCCATCTATTAGGTCTTTAATTTATCTCGATAATGTATTTTTAGTTTGTATCACAGATTTTGAACAGCTGTTGCTGGATTTATTCCTATATACTGAATATTTGATAGTTTTAGATGCTACTGTAAATGTTATTTTTTAAACTTAATTTCTATTTGTTGTTGGTATTTGCAGAAATACATAGAAATACTATATATAAACATATACACTAGTGATCGTGCTAAATTCATTTAGCTATTAATTCTAATAGTTTGTCCATAGGTTCTTTTAGATTTTCTTCCATGTACACGTTCATAAATACCGTATTTTAATTCAACTACAAATTACCTTAAAATATTTCACAAACACTTTAAGATTTTTTTATTGGAGTATAGCTGACTTATAATGTCACGTTAGTTTCAGGTGTACAGCAAAGTGATTCAGTTATATATACAAATAAAATATATAATTCAGTTAGATGTGTGTATATATATATATATATATATATATATGTTCTTTTTCAGATTTTTTCCCCTTATAGGTTATTACAAAATATTGAATATAGTTCCTTGTGCTATACAGTATGTTCTTGTTGGTTATCTATTTTATATATATTAGTATATATATGTTAATCCCCAGCTCCTAATTTATCCCCCCCTCCCCTTCCAACTTTGGGAACCATAAGTTTGTTTGCTATGTCTGTGTGTCTATTTCTGTTTTGTAAACAAGTTCATTTGTATCTTTTTTTTTTTTTAGATTCCACATATAAGCGATAACATATATTTGTCTTTCTCTGTTTGGTCTACTTCACTTAGTATGATAATCTCTAGGTCTATCCATGTTGATACAAATGGAATTATTCTATTTATGGCAGAGTAACATTTTATCGCAAATATATACCACATCTTCTTTATCCATTCATCTGTTGATAGACATTTAGGTTGCTTCCATTGTTAAATAGTGCTGTTAGGAACATTGGGGTGCATGTATCTTTTTGAATCATAGTTTTCCCTGGATATATGCCCAGAAGTGGGATTGCAGGATCATATGGTAACTCTATTTTTAGTTTTCTAAGGAACCACCATACTGTTCTCTATAGTGGCTGTACCAATTTTCAATCTTACCAACAGCATATGAGGGTTCCCTTTTCTCCATTCCCTCTCCAGCATTTATTATTTATTTGTAGATGTTTTGATGATGGCCATTTTGACAAGAATGAGGTGACACCTCATTGTAGTTTTGATTTCTCTAATAATTAGTGATGTTGAGCATTTTTTCATGTGCCTGTTGGCTATCTGTACGTCTTCTTTGGAAAAATGTCTATTTAGGTCTTCTGCACATTTTTTGATTGGGTTTTTTTGTTATTATTGAGTTGTATGACTATTTGTGTATTTTGGAGATTAATCCCTTGTCAGAGGCATCATTTGCAAATAACTTCTCCAGTTCTATAGGTCATCTTCTCACTTTGTTTATGGTTTCATTTGCTGTGCAAAAGCTTTTAAAGTTTACTTAGGTCTCATTTGGTTTTGCTTTTATTGGCATCTAGAAGATGGATTGGGAAAAATATTGCTGTGATTTATGTCAAAGAATGTTCTGCCTATATTTTCCTCTAGGAGTTTTATAGTATCTGGCCTTACATTTAGGTTTTTAATCCATTTTGAGTTTATTTTTGTATAGGGTGTTAAAGAATGTTCTTTTACATGTAGCTGTCCAGTTTTCCCAGCACCACTTATTGATGAGATTGTCTTTTCTCCACTGTATATTATTGCTTCCTTTGACCACAGGTGTGTGGGTTTATTTCTGGGCTTTCTATCCTGTTCCATTGATCTATATTTCTGTTTTTGTGACAGTACCATACTGTTTTGATGATTGTAGCTTTTCAGTATAGTCTGAAGCCAGAGAGCCTGATTCCTCCAGCTGTTTTTCTTTCTCAAGATTGCTCTGGCTATTCAGGGTCTTTTCTGTTTCCATAGAGATTTAAAAATTTTTTGTTCTAGTTCTGTGAAAAATGCCATTGGTAGTTTGATAGGGATTTCATTGAATCTGTAGATTACCTGGAGTAGTACAGTCAGTTTGAAAATATTGATTCTTCCAATCTAAGAACATGGTATATCTTTCCATCTGTTTGTGTCATTTTCAAATTCTTTCATCAGTGTCTGATAGTTTTCGGGGTACAGTTCTTTTGCCTCCTTAGGTACGTTTATTCCTAGGTGTTTTATTCTTTTTGATGTGATGATAAATGGCATTGTTTCCTTAATTTGTTTCTGATCTATTGTTAGTGTATAGAAATGCAAGAGATTTCTGTGTATTTTCTATCCTGCAACTTTACCAAATTCACTGATGAGCTCTAGTAGTTTTCTGGTAGCATCTTTAGCATTTTCTATGTACAGTATCATGTCATCTGCAAACAGTGACAGTTTTACCTCTTTTCCAATTTGGTTTCCTTTTATTTCTTTTTCTTCTCTGATTGCTCTGGCTAGGAATCCTAAAATTAAGTTGAATAAAAGTGGCAAGAGCGGGCATCCTTGTACTGTTCCTGAGGAAATCTTAGAGGAAATGCTTTCAGCTTTTCAGTGTTGATTATAATGTTAGCTGTGGGTTTGTCATATATGACTTTTATTATGTTCCCTCTATGCCCACTTTCTGGAGAGTTTTTATCATAAATGGGTGTTGAATTTTGTCAAAAGCTTCTTCTGCATCTATTGAGATGATCATATGGTTTTTATTCTTCAATTTGTTAATGTGATTAAAATCAATCACACTGATTGATTTGTGGATACTGAAAAACCCTTGCATCCCTGGGATAAATCCCATTTGATCATGGTGTATGATCCTTTTAATGTATTGTTGGATTTGGTTTGCTAGTATTTTTTGAGGATGTTTGCATTTATATTCATCACTGATATTGGCCTGTAATGTTCTTTTTTTGTGGCATCTTTGTCTGGTTTTGGTATCAGTGTGATGGGGGCCTCATAGAATGCATTTGGAAGTGTTCCTTCCTCTAGGTTGTCCATCTTATTGGCATATAGCTAGTTGTTGTAGTCTCTTATGATCCTCTTATGACACTGTATTTCTGCAGTGTCAGTTGTAACTTCTTTTTTGTTTCTAATTTTATTACTTTGGGCCATCTCCCTTTTTTCTTGATGAGTCTGGCTAAAGGTTTATCAATTTTCTTTACTTCTGTTCTGATCTTTATGATTTCTTTCCTTCTACTAACTTTGGGTTTTGTTTGTTCTTCTTCCTGTAGTTACTTTAGGTATTAGATTAGGTTATTTGAGATTTTTCTTGTTTCCTAAGATTGTATCACTATAAACTCCCCTTTTAGAACTGCCTTTGCTGCATCCCAGAGGTTTTGGATGGACATGTTTTTTTCATTTGTCTCTAGGGTTTTTTTTTCTTATTTCCTCTTTGATTTCTTCAGGTGATCCATTGGTTCTTTAGTAGCATATTATATAGCCTCCACATATTTGTGGTTTTTGCAGTTTTTTTCTTGTAGTTGATTTCTAATCTCAGTGTTGTGGTTGGAAACGATGCTTGATATGATTTCCATTTTCTTAAATTTACCAAGGCTTGCTTTGTGGCCCAACATGTGATCTATCCTGGAGAATGTTCCATATGCACTTGAAAAGAATGTGTATTCCCTGCTTTCAGACGGAATGCTCTTATAATTAAGTCCATCTGGTCTACTGTGCCATGTAAGGCCTGAGTTTCCTGATTGATGCTCAGTCTGGATGATCTGTCCATTGATGTAAGTAGGGTGTTAAAGTCCCCCACTATTATTGCCTTACTGTCAATTTCTCCTTTTATAGCTGATAACATTCTCCTTAGATATAGAGGTGCTCCTTCTATGCTAGGTGCATATATAGTTACAATTGTTAAATCTTCTTCTTGGATTGATCCCTTGATCATTATGTAGTGTCCTTCTTTGTCTCTTGTAACAGTCTTTAATTTAAAGTCTACTTTGTCTGATATGAGAATTGCTACACCAGCTTTCTTTTGATTTCCATTTGCATGGTATATCTTTTTCCATTCCCTCAGTTTCAGTCTGTATATATCTCTAGATCTGAAGTGGGTCTCTGGTAGATGATATATGTATAGATGGGTCTTGTTTTTGTATCCATTCAGCCAGTCTGTATGTTCTTATTGCCATTTTGTTCATTGTTCTGGATTTGTTTTGGTAGGACTTTTTTTTTTCTTTTCCTCTTTTGTTCTCTTCTCTTGTGATTTGATGACTACCTCTAGTGTTAGTTTCCTTTTTTATGTGTATATCTATTGTAGATTTTTGGTTTGTGGTTAACATGAGGTCTTGGTATAGCAGGCTATATATATACATTGTTGTATTAAGTTGCTGATCTCTTAATTTCAAATGCATTTTAAATATCCTGCATTTGTACTCTCCTCATGATTACTGGTTTTCATATCTTTGTGTGTCTATGATTTCCTGCCTTTACTGTATGTTTTCCTTTACTGGTAAGCTTTCCCGTTACATAATTTTCTTGTTTCTAGTTGTGCCTTTCCTTTTCTGCTTATAGAAGTTCCTTTAGCATGTTTTGTAAAGCTGGCTTGGTGGTACTGAATTCTTTTAGCTTTTACTTATCTGTAAAGCTTTTGATTTCTCCATCAAATCTGAAGAATAAACTTGCTGTGTAGATTATTCTTGGTGGTAGGTTTTTCCATTACATCATTGTAAAAATACAGTGCCACTCCCTTCTGGCCTACAGAGTTTCTGATGAAAAACCAACTGATAAGCTTATGTGGTTTCCCTTGTATGTTATTTTCTGCTTTTCCCTTGTTGCTTTTAATATTTTATCATTAATTTTTGTCAGTTTGATTACTATGTGTCTCAGCATGTTCCTCCTTGATTTTAATCCTGTATGGGACTCTCTGTGCTTCCTGGAATTGGGTGACTGTTTACTTTCCCATGTTAGGGAAAATTTCAGCTATTATCTCTTCAATTATTTTCTCAGGTCCTTTCTCTCTCTCTTCTCCTTCTGGGACCCCTATAATTGGTGCATTTGACATTGTCCCCAAGGTCTTGTAAACTGTCCTCATATTTCTCATTCTTTTTTCTGTTCTTTAGCAGTGGCTTCCACCACTGGGTCTTCCTAATCTAACTTTGCAGCCCCATGTAGGTTGATAAGTCTGAACTTTTAAAAGCAACCTATATGATTCTGAAAATAAGTGGTCTCAAGACCAATTTTACAGACTATTAATGGAGCAAATAAGGAACTCTAATGGCGAAATTGTGAGGAAAATAATTTTAGTGCAATGAAAAAGAAAAGGAGACAGCAAAGGAAATAAGGGTACAATGAAGTAAGAGAAAGTACAAGAAGCAAAGAGTAGAATTTTAAGGAGAGTTGGCAAATGCTGCAGAGTATCAGTGAAATGAGGAGGGGGAGAAAGCTGAATAACACTTGAAGGAGTCCGTAAGAGGCCTGAAATATCCAGTAGGCCATGAGGAATCACTGAAGCCTTTGATGGCAGAGTAGAAGGACCTTGAGTTCCCCTCCTCTCACGAGCACACCAAAATCACAACTAACTGCTGAACCACCATCTATAAAAGAGTGGAACCTACCAAAAATGACATTCTACATCCAAGGAATTAAAGAAGAAATCATGATGAGATGGTATGAGGGGCACACTCGCAATATAATCAAATCCCATACCACCCGGGTGGGCAACCCACAAACTGGAGAATAATTATATTGCAGAAGTTCTCCCACAGGCATGAGAACTCTGAGCCCCACATCAGGCTCCCTGACCTAGGAGTCTGGCATCAGGAGGAAGAGCCCCCAGAGCATTTGGCTTTGAAGGCCCATGGGGCTTCACTGCAGGAGCTCCGCAGGACTGGGGGAAAGAGATTCCACTCTTGGAGGGCACACAAGGTCTTGTGCACACCAAAACCCAGGGCAAAAGCAGTGACTCCATAGGAGTCATTACCTGCTCGTTTGGAGGGTCTGCTGGGCAGGCGGCAGCTGTGGCTCTCTCTGGGATCACAAAAGCTGGTGGCAGACATATCTGGGAGTGTTCATCTGCGTGAACTCTTGATAGAGGCAGATATCTTGCTTGGGTCTTTGGCACCAAGACCTGGCCTCCTGCAACAGCCTGTAGGCTCCAGTGCTGGACTGCATCAGGCCAAACGACCACCCAGGGCAGGAGCACAGCCCCACCCATCAGCAGACAGGCTGCCTAAAGACTTCCTGAGCCCACAGCCAGCTCTAGATGTTCCCCTTGACACGGCCCTGCCCCCCAGAGGGCCAAGCCCCAGCGGCACCCACCAGTGGTCAGGCACTGGCCCCTCCTACCAGGAAGCCTGCATAAGCCCCTAAACCAGCCTCACCCCCCAGAAGCAAGAAAACTATCATCCCACAGCCTGTGGAACTGAGTACACAAACAGGTCAGAAGCTACCCTGGGACCAGCTGGTCCCAGGCCACTGGGTAGCAAGAGGGGAGTGTACTGACACCCAGGACATCCCCTACAGAGGGCCACTTCTCCAAGACCAAGAAACATAACTAATCTTCCATATACATAAAAATACAAATAGAAAGTTAACAAAATGAGACAGCAAAGGAATACATTCCAGACGAAGGAACAAGATAAAACCCCAGCAAAACAACTAAATGAAGTGGAGACAGGCAATCTACCCAAGAAAGAGTTCAAGTTCAATATAATGATCGTAAAGATGATCCAAGAACTTGGGGAAAGAATGGATGCACAGAGCAAAAAGCTATAAGACGTTCTGAACACAAAGTTAGAAAATATAGAGGCAACCAGAGTTGAATACCATAACTTTAAATGAAAAATACAGTAGAAGGGATCAATGGCAGAATAAGTGAGGCAGAAAAATGAATCAGTGAGCAGAAACACAAATACTGCCAATATTGTGTTTGATTACAGAATTCATGAAAACCAGTAACTTCTGACATCCTGTCTGGAAAGTGGATATTTAGGCTTCCCCTGTGCATTCATCATGTAGTGCTTTACCTAAAACTATTCATTAGGTACCGAGGATGACCAGACTTAAGTTGCTATTAGCTCTGGAAATAGAACGATTAGTAATTATCTGCAACATCACAGAATTTATATTCAAGTAAAGAAAACTAAGATAGATATGGACATGCATAGCAGAGGCTCTACGGGGCAGAGAGAGGGGTTAAGAGTAGGCAGCAGGACAGCACAACCTCCTAGAAGAAGATATAGTTCAGCTGGGAAGTGAAAAAGGAACGGCAGTCCCCAGGTTAAGAGGAATCTAAGAGCATTCTGGGCAGAGGAAATAGCATTGTAAACCTCAAGGTCATGAAATCTTACTACAGGAAAACAAAATTGCATTTCAAATAAACAGCTGTGTTGTTTACCTGGATGTATTAATTGGATATATGCTGTACTCCTTCCTTCTGTATTCTTGGCTAAACAGATAAATGGATGTAGAAAAAATTTACTTTCCACTGCTGTAATATTAAGCCGTGCGATGACCGCACTCTTTCTTTTGTTTAAAGGATTCTGCACGCTGTTCAAAAGAGTAACAGAATTGTATAAATGGCATCAATTATAGATACGATAAGCATCCCTGGTTTATCGTTACAGCAGAAATAATCACCAGCCCTAAGCACAGGTATAAGAATCAGGCTTTTAGCAAGACTGATCTGATGTTTCATAGCCCTAAGACCACTGTTAGTAAAAGACCCAGTAGCACAGAGAAATAAAATTAAAATTACCAGCTTCCAAGAAGGAAAATGGGGACCTAGGCATTCTGGTCTCCATGGGGCACGAAGAATATATGAAACAAGGGTAGATTGGGACAGATGGGAAAGGGTTTGCAGGTGATGCTAAGAAGTAATAGGACGCCATCAGAGACCTGAGCAGGGGAGTGCCTGATTCTTGGCCACAATTAATGAGTCTTTTCTAAACTACTTTAAAAATGGAATGACATGAAGGATAATTCAGGACAATTGCTTCATGGGAATGCTGCAACATTTTTAACTGAATTTAAGAGAAAGCCTTCCAAGGGGTCTGGAATTTGTACCATAATGACATGTATCGTCACCTTCATTGGACAAGATCTTATGAATCCTGCTGAGCTTAGCAAAACTCAATATGGGCAGCAAAGGGTTAAGGACCAATCAATGACCAACTCGATCACGGCCACTAGATTCAATCAAAACGGTTATATAACGTATGACATGGAATTTAATACCAAAATGTCTGGCTCTTGGCATACTTACTATGTAAACTCTTCCATCATCATAGGCTCATATTCCTTAATTCCTGACCCATTCCACCTCCAGTAGACAAAGTTACTTAACTGGCCGGTAACATTGCAGATGAGTTGGAGCCAGGATCCTGCAAAGGAATGGATTTTGAATCATAACATTAATGGACTTTCACCTGATCTATCTAGATTAATAAATGACTGTTGAACAAAAATTTTAAATTACAGGAAAGCAAAAAGAAGAAATTGCCCTTATATCCACCACCGAGAGATAAGCACTATTAGTAACTTTACGTAGCTCATTCCTTACCTTTCTGTGTACGTATGCAGTTTTTAAAATGGGGTGTCGTTGTCTACTATTTGTAATTATTGTACATTGAGAATTTCGGCTCACGTGATTAGCCTTCCAAAATAGGCTATTTCATGACAGTTTACTATTCCATCATACAGACATACTATGATGAATTCCTTTCCTATTGCTAAACATAATGTTTCTAATTTTCCATTATTATGATTAACATTCCAATGAATGTTCCTGTACGTCAACATTGCACATATCCTGAAGTATTACTCTGAATAAAAATCTGGAAGAATTGAGTTAAAAGAGAGACATACTTTTAAAAGCCAAACGCCCTGTCCCAAGGGAGACTACACCAGTCTGCAGTCTGTCCAGCAGTGTATGCAAGAGTCATTTATCCCCGAAAGCCCCAGATACCAAGTGTTTTTGGTTAGTCATTGCCAATTGAGAGAAGAAAAAAATTCCATTTAAATTTTCATCTGCATTTCTTGAGCTCATGGTGAATTAACATGTTTTTCATAAGCTTAGTATTCATTTGCCTTTCTTTTAAGAATTGCTTGTTATGGGCTTCCCTGGTGGCACAGTAGTTAAGAATCCACCTGCCAGTGCAGGATCCAGGAAGATCCCACATGCCGCGGAGTAACTAAGCCTGTGCGCCACAACTACTGAGCCTGTGCTCTAGAGCCCATGTGCCACAACTATTGAAGCCCGTGTGCCTAGAGCCGGTGCTGCACAACAAGAGAAGCCACCGCAGTGAGAAGCCTGTGCACCGCAAGGAAGAGTAGCCCCTGCTCTCTGCAACTAGAGAAAAGCCCACGCAAAGCAACGAAGACCCAACGCAGCCGAAAATAAATAAATAGAACGAATAAATTTTTAAGAAAAGAGTTGCTTATTATTCCTAATGGCCATTACTAAGCTGCATTCTCATATTATTAGCCTTATGATGCATGGAAGCTCTTTAATTATCAAGGATAGTAACTCTTTATCATACATGAAAACTACCGCAAATATCTTTCAGAGCTTGTTTTCATTTTGTTACTGTTTATGGAAATTCTTTAGTGTATATATTTTTATTATTTGGCCAAATTTACAATTGTTTTATACTACGTCTTCAGTATTTTTTGTTGTTGTTGAAAAGCTCTCTCTACCATCAAATCAGGAAAATATTCCACGTACTTTTTTCTTTCAGGTATATACGATGTTTGCATTGCTGTAGTTTGAGTGTTTTAGTTCTTTAATCTGTCTAGAATACAACTTGGGTATGGTATGAGAGAAAGCTTTAACTTAATGTTTTTATCCAAATAGTTGACTGATAATTCCAGAATCTCTTACTGAATAATAAATCTCTTCCTCAGTTACGTAAGGATGATAAAATAATTATTTGGGACTTTCTAGGTTGATCTGAATGTGTATACTGGCGCCAGGGGTACCACACTCTTAATTATTGCAGTTTTGGGGTAAATATTCATATCATTTAGCTTTTCTTCCCAGTATTATCTTAGTAATCTCAGCATTTTTTTCTCCCAGGTGAATTTCAGTATCACTTGACAATTTTTAAGCCCATTCATATTTTTATTGGAATTCCATTAAAACTGTAACTTTCTGTTGAGAGTCCATACCTTTACAATTTCCAGTTTTTCATATGGGAAAAACACACATCCTTATTACAGTTTTTCTTAAACGTGTGTTTCTTGAGGGACTGTTTTTCTTATTGCTCCCTTTGGAGCTTTTTTGGATTTCTTTATCCCAGTTGCCTAACTCTCCATGGATTTTTAATTCCACAGACACACACTCTACCTGTTGACTTAGATGTTTTCACCTCCTCAGAACCAATTTCCTCCCCATTGCCGACAACATCTCCCCATCCCTTTAAGAACGTGTGCGTTAAATCGCCCAGTGTTTTGAGATTTATAGGTCAGAATTTGTGGGGGTTTTGTTTGGTTGGTTTCTTCTTCCTCACACATCCAATATAATTTTTACAGGTTTTGCTAAGCTATCTTATAGACACGTCTATGGCATTTACTGTTGCAAATAGGACCTCTTTCCCCATTTTCTTGGTTTTTGCTAAATAAGTCTAATATTTTAGAATATTAATTTTATATCTGGTCAGTACAACAATATTTGTAGGTACATCGTTATATGATCTGAAAATAATACAGCTCTTTTCTCCCCTACAGTCAGCATGCCTTGGTTCTTTTATCTTTGCATTAGTGGGCACTTCTGGAACATGTTAAGGCCTAGACCTGTAGAAGGTTTAACACTATATAGTGTTTCACCATTAAAAATGTTGGTGACGATTGGTTTGAATTGATGTTATTAAGTGCAGAAAGTATCCCTCAATTCCTATTTCTCTAAGTCATTTTATTGGTAATTAATATGAAACCTTATCAAATAAATGTCTGATTATAGGATACTCATATGCCACGGTGATCAGGCCTCTGATCAATGTGATATATGAAAATTATTATTTCCTAATGTGAGCTTCTTAGACTTGTAGATCCAATCTAGGCTTTAGAGCTCTACGTGTACATTCCTCGAGCATGCTTTCTCAACAGGGCGAAATGTGTGTCTTGGCGAGGAGAGCAAGAGAAGCTTAGCTATTGCAGTGGTGTGTGGCCTTTCAAAGTGCCACAGTGCACATCTGGGTATTAAATACCTGAGCAACTAACGAGTATGAGGGAAAAAATGGCTTGTTAGGCGCTACAGGGGAGCAATGATGGGGAAAAAAGGGTTGAAACACTGCTCTGGATTCTACGGGACAATATTTAAAATTTTCACATCTTTGTTTACATCTACGACTGTCTTTATATTACTTTCCACCACGAAGAACAACTTGGCCAAGTACAGAATTCAGAGGTCACACATTTTACCTTCTAATCTCTGTACAATTGCTCTTTGTCTTCATGCAGTTACTATTACAGACTTCTATATGCCAGCCTGATTTTTGATCCTCTGATACAAAAATCTGTTTTTATGTTTGGACCGGTGGTTTCCAACTAGAACTTTCAGCGTTGGCAAAAATGTTCTGTAGTTGTGCTGTCTCGTACGTAGTCACTAATCACATGTCACTCTTCAGCCCTTGACTGAGGGACTAATTTTTAATTAAACTAAATAAGTTTACTTAATTTAAATTTACATGTATGTAGCCACACATGCCTAGTGGCTATCATATTGCATAGCTTAGATCTGAATGCTTATCGTGTTACATCTTCATTCTTAAAATGAACATTATCACTAACTTGGAAAAATAACTTTCTAGAATAACTGTCTTTTTGGCCTGTAGTCCTATTCTTCTACCTAAAAGCTTAGCTCTGATCATAAGAACTCCATCCTGCGCCAAGTAAGTTACATTTCTTATTCCTAGGCCTACTGAACTTGGTCTTTGTTTTTCTTTTTTTTTTTTTAAGATTTTTTTGATGTGGACTGCTTTTAAAGTCTTCATTGAAGTTGCTTCTGTTTTATGTTTTGGTCTCCTGGCCGTGAGGCATGTAGGATCTTAGTTCCCCAACCCGGGATCGAACCCGCACCCCCTACATTAGAAGGCGAAGTCTTAACCACTGGACGGCCAGGGAAGTCCCTGAACTTGGTCTTTGGCTGATGGCTTCACGAGTAATAAGCGTCCATAGGAAAGTAAGGGTGGGCCAATCAGACATGGCTAGATGTTTGCCGTAAGAGGCAAGAAATCCAAAGATACATTTAAGACATCATCTGTGCCACTTTCCCTCTAACTTTAGATATATATCCACTAAACAGCTTAGGTTGTGTGCAGTAAAGGTACAGTTTATCTTAATCTCGAGTGCAACAACTACTGATTTCAGCATATCCTGATTGTAGCCCACTTACCCAAGACCACTTCTATCGTCTCATTAGCTGGACTCACAATCTCAGGTCTCTTGTTCCTGGATTTCACTGAAAGAAAAACATCCATAAGGTCTCTCACAGACCAGAATCTCAAGTGATGACCACACTTGGCAAAATATACCAAAAATATACTACAAGGCATCCGCCCGATATTCCCTCTACTGGCCAAAGCATATATAGCAGGAAACAGAAGGCCAGAGGTGAAGGTAGGAGGCTGACACAGAGACCACAGCAGAACCCACAGAGTTGGCCCTTCTGAACCCAGAGTTTGGTGCTGCAAAAAACACCCCACACATCACCAGGCCCTGGGGCTCCAGACAAGTGCCCCTCTTCATGCAAATCAGGAAAAACGAGTCGTTGTGGAAAGGGACTTATTAACCAGAAGGCCATCTATTGGTAGACGTGCTTGTACTTAGTAATTTTCACAATGACCCAAGAGTGAAAGCCACCATTATTGAAGAATGCCAAACATTTTGGCATAATTTATTAAAATAAGCATAAAAATACTAAGGAGCTCCAGAAATTAATCTGACCTATCTGGGGCCAAGCCTGAGAAACTATGAATTTGAAAGCCCAGTATTTATTCCGCCACAGTCAAAAAGAAAAATGTTAGCTCCATCAGGGCAGGATACTGTCTCCTTTGTTCCCTAATGTATACCTAGAACAGTGCCTGAAACATAGTAGATGCCCAATAAATATTTCTAAGTCCACCTTTAGAAGAAAACAAAATACAACCTCCCATCTGATTAAGTATATTATTTCTACGTAAGGGATCAGAAAGGATGGCAGAAAGTATTTAAAACCCATTTGGCCTAATTTTTAAAACTCTGTAGTACCCTGTTTTCCCTAAAATTTGGTCTGCTGGTCTGGTTGCAGTACCCCAAGGAAAACAAATCAGCTACACAATGACCAGAGAGGGGCTGCTCAGGAACTCAGGACGGTTGTGATTCAAGGACTCCTGAAATTTACGAGTCATTGATGCTTGTAGGATGTAGGGAAGGAATTGATTCTGAGACAATAAAATTAACCTTTGAAGAAAAAATGAATTATTGTAGAATTGAGAAAACATAGCTCTCTGAAAAGTGATCATAATCTGGGTTTACCTGGGATAGGCCCTGTTTATCCCTGTTGCCCCAGAGTAATTACTGATAGAGACTGCTTTGACTTTCAAAGTCCTGGTTAAACGAACTCTATTCTTATCTTACTGAAAGCTTAGAAAACCCTGGTATTTACAGAAAGGTTGAGCATTCTGCCCATCCCCGGGTAACTTGTAGGAGTGCCTTGGTTTTATTTTGTTGTAGTTTTTAATATGAAATATGGTTAATAGAAGCCTCAGGAAAACTAACAAGAATCATCATCATGCACCTACTCATTTCTCATCTGTTTGGTCCCAGGCACAGGACCGCAAGCTGAGCACACCTGATCTCTCGCTTTTGCAGCAAGCTTGGAAGCTTGAATTTTCTTACAGAGGAGGAAACAGCCTTAGAGAAGTTAAGTGACTGGACTAACAGAGATCTAACAAGAGTGTAGCTTGTGCCAAAGTTCATTAGCATCCATCCATCACGCCAGTGATGGCTAGACACTCAGACTGCCCAAGTGAGGGATCTCAGAACTGTCGTTCCTCCAGTGTCTCTCCAGAGAACCCTCTGGAGAAGCAGCTCTAGCCAGGCCAAAGAACGTGCCTCCGAGTTCAGCTGGGACACATAGCTCATCCTTGTCTGTTTGATCAGCACTGCCTCTGAAGTAGGAATGAGAAACACGTACATAGCACGTAACAACAAAAACTAAACTAAAGCCAGGTGACCTCTGGCAAGTCATCAAGCTTCTCTTGGATTTAGTCCCTCCATAGACAGTGAAGGTGATATTAGAGTTATGGTCTCTGGGCCTTCCTGGATTTAAAATCCTAGGATTGGAGCTCTGACTCACCTAGAGTAATGAGTTTTATTGCCCGGGTGACATGATACTGCTTTCCCAAGTGTGCGTAGGATGCATGACACGTGTAGTGCCCATTATGCGCCGTAGTCACGTTCGTGATGATGAGTTTATTTGTTATTCCAACAAAGTTTGTATTGTCAAGAAGTAGAGGTTTGCAGTCCTAAACAGAGGGAGAGGAAGGAAGTATTGAAAACCAATAATTCATATTTATATTCGTACGTATACGAATAGAAAGGTTCCTTGCATACAAGTTTTAATATTGCATTTTTTTGCAAAGTCATAATTACATTCCCAGGATTTACATTTTTATGCCTATGAGGCTTGCACTTTGAAGACAAGTGAAGACAAACTTACTCTGCAAGAGAAACACATTTGAGGAAAGAATGCTAACACCATAGCTGCTTAGTAATGCTATACTTCCATTCTTCACTGATATTATTTTGTATTTTTTTAACCTCTACAAGATGACTCTCCATGTAAGCTCCAACAAGCCAGGTAGATCAAAGATACCAGAATATGATGTATTCCATGGAGTGCTGGCCAATCGCCTTTCAGACAGTTAGAGGAACCACTAGGTTATCCAAGGACCACTTAATGTTTGTAATAAAACACAAAATAGTATCTTTGTAACAAATAGTTATTTCTTAAAAACCCTAAATTTATAATCATCCTTATCTTTAAACATCTTTTATGCCTACTATACTTTTCTCAGCTCTACCTTATTAAACAAAAATGACGTCTTTTTAGTTAAGCTGCAAATTAAATGTGTACAGTCTTAAAACCTTTTAAAAACATCCTATTAAATTTCACCACTCAGGCAAAATAACACGCCAAAGGAAAAAGCGCTTTGCAGATTCATCCTATTGTCTGTGATAGAAAACTATTTTATTTGCTAGATGAGTAGAATGCCATATGTAATATAAAATTACCTTATACCACTGTATTTGGGGTAACTCATTGTTTTCATCTCTGAAAAAATCCAAATAAGGACATACAAGTTGTCCATCTCCTGGAATCAGTAGTCTCTGTGTAAATACGGCTTGTGAATTGTAACACAAGTTAGGCTCATGCTGTACAAACTCTGCAGCTATTTTAGTTTTGAGGCAGTAAGTTGAATTGCTAAAATAAATCAAAATAGGTTTATTAGAAGATTTTTGTCCTTAACTATTGCAGGTACATACAACGCACGTTTGTAACATATTAATTCCTTTCTTACCTCACTGCACAGTAGTAATATCCTGAATCCTCTACTTCCGCAGGAACAAACCAAAGTTTATCTTTGTGCTGATGAATCCTGGAGTCTCTTTCGGTAGATACAGGTGTCTTGCTGTCATTTTTATACCAAATTATAGGGCCTTTGTGTTCACTTAGGATAAGAGGACATGAACGAGCATCAATTTCATGTGCAGATGAAACTAAAATAACTTCCTCTTCACGTTCCACACATTTATCTTTAAAAGGGAGAAAGGGAAAGTCATTTCTATAAGAAATTAGTCAATGTTTCTTAATGTAATATCTAAATATAAACACACCAACTATTAAATACATTAATTTGTGTTATACGTGAGAGTGTCAGTAGCCTTATGATTAAGAGAATCATCTTGGAAGTCTAAAAGATTCCTAGTCAAATCCAGGATGTCACTTACTACTTGTGTCCTTGAGCAAGTTATTTAACCTCTCTCCTCCCCTAAAACTTGGGGATAAGGTAGCAGGAAAAGATGGCTGCTTCAGTAAAAAGATGGAATAACCGTTATTTACCCTCCCACCTGAACAACTAAAAAATGCACAAAGTATATGAAATAACCATGTTCAAGACATCGAACGTCAGGGAATGAAGGACACAAAGGAGGCGAGCCCTAGGGTTTTCCCAAATTACTGTGTAGAGAGCAATTCTAGGCCATGACATTGCTGGGAGGAAATGCAGGCAAAACCCAGTGTTCTCTCTTGAGTTGAGGAGATGGAGCAGGGAATCCAGGTCAACCAAGAGAGTGGAGGGCAGAGTACCAGCGAGATTACAGCTGTACACAGAGAGTAAGCAAGCTTTGGAGGTCTACAGGATCTCCCTCAAGTTTTCAGCTGAGTATCAATTAGCAGAAGCATGAAAGAAAGCTTCCCAAGGCCAGAGTGGCAATTGCCACAAGAATTAGAGTGGATGATACCCGGAGCGCACACATGCCGGGAATGGTGGCTGTTCTCAACAGCCAGAATGGACAATCTTATCAGTCATGGGGCACCAGGTAGAGAACCCAGAAGGGTTTTGTCTCAGTAGATGGAGCAAGTTAGGCCTAGAATAAACCTTGTTCTGCTCCTGACTTACAAAGCTTAAAAGCAAGACCTAAAAGGATCAACTATTTCCAAGTAACAACCCTGTAAAAGAGCAAAGCTCAAGAACGTTTTTAGTAATAAAAAAAATATCCAATGCCCAGCATGGTAAAATCTACAATATCTAGCATCCAATCAAAGATTACTAGGCATGCAAAGAGGCAGCATAATAAAGAGGAAAAAAACAGTCATATCAAAACTGACCCATAAATGACACAGATAATAGAATAGATGGAAAAAATTAAAATAGTTATTATCACTGTGTTCCCCTTGTTCAAGGGGCCAGATCAAGCATGTTGAGTAGAGAAATGAAAGAGATTATTTTAAAAATCCTAAATCAAACCCCTAGAGATGAAAACTACAATGCTGGCTTAAAAAAAAAAAAAGGATGTGATTAATGGCAGGTTTGACACTGCAGGAAGAAAAGCTTAGTGAACTATAAGATGTAGCATTAGAAACTCTTCAAAACTAAACAGAGAGAGAAAAATAACAATGAAATAAACAGGATTCTAGTTAGCTGCAGGACAACTTCAATACATGTAATAAGAATCCCTGAAGAACAGGAGAGGTGGGTTGAACAGGAAAAATAGTTGAAGAAATACAAGTTGAAATTTTTCACGATTTTATGAAAATGATGTAGCCACAGACCCCCAAATCACAATAAAACCCAAGCATAAGAAGCATGAAGAAAAGCACACCAAACAAAGACAAAAATGATGCAGTCTTCTCACCAGAAACAATACAAGCCAGAAGAGGGCAGAATAAAGATGAGTACTAAAAGGAAAAACATCATCTACCTAGAATTCTATATCCAGGGAAAGTACCTTTCAGAAATAGAGGCAAAATAAAGACTTTTTCATATTTATAAAAGCTACAAAAATTATCACCCATACACCTGTACTGCCAAAACATGTAAGGAACTCCTATAGAAAGAAAGAAAATAGCATCGGATGAAAAATGAATCTACATAAACGAATAAATAGCACCAGAAATGGTTACTACCTGGGTGATCATAAAATAATTTTTCTTATTTAAATCTCTTTAAAAACAATGGCATATTTAAAGCAAACATAATGTCTTTTGAGATTTATAACATATAAAGAAGTAAAATGTATGGAAACAATAAGGCAAAGTTCAGGAAGGGAGAAGCAGGTATATACTGTTTTAAGTTTTTTATACTATTTGTGAATTGGTATAGTATCACGTGAAGGTAAACAGTGATAAGTCATAGATGGATACCATAAGCACTAGAGTAGTTATTTTTTAAGTTATTAATATAAGCCAACCCAGAAGACAAAATAAATCATGAAAATTCTCAATCCAAAAGGCAGCAGAAAAGAGAAAACACATAACAAAGAATTAATGGTACAAGGTGACAATAAAACAAGATCCTAAAATAAAACCCAAACATATTATCATATTTTTTTCATGGTCTAAACAACCCAGTTGAAAGGCAGAGATAGTCAGACTGGATAAAGAAAGAAGGATCCAACTATATGCTAACATACACACGAACTCACACATAAACACACTTTAAGTGTAAAGACACAAATATGTTAAAAGTAAAAACGGGGAGGGGAGAGAAATATCATGTTAACACTAATCAAAAGAAAGTTTGAATGTTTATTATTATCAGTCAAAGTAGATTTTACAGTGAAAAATATTAACAGGGATTAAAAAGAGTCATGAAATTATGATAAAGGAGTAATTTGTCAGGAGGTACACAGTAATCCTAGACATTTACTCACCTACTGACAGTGCTTCAAAATACATGAAGCAAAAACTGATAGAATTGCAAAAAGAAATAGAGAAACCCACAATTATAGTCTGAGATTTCAACAGTCTCCTCATAATAATTGGTAGAACAAGTACAACAATTAGACAGAAAATCAGTAATGATATAGAAGATTTGAACAACACTATCAACCAATTTGGCATAATCGATATTTACAAAAACTCCTACCCAACAACAGCAGAATACACATTCTTTTTAACTGCACACAAAAGAACTTACCAAGATATACTATATTCCTGCTTGTAACCCAACAGTCAACAAATTTAAAAGAATTCAAAGTATGTTCTCTCTTGACAATGAAATTAAATTAGAAATCAGTAACAGAAAAATATCTAGTAATTCACCCATGTATTTAAAAGCTGAAAAAAACCCAACCAACAAACAAAAAAATCACCCATGCATCAAAGAAGAAATAAAGGGGACTTCCCTGGTGGCACAGTGGTTAAGAATCCACCTGCCAATGCAGGGGACACGGGTTCGAGCCCTGGTCCGGGAAGATACCACATGCCTCGGGACAGCTAAGCCCATGCACCACAACTACTGAACCTGTGCTCTAGAGCCTGTGAGCCACAACTATGGAGCCCACGTGCCACAACTACTGAAGCCCGCATGCCTAAATCCTGTGCTCCGCAACGAGAAGCCGCCGCAATGAGAAGCCCGTGCACCACAGTGAAGAGTAGTCCCTGCTCGCCACAACTAGAGAAAGCCCAAGCACAGCAACAAAGGCCCAACGCAGCCAAAAATAAATAAATCAATTTAAAAAAAAAGAAGGAATAAAGGAGGAGATTAGGAGATAAGTCTTTTGACCTGAATGATAAAGAAAACACAACATATCAAAACATACGGCATGAAAAGGAAACAATACTTAGAGGAAAATTGATAGCACTAAATGTCTGTATAAGAAAAAAAATCTCAAATTATGACTTCGGATTCCATTTAAGAAATTTTTTAAAAAATTACACCCTAAGTAAGCAGAGGATAGTAATAGATCCAGGAGAAAAACCAATGAAATGGAAAACAAAAACAATAGAGAAAAAAATCAAAGATACCAAAAGCTAGTTCTTTCAGAAAAAGCAATAAAATGGATAAATCTCCTGCCATACTGATCAGGAAAAAAAGAGAGGTGACATCTCTCATTCAAATGATTTTAAAAGAGTAATGAGGAAATATTATGAACAGCCTAATGCCAATAAATTCAACAACTTAAATGAAATGGGCAAATTCCTTGAAAGTACAGACTATAAAATCTGCCTGAAGAAGAAATAGATAACCTGAATAGCCCTACAGGTATTAAAGAAACGGAAAGTGTAGTTAAAAACCTCCCAACAACAAAAAAAGTTTCAGGCCTAGATGGCTTCACTGGTATATTCATAGAAGGACCAACACCAGTTTTACACACACTCTTCTAGAAAACTGAAGAGTCAGTAACGCTTCCCAGTTCACTCTAGAGGTCAGTATTATTCTAATTCCAAAACCAAACAAAGACATTCCAAGAAAAGAAAACCACCAAACAGTCTTCATCGTGAACATAGATGCAAAATTTCTTTAAAATATCTTAGCAAATTGAATGCTACAATATATCAAAAAAGGACAGTGCAGTATGATGTACACAACATCCCCCCCCCAAAAAAAACCACAATAAAACAAAACTAGGAATAGAAGGGAACTTCCTAAAGCTAATAAAGGACAGCTATAAAAACCTTACAGCTATCATATACAAGATTAGAAACAAGGTAAGAATGTCCACTCTAACCACTTCTATTCAACATTGTATTGGAAGATCCAATTAGTGCATTAGGCAAGAAAAAGAAATGGCATACGGATTGAAGAGAAAAGTAAAATGTCTTTATTTGCAGACAACATGATTATCTATACAGAATATGCTAGGAAATCTACCGAAGACCTACAGGGTTTGTAAGTTGTAGGATACAACATGAATATGCAAATTTGAATGTGTGTGTATATATTACCTAAGAACAATTAGAAACTGGATTTTTTTAAATGCCTTTTACAATAGCATCAACATATGAATAATTTAGGATAAATGTGACAAAAGATGCATCAGACTGATCCAATGAAAATTACAAAATAAATTTAAATAAATTTTAAGAGATCTAAAAAAATGAAGACGTCTATACTTTGTTCATTGATCAGAAGACTTGATATTGAGCTGCCCTGTTCTCTCCAAACCAATTAATACTCAATTCAATATTATCTTGATTGTGATGACGGTTTCAGGGGTGGATATGTTTGTCAACACATCAAATTGTATACCTTAAACATGTGTGGTTTATTGTATGTCTATTATAACCTCAATAAAGCTATTTAAAAACAGAATGGAAATAAAAGTGGCTAGGCACTCAGCAAGGTACCTGCACTGATGGAGGACTGGTAAGTATTTAGCTCCGAGGAGGAACAGTAGCAATAATAACAGTGATAAAAGAGTAAACCTTAAGGTCTCAGCTCAACACACTCTATTTATCTGGGGTTTGCTCCACCACTCCATCAAAACTGCTCTGATCAAAGTCACCTATGACTTTTAAGTTGCTAAATCAAATCGACAACTCTCGGACGTCAGCTTACTTAGCACATCTGCACTGGACACGTGTTATCCTCATCCCTGAAACACGTTCTTCACTTGGCTTTCAGGACATTTGTCTGGTTCTCTTCCTACCTTTCAGGCCAGTCTCTCACTGGTTCTTGGATGAATGGAAGCCTGACCGCCCATCCCTGGAGGGCTGCAGGGTTCACTCCTTGAAGTTCTGTTCTTTTCTAACCACACTCACTCCCCAGGTAGACCCATCTAGTCTCAGGGTTCTAATAGCAGCTGCTTGCCAAGGTCTCCAATTTTATACTTCCAACCCCTGGCTCCAGACTGCTTAGTCAACATCTCTACTTAGACATCTAATGCACAGCTAACTTTAACATGTTCAGTCTGAACACGTGACCTTCCCCCCTCCCATCAACGGCAACTCCACTTTACATGCGCTTGGGCTGAAACCCTTAGTCATCCCTGATTCTTCTCTGTTTCTCACACCCACATCCAATCTGTCTGCAAATCCTGCTGGCTCTGTCCTCAAAGTATATCCAGACTCTGACGACTCACTTCTCCTTGTCACCCTTGAATAAGTTACCATCGTAGCTTGCCTGGATTGCCGTAATGGCCTCCTAACTGGCCTCTCTGTTTCTCCCTTTGCCTCCCTAGGATCTGCTCACAGTATAAGAACCAGAATGAGCCTTTAAAATATGGAAACTCCCTGGCGGTCCAGTGGTTAGGACTGCACACTTTCACTGCCGAGGGCCCGGATTCGATCCTTGGTCGGGGAACTAAGATCCCACAAGCCGCACGGCATGGCCAAAAAAAACAGAAAGGAAAGTTAGATCACCTCTCTGGTTTTAAACAGGGAACCTACACAGTCTTCCCACCTCAGAGTACAAGCCAAGATCCTTAGAGAGGTCTACAAGGTTCTCTCTACACAGTCAAACCTCCACCGCCCCCCATTACCTGAATGACCTCACCCTGTATCACATCCCTCACCATTCCCTCTGCTCCAGCCACAGCAGATTTCAGCCCCTGGAACATGCCAGTACTCCCGGCCTCAGGGCCTTGGCACATGCTGCCTAGAATATTTCCCCACCCCCCAACCTGATCTCTATATAGCTCCCTCCTCCCGCTCCATCAGGTTCAACTCAAAAGTCAACTTCTCAGTGAGGCCTTTTCTGGCCACACTATCAAAACATCCCCAAAGTGTATACTTTACTTTTCTGCTTCTTTTCCTCTCCACACTTATCGCCATATGACACAATATATCTTTACTTATGTAATGTACTGTCTCTCTCCCCTACTGGAATGTAAACCCCAGGCAGATATTTCTGTCTGGATTATTCACCACTGTAGCCCCAGCAGCTAGTGCCTGGCGCACGGCAGGAGCTAAATACGTTCGCAGCGGGAGAGGGAGAGGGGAAGAGAAAGAATGAATGAATGGAGAAAACACAGAACTGCCAGCTGTGGTTCATAAAGACTGCGTTTAACACCTCTTCTGAATGAAAGCCAGGATTTCCCATATTACACTCTTCAAGCAGCAACCAAGTGGGAAGAGGCCTGGACTAGACACTGGTGACGTGGACTATAGCTTTTGCTCTGAAACTAGCTGCATGACCTTGGGCTCTTAACCTCACTGGGCTTCAGTTTCCCGATGTATATAAACGAGAGAATGAAAAGTAAAGATCTTGAAAGGACATCCAGCAATACAGTTCTGTGACTTGGGCATCCACAGACACACGTAAGAAAAATGACTGTTCAGCAAGGTACTTCATGTATTCTAAATAACAGATTTTCTTAGCAGACAGGAACACAAGGAAATGCTTAACTCACCAGCCTCCAGAGAAGAAGTCAGTAGAGCTATGAAACAAACAAGCCTGAATAATACTTTCATATTCTCCTGGAGAAACAGAGGAATGAAAGAAAAATTTTAAATGTTACTATTCCCCCAAACATCTCTAAAACTACACACACGGACTCCCCCCCTGGTCCCACCCTTACCCGCAAGTCACACTGATGGGTTAGTCTCCCTACATCCCTTATGTGATCATGCTTCTGGACGCAAACTGGGGAAAAGGGGAATGAAGATTTTTAACAGAACTGGGGACAAACTCACACCACTTAAGATTAACAAAACTTCCATCAACTGTCCCAACGTTCATTTCCATTTAAGTTTCCCCCAAATCTAATCTATGCTACACCCAAAATAGACTACCCACTAGACCCTAAACCATCTTGCCTCTACTTACATGGATGTGTTCCCCACCTGGAATGTACCCACTGCCAGGACCCACTTGCAAAGTCTCCCCATGCTTCCAGATCCTGCGAAAGCTCACACCTTCGCTTTATAAGGTAAGACACTAAACCGTTTGTACGAAATGGTATAGCTGCATGGAAATGCACCAGAAAGACTAAAAGAAATAATAACAGTAGATCAAAATTGCATTGCTTCTCGTGGTTGGTTGGTTTGCCCCTTCTCTGGGGCTTTTTATCTAAAATTTCTATAATAAGCGTGTATTCATCTTATCACAAAGAAAACCAAAAATATAAACAAAACCTCCACAGCTCCTCCGAGTGGTTTAGAAGTCACACTAACACAGCAGCAGCTACGACAGGTGTTGATCAGCCATGGGGCTACATAGCAGCAGCTACAACAGCAGCAGCTACGACAGGTGTTGATCAGCCATGGGGCTACATAGTAAGCTGAGGTCCTGGTAACCTAGCGTTTCAGTTTCCTAACACTCTGTCCATGTACCTGGCAGGGGGCGTAATCAGATGAGGCATTTGGCTGATGCTGCAAGGAAAGCACGCCTGTGGCTTTATCCATAAAATATCCCTAAAATCATATCAATTGAAAAAGGAAAAAAGCACTCCATTTTGCCTACCTTTCTAAACTTCTCAGGCCCACATTAAGTTAATGTTCAGTACGGCCCCCTTTACCTTTTTGAACGTTCCTGTTCAGTGCTCCTGAAGGGGGACCTTACAACTACATGCAATAAATTCCAATCTCGTGCTTCCAGTGAACTTATGCACAGGTCTATTCAACAACCTATGAATTCCTAGTATTCCACAGGCCTCAAACCAAACTCATTCTCTGCACCAGCCATGCTCCCCACCTTAGTGACGGGGACAGCACTGCCACACTCCCACCCACCCAACGAGCGACCCAGGCTCAGTGACCCTGACACCCGCCATCCCCAGAGCTGTTCTCACCAGCCCTGAACAGTCCGGCTCCGGAGATCACCAGACCAGCCCGGTTCACTCATACCCACTGCTGATGCCTCTTTAGCTCAACAATCACCGGCTCCTTCCTGGATTAATTATGCCAACTAGCTCCTTAGCAGTCTCTCTGCCTATGGACTTACTGCTTCTATTCAATCCAGGGATCTTACAAACTCATAGTTACCAAGTGATCGGTTCAAAGCGCCTTCACCAGCTCCCCAGTGCACCCCAAACAGTCCGCACCCCTCAGCAACGCACACAGGTCCTCTGTGCTGAGGCTCTGACTACTCAACCCTCCACCTTCCTCTCCCCATGCCCAGTCCATACGTCAGCCTTCACCTTGCCCAGTTCTCCAACCTCAGAGCCCTTGCCTTTGCTATTCCCTCCACCCTTCACCTGGTGGTGAAGGTACCTCCCCACTCAGCAGGTCTCAGCCGGGGTCACCCTCCTCCCACCAGCTCCAGGGAGCCCCCAGAACCCTTGCCTGGCCAGACCGTCTCTCTCTGGGCCCCTGCAGCAACCTGTGTTAATGCCTTCGCACTTTTCACTGCAGTTACCCCAGGACAGGGAGCCTCATGTGGGCAGGAACCGTGACCCGCCTATCACTGCACTCACAGCTTCCAGAACTGTGCTGGGAACTCAGAAGCCCTTGATAAGTGCTCACAGAATGAGTGAAAAAATGAACTAAAGAAACAGCTATCCCCTCGACCCGACCTCAGGGGCAATGTCCAGGGCAGACCGCATAATTTCATGCTTCAAAAAAAAGCTGTCCTTTTCATTTTACAGAAGATGAAATTTGCCTATATTCTTTTCTGTAGCCGTAAGTTAATTGCAAACAAAATATTTTAACTAAGACATCACAAACCCAGATTCTAATAACATGCAATCATTTGAATATTAGCTGGAAAATGTTCTACTTAAGAAGTGGTATTAAAAGGTATAAAAAAAGGGACAGTGTGCTTTTTAAATACAGGCGTACCTCGTTTTATTGCGCTTCGCTTCACTGCACTTTGCAAATACTGTGTTTTTTAACAAATGGAAGACTTGTGGCACCCCTGCGTCGAGCAGGTCCATCGGCACCATTTTTCCAACAGCGCCCACTCGCTTCATGTCTCTGTGTCACATTTTGGTAATTCTCAAAATATTCCAAACTTTTTCGTTACTGTCATGTTTACGTTATTCTGTGATGAGGGATCTTTGATGTTATGGCTGTAATGTGTTTTTGGGGCACCACGAACCACATCCATATGAGACAGCAAACTTAACTGATAGTGTGTGTGTTCTGACTGCTCCACCATCTGGCTGTACCCCCAGCTCTCTCCTTGGGCCTCCCTAGTCCCTGAGACACAACACTATTGAAATCAGGCCAACTAACAACCCTACAATGGCCTCTAAGTGTCCAGGCAAAAGGAAGAGTCAATCAATGTGGCAAATTTCAGTGTCGTCTTCCTTTGAGATTGCCGTGGCCACCTCAACCTTCAACAACCACCACCCTGAGCAGTCAGCAGCCACCGACATCCAGGCCGGACCCTCCACCAGCACAAAGATGATGACCTGCTGAAGGCTCAGATGACCGTAAGCATGTTTTAGCAATGAAGTATTTTTTAGTGAAGGTATGTACATTGCTTTCTTGGACATAACGTTATTGCTCATTTAACACACCGCAGTACAGTGTAAACATAACTTTTATATGCACTGGGAAACAAAAATTTCATGTGACTCACTTTATTGCAATATAAGCTTTACTGTGGTGGTCTAGAACCAAACCCACAGTATCTCCGAGGTGTGCCTGCAAATGCAGGGAAAAAGAAGACAGTCTAAGCCTGAGAGACACCCCCATCCGCATTCTCCTCAGTTTACCCCCAGCATGAGTGCAGTGATCCCTATACCTGATTCAAGCCTTAAAACCTACCTCAGAGCCACGAGACAACATTCCTTAAGTATCCTGTAATTCTGACGTTTTACTCACATAAATTAGCCTTCTCCCAAATTAGTCTAGATTAAGAGTATTATTATCATATTTACCTTGAACCTGTATTCAGATTATTAAATAAGATGGGAGGCTTTGACGTCTTGCAGTCTGGCTTATTAACTATTTCTGTAACCCTGAGGAGGTGTGTTTTAAATTTCTATGATAGAAGGAAGTAAATAAAGGGTTAAAACATTTCCCGATTACCTGTTCCAGGCCAATCCATTACTCACATTAGTTTATTAAAGACACCACAAAATCAACTGAACTCTGCCAGGTGTTCGTTCATTTAGTCACAAGCTCTGGCTTGTTCGATGAGTGGGCGGGGGAGAAGACAAGGAAGGTGCCAGGTTGAATTCATACAGAGTGTGTCTGGAGATGTAATTCCAAATTAATTGTGGGCCAACAACGTTTAAGAATTGCAAGTCCAAGGACGGTGCGACCTTGGACACAATTCCTCCTGAGCCTCGGTTTCCTCGTCTGCACAGTTGGCAATGGGCTGGGTGACTATAGACCCCTTCCTATCTAATAGTCCATAGAATGCAGGAGCCCGGCCCCAGGGGTCCAGGTTTTACTTCGCCTGCCCTGGAACTGCTCTGGGAAAAAAGCAGGGGGGTGAGAGAAGCCCCTTCCCCTCAGCAGGGGACCTTCTGAATCCCTGTCAGTCTCCAGGATCCTAGGGCAAGGGGTTTGGCTCCAGGCCATGGGATGGGGGTTAAGAGTCCCATGAGTGCGGACAGTGTAGAGGAAGCAGGTAAAGACGTACCATCCAAGGCCAAACTAAACAAAAAATTGAACAAAACCCCCCGTATGTCCCAAAACAATACAAAATTCCAAGGGTGAAGCCAAACCTGACTAGCCTTCACCCTGCTAGTCCTTGAAAGGCTGGGCAAATCAGAAAATCCCTCAACGACATTTGTGTTCTGCTGTATACCAACATATACAGCCTGTATAGCAGGCTGTATATGCTAGTGCCAGGGACAAAAATAATTTTTAAAATTCAAAATAAATAAAGTGAAATATAAAACAAGAACCCGCTCTTCAAGACGGTCACAATTCAGCCGTCAGCCACATGTGATCACGCAATACATCCCACATAGCCATCAATGGCACACTGGATAAAAGTTCAGCCTCTGTGTCGCAGTTCCCCCTTTGGACAAAATGGGGATGATGATAACAGTATTTGTCCTTGAAGGCTGTGATTAAGTGAGTTGTCACACGTGAAGGGTTTAGAACATTGGCAAATGGTCACACTCTGAATTAGTTATCGTAAGTCACCCCACGCTCTGAGGAGAGATGTAAGTTTTGGTAAAATGTTCTCAGGTATCCATTCATTTCTTCATTCATTTGCTGCCAAACCAACAACTGTATGTTGAAGATCTACTACATGCCTGTGTGTACACTTGGTCCTGGGAACAAAACTAGGAACAATGACCCAGGGGCTCGAGGAGCTCCCCAGCCAGCAGGGAGAGTGGACATGTCTGCAGAGTTACACCACAATGCGGGACTGACTGTCCATGGGGAGAGAGATGCCCCGGGTAGGAGGGAAGACAGGGTCTAACGCGCCCTGCAGGAGGGCTTCTGGACCAGGTGAGCCTCACGGTGGGGAGAGCATGGGGGAGATTCATCATGTTCCGGAGCATAAGTCAAAGGTGAGGTGCCAGGAATTCCCTGGCGGTCCAGTGGTTGAGACTCTGCGCTTCCACTGCAGGGAGCGCAGGTTCGATCCCTGGTCGGGGAACCAAGATCTCACGTGCTGGGTGCGGCCAAAAAAAAAAAAGTGAGGTGCCAAGAGGCAAAGCTGGAGAGATGGAAAGTGCCCAGGACACGAAGAGCCTTGCTGGGCAGTTGGGACTGCCATTTGTAGGTGGCAAGACAATCGCGTAATGGTTTTAAGCCACAGAGTGGTATGCGATCAGATTTTCATCTTTTAAGGAAATGTTGGCACTCATGTAGAATATAAACGGGAGACGTGTCTGGGGAAGGGCTGTAGATGAGCAGGGATGCAGGCGTGAGCGGCCAGCAGTGACAGACAGACGGAAGGGGGCATATCTGAGTCCCACTCAGAGGCAAGCCAGAGAAGGGGTCTGGGACCCACAGGCCCTGATTCCCTCAGGTGGGACCAGCAAGGGCAGGGCAGGTAAGGAGGGAAGGTTCCGGCACCCACACAGCCGAGGAGATGCCTGGGGGTGTCGCTCACAGCACCACCGGCCTGGGTCTCCTGAGACCATGTAACAGAAATCGAGAATTCGATTGTGAGGTGGAAATTCAGTGACGTGGACATGGAACCCGGGACGATCTGGAATTGAGGCAGTTCAGACCTGCACTGGGAGCCACCGTCACATGGTCACAGCTGAAGCTGAGGGGGAGGCAACCCTGAGAAACCGGGTGAGCAGTGCTTTTTTTTTTTTTTTTTTTGCGGTATGCGGGCCTCCCACTGTTATGGCCTCTCCCGCTGCGGAGCACAGGCTCCGGACGCGCAGGCGCAGCGGCCATGGCTCACGGGCCCAGCCGCTCCGCGGCACGTGGGATCTTCCCGGACCGGGGCACGAACCTGCGTCCCCTGCATCGGCAGACGGACTCTCAACCACTGCGCCACCAGGGAAGCCCAGCAGTGCTTCTTAATGGCTTCACAGACCCCTTCAGAAGTCAGATAAAACCACGGAGATGTCCCAAAGAAAAATGTACCGCCAAAACCAAAATATTTTGTATACAATGGGAAATAGTCCAGAACTACCTGAAACAGGGTGGAGGACTTCAGCTGTTGACGAGAAAAGGCCGGCGGGCCCCTGGGGTGAATCAGCCCAGTAACTGTGGAGGAGGCCTTGTCTCGTAGTAAGTGACCTGCTCCTTAGGAAGGAGTCACCATCTTCAGGGGGCGCATCTACCTGGGGAAGGAAATGCACACACAGGCATGAGCTGGAACAAGGAACGTCAAGTCCCCGAGCACCACACGGATCTCACGGGGTCCAACGAAACAAAACAGGCTTACAAAGGTGAGTCACCTGTTTAAAGAGCATGTGTTCCACAGTCCTTTGAGAAAATCAAGTCAGGGGTGAAGAATACAGAGGCTGACAACCCCTAGTTTTGTTTTGTTTTAAATTTTTATTGGCGTAAAGTTGCTTTACAATGTTGTGTTAGTTTCTGCTATACAGCAAAGTGCATCAGCTCTACGTAAACATATATCCCCTCTTTTGGATTTCCTTTCCATGTAGGTCAGCATAGAGCGTTGAGTAGAGCTCCCTGTGCTATCCAGTAGGCTCTCATTAGTTATCTATTTTATACGTAGTATCTATAGTGTCTATATGACAACCTCTAGTTCGTTTTGATTAAACGCACACACCTGGCACTTTGCTGCACACAGGGATGAGTCAAACCACCTCTTAACGCACCTGGCCACTTAACGCACCTGGAGAATAATGCTCAGGGAAACACACCAGATGCCAGGAAAACCTTCCAGGCCCTGTTTAGTAACAGTCATCCCCTCAGAATCTTCACTCTTCCTTTGCACCAAGCATATTAACACACTGGCATTCCAAATTACATAACTTAAGATAACTTCTAAAAAGCTGAGCTGGGAATGCCCTACTGTGACGTCCTCTAGACGTTTCACCATTCATTCCCTGGTTTTGCAGCTTCCTTTTAGTGTTTTGGAGTGTCATTTTTTTTTCTCAGGTCTGAATCATTTCCTTAGGCCTCTGAGAAGCTTGTAAGACCTCAGCATAAGGCCTTTTAATGCCCAGTGGATAAAACAGCCTAATGCAACGCCAAACATTCTTCTTAGACTACATGTGCTAAATGCCATCCTTGTCATTCACTTTGGACTTAAGAGAAAGTACAGGGCATCCCATCAAGGTGTCAGAGCTCGCCGTCATGAATCATAACAGGACACAAGATCAAAGACAAGCCTCCCAGATACTCCCGTCTGCAGGCCCAGCAAAGGGCCCTCCCCACCTCCAGTCGTGTGGCCCAGAATGACCGCAGCTGTTGGCAGTCCCGTGGATGACGTCTGGGAGAAATTAACAGACTGGGGGAGGGGTGGACGGGCAAGCGGACCAGATTTGTTTGGAAGGTCCAGGAAACCTTCTGCAGGGAAGGACACCCCACAGCCCTCTAACCACTCTCCTGCCTCGATGCAGTGATGCCTATGCTACGTATGAAGTTTCCCAGACTTGCTAACATCCTCTCCATAGCAGCTTCCAGCTGATGTGCAGGGGTGCAGCAGTGCACTGAGGTACCCCACTGCCCGACCCAGGGCCGTCGTGGGGGGCCTGGGTCAACAGGCCTCGGCTACTCACCCCACCTCCAGCAGCCTGGCCCGCTCACGACAGTGCACCGTGGAGTGGAAACACGAGGCGCGACTTTCTACGACGCTCGCTGCAAAAGCGAGCCCTTGTGAGCTCCCCAAGCCCAGCTCCCATTGCCTTTTGGTGACACCGTTTGGAAACTAGTACATCACAGCATGCCTGTGTGGTACATGGAACATACACAGAAAGCTAGTGGCTTATTAAAGACAAAGCGAAAGTACAAATGTGGGGCATAGAGCAATTTCCTCCTAGACCCAGAATGAGAAACTTCAACGTGAGCTCATTTATAAGAACAGAGATTAAGCATCAGAATTTACAGTGAGTGTATTGGCCCCAACCAAAGCCCCCCTTCCGGGAAGGACTGACTTTATCCATAGCGCCTTCCTGTCACTGCAAGAAGTTCCACACCCAGTGCAGACAAAGGAAAAGAGACATGGGGGTGGGGTGCTGTCCTAAGAACCCGAGGGATTTCCACAAGTCCCAGAGCCCCCGTGAAGGGCGGGGCAGGGCATTTGCTCCTAGTTTGCGGCCACAGAGCATCTAGTAAGGCCTTCCTATTCTTGAGGAATTTCCTTCTTGTTTCTAAGGAATTTCCTTCGTGTTTCTGAGGAATTCCCCCTCTCTGTGACTCTTGCCTTCCAGGACAGAAGCCACGCAGACGACTGAGGTGGCGCACAGCAGATGCACCCCAGATGCATGAAGACACACTGCTGTGTGGGCCCAGGGTCCGGGCTGCACCGTCCCACACAGGGTCTACAGGGGGCAGTGCCCAGTGGGGCTTGAGCAGTTTCTATCTACAGTAACCTCCAAGCCTGACTCCCCGGCCTGCCCCCAGCTCCATCCCATACTGTGAGGGCCCTGAGTGTGCATACAGGCAGACATCCTCCCGTCTGGCCCTGGCCACTCTGCAGACCAGGGAGGCCCTCAGGCGGTGGAGTCCCCAGTAGACAACCCAGGAAAGAGGGTTGCACACGCCCTGGAATCCAAGTCCAGGTTATCTGGGCAGGGAATTCCAGGGCTCTTGGGCCCCTGGACCACCCTCTTGGCCCTACAGACTCCTAGCCATGCCGAGGCCAGCAGCCAGCTCTGAGAAACAGAACAGAACCCTCCAAAGTACAGGGCCTGGGTGGGACCTCTCCTGCCAGGTCTAAGGGAAGTTTCTGGAGAAACCCAAGGAGAGACATGACAACACTAGGGGCCCCATCCTCTTCCAGGGACCTTAAGTAGCAGAGCCCCGCCTCCTAAATACAAAAGGAAATCCTAACGGTACTTTCCACGTTTCCACCTCACGCCTACTCACTCCCCACACTGAGCGCCGCGTAAAGACACGGACGGCATTATTTCCTACAACTTCTCATCCCAAACATTAATCAACGTGGCCTCCATGTATATCGGACATCATGGGAAACTATTCAGAGAATGACACTCCAACTGCTTCACCTATAACTAAGAAGGTACAGTGGATGAGCCCCTGGGGAAAGCAAGGGCTGTAAGGCAGGTCCTTCAGCTCATGAAATGGCACCACCCACGTGTTCTATTGAAAATCAGTGGAAACGTGCACAGGGAATGGATGACGGTATTAAAATGAAGTTCATAATTATGATGTTCACCTGTTACAAGCATTCAACCAGCTATAAAACGGTCGATGTTATTCAGACCAAAAATGTCAGTTTTCGGAACTTATAAAGCCAGGGAACTACACGATGGTGGGAAATACTTTAGAATTCTGTGCTTACACAAGTCCTTGTTTTTTTAAACTAGAGCCATGAATACCCGCCCAGAGAAGCTGCAGACGGCCAGGGATCTCAGAGCCCGTCTTCCAGGGGTAAGGATTCTCCCTGAAGCTTTTCTAGGGGGAGCTATCATTTTTATATTAGAGGGTGCAGGGCTATGTCATGAAGAGGAAAGAAAGGTCTCCAAGAGATAAAACATGAGGCAAAGAACTCTCTCTTAAGGTGATACTGTGGAGTGCTGGGTTGAGCGTCTACTCTTCGCTTCCCAAGAGGAGCATTTTGGAGGTAAGCTCGGCGAGGCACTATCTTACGGAAGCACCACGGTCATCTCCATTCCGTCCCAACCACGAGAAACAGAAGCACTGGGGTCCCACAGACTCACACCCACCAGCCCAGACACACAGAGCAGCCCAGCCCCGAGGATGGACGGGGCCCCAGGACGGCTCCATACGGGGAAGGAGAACGTGAACGTGACCACCTGATGGTCGCCACGGTGTGCCCCCCGACATGACATGATGACTGTTCCCATTCTGCAGAGATGAAAAACACACAGACATCCTAAACCCTGACTATGTGGTCGGCATGGCTGTCACGGATCTTCCCCCGAGAAAAAGCTTTCCACGACTCTGAGCATACAAAACCACTCCCACCACAGAGGGAAAAGGAACACTTATCCTCTCAGAAAATCCAAAAAACCCTGAAATGTTGGTGATTTTCCTCTCGGGGGACAGATCCAAAGCCTAGCTCACAGAACTATTTGACTTATTTACCCAAACGGGGCAAGGAAAGTTGCTTTTTTTTTTTCATCATAAGGGTATCACGTACAGGACATGAAGATAAAGTAAAAACAGCCACAGAGGTTTCCGGTGTTGCTAGGAAATCTAAGTTATTCAGCTCTTACACGGCTCAAAGCCACCAGATTGGTGGTGTCACGTGGGTTTTAAGGGCAAAGGGGAAAATGAGGCAGAGAGGGAGTGATTACCATCACAAGAGGGCTACAGACAGGAGTGGGCTTGACCGCTAGGCTGGAGTTTGACAAGGTCTCCACTTTGCCTTCCTTGGGCTCCTGGACAAGAGAAACCAGACCCGGTGATGGGAGTGACTCTGGTCTCCATCCCTGGTGACCTTTTAAGCGCACTGCCTTGCCCCTTCCAGAATCTCATCCTGAAGCACGGCCCCAGTGCAGACACTTGCCAAAGGCTCTGAACTGAGTCCGGCCACACAGGACTTGCAAAAAGTCAACTGTGAGCGACAGAATGCCCCGAGCACTGCCTTCTCGTCGGCTGAGAAGTCCCACTTCTCAGAGTGGCGACTACAGGTGAGTCTCAGAGGACCAGACAGTCTCTACAAGAATCTCCCAGTGTTTTCACTCTTATGGGGTTTTCTTAATTGAAGTAAAGCATGCATATGATGAAACACACAAATCTTAAGTGTACAGTTCCAGAAACTGTGCCAACTGTATATACCAGGAGCACCTCCACTGGGATATAGACTGTTTCCATCCCTCCTAAAGTTCCCGGGTACCTCTGAGCACTCACCCCACCCCCCCACCCTGCTGCATGCGGCCCTCACCAGTCTGATTTCTATCACCTCCTCTGCGACCCTCTGACGGTTCACGCGCATGCCCCCACTGGCCAGCTCACACCTGCTACTGTGAGTGCCCTGCTATTTCAGGGTGCACACCTGCATTGGCGTTTTCATCGCTTACCACCTAGTGATGCAGTGAAAGCAGTGGTTCTCCATGGGGCCAGCATTTCCCCTGAGGGAGCACATTTTGCAAACTGTGGGGAAGGGGACCCTTTGGGTAGCCATTTAGTGGCGGAGACAATGGACGCTACACACCGGGAATGGCCCTACCCAGCGAAGACCTGTCCCTCATCCTCCTTGGCTTCCAGGGTCCTGCAGACATTCGTGGCGACAGCAGCATCGTTTACCGCTTTGGGAGCCTAGCACCCCACTCCACGCTTAGATAATATATATTTAGATAATATATATTAGATAATATATATTTATTAGATATATATATTTTGTTAGATAATATATATTTTGTTGGCACAGTTAGATAATATATATTTTGTTGGCACAGTTAATATATAGATAATATATATTTTGTTGATAATATATATTTTGTTGGCACAGTTGCATCCCCCTGAATTTTCCGGGGGATGCAACCACTGTGATAACAGAGGGAGGACTGGCCTTTGACCTCCACTTAGACCTTGATCAGGAGTCAGACCTCGTCATGGGCAGCGCCCCATGTCCTCACGCTCGGTCTGCATAAAGCACCGCTGACGCCACAAGTCCTGGTGGGGCTCTGCCCAAGCATTCGCACACCAGAACACACCCTTTTAACCCAAATTACTTTACTTATTCTTTACATCTACTATTATATTGATTATTTGGAAGTTATGTTGTAGGTAAGTTTTATTGTATCATTTTGGAATTGTAAAAGGGTGTTTACCATGTTCGCATTCAGAGGGGGTACTGGGTTTCGAATGAGGTGACAAGCACTGGTCTAGAGTGACAGCATCCAGTATTTGTTTCTCTTTCTGACTTACTTCACTCTGTACGACAGACTCTAGGTCCATCCCCTACAAATAACTCAATTTCGTTTCTTTTTATGGCTGAGTAATATTCCATCGTATATATGTGCCACATCTTCTTTATCCATTCGTCTGTCGATGGACACTTAGGTATGCAAACACATATATATGGAATCTAAGGGAAAAAAAGGTCATGAAGAACCTAGGGGTAAGACGGGAATAAAGACGCAGACATAGGGAATGGACTTGAAGATATGGGGAGGGAGAAGGGGAAGCTGAGATGAAGTGAGAGAGTGGCATGGACATATATACACTACCAAACATAAAACAGCTAGCTAGTGGGAAGCAGCTGCATAGCACAGGGAGATCAGCTTGGTGGTTTGTGACCACCTGGAGGGGTGGGAGGGAGGGAGACGCAAGAGGGAAGAGATATGGGGACATATGTATATGTATAACTGATTCACTTTGTTATAAAGCAGAAACTAACACACCATTGTAAAGCAACTATACTCCAATAAAGATGTTAAAAATATATATATATAAAAATAAAGCGACAGCAGCTAACTCTGAATTTGACTCTTGGTCAGGAGCCATCGGCTGCATTTTCAGGGATCCATGCGTTCTCTGGTTTGGGAAGCCAGAGGCGCAGAGCCCGGCATGCCAAGATGCTCCCCCACCCCCATCCATGGCACCCTGAGTCCCACTGAAATGCACCAAACTGCACTTTTAGCGGGGGTCGCTCAAGAGATGCCCTGAAACTCGCTCTTTGTACCTCTTAAATGGGGACCTTCAGGAGAGAGCTCCCTCTTCTCTCTACCAGGAATGCTTTTGCATCCCCTGAGGACTCCCTTTTCATCGCGAAGACACGTGCGGCTGTTCTCTGCCAGGTGTCCCCTCTCCCACTGCCTGCAGGAAAGTGTGTTGTTGCTGTCGGCCTTGGCTACTCGTTAGAACCACCCGGGGGGCTTTAGAAACACCAGGGCCCGGGCGCACCCCGAGATGCTCGTTAGTTTGCTCTGCCGTCGGTCCAGCAGCAGTGGGAGGGCCCCGGGGGGTGCAGAGGAGCCAGCAGGGACGGGCACTGTGCTTTCCTCCGCCCCTGCAGCCCCGCTTGGGTCACCTTACAAGATACACAACTACTACGTATAAAACAGTTAAACAACAAGGAGAAGGAACAATATTCAATATCTTGTAATAACCCATAATGGGAAATAATATGAAAAAGAATATCTATATATATGAATAACGGAATCACTTTGCTATACACCTGAATTATTGTAAGTCAACTCGACTTCAATAAAAACAAGCACATAGGTCATCCAGCTTTACCTTTTATACATTTCTAGACTCCTCTTTGTCTCCATTCTTGTTTTACTTTCTTCCCACTGTTAACTCATAGCATCTTACAAATCCTTTCCAGAACAGGTAGGAATGAAAAACTTGTCTCTGTTACTCTGCCGCACGCATAAAAGAGGGGCCAGCGCCGAATCCAAAGGTACGCCGGCGACCCGCAGCCTCGAGGAACCCAGCCCCTTCCCACACTTAGGGAGATCACTCTACAAGCTCCCGCGCGCCACGGCCAGGAGGCTGCAGCAGCGCTGCCTGGGGCCCCAGCAGGCAATGGGGCAGGTGGGTGCAGAGAGGGAGCAAAGCTGCTGACAGTGCAGATCCTGTCGGCCCACCTGACAACCTCCAAGGGAGGAAGACGCAAGCACGTTTGACAGCAGCAAATGGGGAGCATCACGGGGCAGAGCCCCTGATGACTTCTGTCCTTCAAAGCGGCAAGTGCACACTGAGTCCATCATGTACCACAATAATAATAACCTCTGCGCTCCCCTACCCGCTATGCTATGGTAGCTTCACTGCAATTGTCCAGCTTCGCCACTTGGATCAATGACGTGTTCTCTCCACAACCTCTCTACCTACGTCCAGGTGGACACACCTCCCACCGATGCATCCCAGTCACAGGCTCTCCATCTGTCCTGGTCCAAGGCCATGGCTGAGCCATGTCCTGCCTGAGGGCAGTCCGTTTCCCCACACTTTGTCCAAGGGGGCAAAGTTCCAAGAACCTCATTATTCAGAGAGACCTCCAATGTCCTGTGACTTCACCCAGAGGACTCCCATCCATTAGAGGACAGGAATTTGCATCTATCTTGTTCACTGCTCTATCCTCAGTACACGGAACCGTCCCCAGCACACAGTAGACCTCCAATAAACATTTGTTAAGTGAATCTAAAATTAAATGGTGTTTCAGCAACAGTGAAGGAATTACTTAAGATGCTGCGTGTTTCAGAGCCATAAAGCCCACAAAGGGCCCCGCAGAGCCTATTAGAAACAGGGAGGGTTTTTCCGGCCTCTGCCAAGTTCACGTGAGAATTCAGGTCAATCCTTCCTGGAACCTCAGGGAGGCCCCCTGAGGACATTCAGGTGCGCGGGATGCTCCACACACAGCAGAATGGCACCCAGCCAAACAAGACACAATAAGTCAGGGCTCCCACACAACGGCCACACCCCTTCTCCATCAAATCCCATCCCAAAGGCCCCACGTTTCTGTCTAGCACAAAACTTAAGGTAGGATACGAATACAGAGTATTAAATGAAATACTAACTAGGATATACTAGATAAGAAACTGAAAGGAGTCCAGAGAGAAAAAGATGCCTGTAGGTGCATAGCAGACTGGGTGGGGAAATGGTAGCCGCCTTCCCCAGCACCACCCGTAGTTCTCCTCATTTTCTTAACGGTCCCAGAGTCCCATTTTGCACATCCACCTTCCAGACGCCCTGGAAAGTAGGACCACTGGGAACTATCACGCCATAAAGTAGAAGCCATGGGGTGTGGAGTCCAGAGGCCTCTGTCTCCTTCCGGATGCCAGCCCTCCAACAAGTTAACCACCCCGTTTAAGCTTCTGCTTCCTCCGCCGGAGCATGAGGGTGATAACTGCACGTCTCTCACAAGACTGCTGGGAGGATAGAAGAGCAGAAAGTGGAAAGGGGCTTCGAGGAGGCTCCCAAACCCGGAGGCTCCTAGCAGAGAGCGGACCTGCAGGCCCCAGATGTGCTGGTTTCTGCTTCAGGCAGAGCAGCCAAGCCCCCTGGGGGCTGCAGCCGGGCGTCCCCCCAGTTCTATCCTCCGGGTCAGGCGAGGCCACACTGGATTCCCAGCCACTGGCTAGATGTGAGCTCAGAAATGGGATCTCCCTACTCACCAGTTAGACCCCAGTTCTATCTGTTTCCACATCTGTCTTTTAAGTAAATCTAAAAGAACTGGACAGTGTGTGACCACACTGAGCGGATGTGACCCCCAGGCATGCAAGAAGAAAGCGGTGCGGGTTAGAAGCTTCTGGAGTCCTGCAGGTCTCGACTGGAATCGTCATTCTGTGGCGCTATATTCGCTCCAAGCCCCGGGTTCTTCCTATTTAAAAAGTGGAGCGTTGACACCTAGAATTCAGGTTTGTGTCAGGAACTTTATACACGTATATATACATATAATAGTTCCAGACACATGCAGATGTGCAAATGTACCTAAACACATACAAAGACATCTAATTAACTACTTTTTCATTAAATAAATGTGAAATATTAAAACAAATAATTACTAACCTAATTTTAAACCTTCTATTTTGGGCACCTTGTAAATAATATATATGGATAAAATGGACAACGTGCTAAACTAGGTAGTGTCAAATAACTACTCCATGCCATGCTACTTTCAGGATTGGTCCGTATCTTTTTAAAGCTCCCTTCCTATGTAATAATGTACCTTTTCAAACTTGTCTTTACATTAGAAACTTACTTAGGGTGTTGGTAACACAAATCAAATACAAAATACTTTCAAATAAAAAGATCTGAAGTCAAAAAAAAGTGTAAAGGGCCTTATAAACTGTAAAGTGCCGGACGTGCCTGTTGTGAATGAGTGTCTTCCTGGTGTCCGTAGCTACACCACCCAGCATCATCCTTCATCTGAAGGGGCCACAAGGTACCCTTCCCCACTGTGTTTAGGGAATTCGTACCTTATCTTCTCGAGAAGACAACACTTTTGACCCTAAACCCCAAAGAGGGCCACTCCCAAATCAGTTGAATTTGGCCGGATTAAAACACCTGGATGCAATTTACAGACACACCCTAGAGCAACCCTCCAGAAAGATTGCCAAGTTCCCCAAAGACAGATTTGAACAACTTTTACTCCCGCTTCACACAGGAATAAAAACAACCCCCCCCCCCCAAAAAATAAAAAGAAACCCACAAATCAAACTACCATCACCTTCTTGCACAACAAACTGACAACCAAGAGTAACAGAAAGGACGCTTTCTGCGCGCTGCACAGGGAAAGGGGACTCCGCGAAGGTGCCAAGGCCACAGTCGCTACCCCCCCCCTCCCCCGCAAACCCTACCCGCCTGAATTCCGGCCCCGCGCCCCAGCGTCCTCCTACCTGGGCGCCCCGCGGGCGGCGAGCGGGGACGCCGGCCGGGCGGGGGCGCCCTGGGAGCCGGGCGAGAATCACATGCCCGCGCTCCGGGCCGGGCTGTGCGCCCCAACCGGCTCCGCCCTCGCGCCCGAGAAGCGCGGGCGCGGCTCTGGCTCCGGCTCGGGCTCCGCGGGGGCGGACGGCTCCCACCCCGCCCCACTCGGGAGACGGGAAGACCGCCAGCCCCTTCCGGTGCAGTCCTCCCCTGGCGTCCCCGCGAGGGGCCCCGGACGGCTGTTGCGCGCTCCCCCCGGACTGAGGTGGAGCGACTCACCGAGACCTCGCCAGTCGGTTGCCCCCCTCCACGGCGGGGTCCCTGGGCACGACTTCTAACGGAGCTGCCGACCCGCCGGGCTCCCAGGCTCCAGCGACACTCACACTTCTGTCCCCGAGCCTGACCGGCGGCCAGCCTCCGGAGCTTTGTGAACTTGGTCGAGTCAGAACTTCTGCGAACCTCCGTTTCCTCTTCTGCGAAAGGGATTTTAACAGCACGCACCTCGTGCAGCGGTTGGGGCTATTAAAGGATTTAATGCTGTAAACCTGGGCCAGGCGCGGAGTTGATACTACACGAATCACCTGCTACTTTTATTGTTACAGTTAAGCGCCTGAATGGGCAAGCAGCTGCAAGTGGTACAGTCTTGATACCAGACTTATTGGCCAGACCTCGTGTGCTTTTAAGCTTAAAACCTACTTACCCCACCGGTTCGTTTTGAACTCAGAGGAATGCAGTGAATGGGTCACACCTAGACCTCTGCGGGGGGGGGGGGGAGGATGCTGGGGTCCTGGCAGCGCGCGCTTGGCTCCAAGCGGCCCTTCCCCTTCCAGTCCGTACCTCCAGCAAGTGACTGGACCCCAGCTTGTTTTGAGAACCACCTAGGCCATCCTTCCAGGAGACACTGAGTAAATGATGATTGTTTCCTTTCTAATAGAACACACCACCCCTTCCTGTATCCCTTCCAGGCTGGGCAGGCACTCCTTTCCCTAACCCATCCCTTGATATCCACATCAGAAACTCAAGAATTGAGATAACCTGGGCCTCAGCTGCCCCAGATAATTCTGCGATGGAAAAAAGCATAAACGATACAGCAGCAACAGCACCTCTGCCCTAATGCTGCCTTGCAACCTCTCGAATGATGACATTTTCTCACTTTTTATTTTAGCTGGTTCTAGAACATGTATGGTTCCTTTTTCTCAGAGGAACTGGTTCACATCTGGGGCTGGTGACATAGTATTATGAGAACTCATCACATGTCCCATCTCTTAGTTTATTCCTGTTTAGGTGGCCGTTCTCTAAACCTGGCCCACATGTTAGAATCACCGAGGGCATCTGGACCTCCCAACGCTCAGATCAGTCCCTTCAGAAACTCTGCAGCCGAGGCCCAAACCTCAGGGTTTTTAAACCTCCCAGATGATTCCAACGCGCACGCAGGATTGTGAACAAGTGTGCGTCCAAGCTCCTACAGTGATGCCCTCCCTCTGTATCCTCCACCTGAAAATACTTCAGTGAGTGTGTCCGAGTGGCAGTGAATGAAACTAACACAGTTCGACACCGCAGAACTATCTCACAAGCGATAAACTGTCTTACTATTTATACAATGAAGATTTCTGAATAGTTCACAAGTAGAAAGAAAAATTGATTTGTGCGATAATGTAGAAGTAAAAAATTATGCTTTCCTTTTATTTTTCTTTTATGTTCTCGATGCTTCCCACCTACCCCTACCCCAGCTGTTCCACTAGACACCAGGGCCCCTAAACCCAGGTGGGACCCTCAAACATCCCCCCCCCCCCCGTTATAGGGATGGGATCTGAAGACCTGACCTTCCCACCTACAGCCACTGCTCTACTGGGACCATGAATTCATCTCCTCCCTCACAAAGCGATGCTGACCACCTTCCCTGGATTCTCCTCCCTCTGTTTCCTCTCCTAGGTAACAGGTGTGTCCACCTGCCTCACCCCACCCTGGGTTGGAGGGTCTTCACGGGGTGGAGACTGTCACCCTACATCACTCCCTGCTCTGGTCTCAGCACCGCACAAGTGCTCTGGGTGCGGGCGTGTGCTTCAGTTCAGAGACCACTTCATGAACATGAGGACAGGTGTGTTCGACAAAACCGTACGAGGAACAGAAATAACACCCAGAGCCTCGGGACCCCTCCTGGAGTGTGTGTCCCTCACTACCCTCCCACCTCTGAAACTTATCCTTTGGGAGACCTGACCGTCTGCCACCCCGGGCCACCTTCCTTAAGAGAGACCATATCCCTGAGGATTTTCAGCCTCTCCCCGACCTGTCAAGCTGCTCAGATCACATGACCCTCCTTGGAGGAATAGCTAATATGCACACGAAATAGCACCCCACTGACCAGTACAGCATGCTCTGGTGATCTGAAACACAAGGCATTCCCCACGGCCTATGAGGCATGACGCTTTGAAGGATTGTCCATTATAAACATTCACACCAGCTTTGGCAGCTTTAAAGAGGGAGCATTTGTGTGATTGTTTCCTTGAATCCCCAAAGCCAAAGTGCTGGAGAACTCTGAGCCTTGAGTTTATATCATAAACCATCGAGTTCAGAAGGATGTACGGTCATGTCAAGAATGAAAGGTATTTTTCCCATCCAAAGGAGCAGAGTTAACCAGCAGGTGAGAAGGAAAGCAGAGGGGAGACCCCTGGTGTTTACTGACCCTGGAAGTCGCTGAGAGGGGGTCCAGCACCCCCATTCTCCACCACCGCCAAACAAGAGACACCCTAGCCTCCTCCCAAGAGAAGAGACTGAGGGGACCCTGGAAGAGAGAGGCATCCCTGGGCTCCCCTTGGCATAGCCCTGGACACCGCCCATGTCATGGCAAAGTCCGGGGTCCAGCATGGCCTGTTCCGAGGGGCAGCCCGACAGCGGAACTGCCCATACCTGGGGCCAGGCTGCCTCACTAAGTCCAGTGTATCCTCGAATGTTCAGAGTCCCAGACCCTCCAAGGGGGCTTCAGACGGACTGAGATGAGCCGTTGCAGTTGGGGACCAGTAGGGCAAGCAGGATCTCAGCTGAGGGCTGTAAGTCCAGAGGACTGGCCAGCAGGCAGAAGCCGTATCCAGATGCCAGGACAAGCCTCAAGCAGTCCATACCTCCATCTCCACCACCCCTGAAGAGCCCCAGTTACTGTCCAGAGAAAAAAAAGCCACTTGAAGAGGGAAAATTCTGAATAGATTGTGCTGTTTCCCCAAAGAGACGGAGCCTTGACCCAGCAGAGACTAAACAACTCTGCATTGGCAAGATTTTCTTCTGGCCTCAGATGGAAATGAGGATTCATGAGCTAAGTTGACTTCAGTTGTGGGAAATTTTTTTTTCAATTACATTTGCGCCTCTGTGACTCTGGCTACGCCTATCTTTTTGTTATTTATGGAACTGCCAGTAACTGCTCACAGAACCACAGCGTTCCCTGAGATAGATTTAAAAACCACTGTCCTAGATGGACTTCCTTCTATGGCCTAGTTTTTTGCTCCTTTCACACATTTTCCATCCACTGAGCTCCAAATAATCACTTTTTAAACCCATGTCTCTTTCCATGTAATACTTCGCAGTTTTAATCGTTCTCTGTGCAGTCTTGTGTGGGCTTCTGTGATCATCTTTCTGCCCAAGTTCCTCTGATTTTGTAAGACCTCTACCAATCAGACAGCCACGTGTGAACTAGAGAGGAGAGCTGGGGAGAAAGTATAAACTATCATAAGACTTCCACGGACAATAAACTATTTCTTAACCTCTTTTATGAAGAAGAAAAGATAGACATTGCCCTGCCAAGCCTTAGTTCCAACTACAGCTTTCATCTTGTTCAATGAAGGCAAATGACCACAGAGGCTCCTTGTACCCGGTTTTTCCCATGTTAACACAGAAAGTGCACAGCAAGTTCCAGAGGCCGGTAGACTTAGTAACTTCCAAGAACTGTTAGTAACCTAACAGAACCAGACTGGCAGGCCTTTTCTTTTCTACCAGCTGTCTTTGATTTGATGATTGCTTCAAAACAGAACACTGAAGGCACCAATGACCAAATCATCCATCCCCATCCAAAAGGCAGCCATTACCAGCTTCCCACGTCATCCAAGCAGGGCCAATTGAAACCTTTGTGCTTATTCAGGTGCAAGCTATGTAACAAAAGTACTGCTTTCCTTAAACACAGTTTTAAATCTAACAGTCTTTCCTGGTAATTCTACGTGGTCCCACCACCATTGGTGCTCCGCAAATTTCTATAATTCATCCCTAAATTTTGTCACTTTCCCTCTTCCCCAAGCACCTTCCAAAATCCAGATTTTCATGTTGCAGCCTCTCAACTCTTTGATACTTCCTGAATATAACTGCCAATTTCATTTCTCTAAGTGGTTTCCTTTTAATATGATCACTATAGTACATTAAAGATGGCTGCAAATTCTTCACTCCTCTAATTAAGGGGCGAAGTCAGATTCCCTCCCCTTGCATCTGGCCCCCCCGAATCAGTGACTTAACCAATGCCAACCAATAGGATAAGGTGGAATTGAAATTTCTGAGGCAAGATCATCAAAAACCTTTCAGCTTCTTTCTGGGTCTCTTGGAGCACTCACTCCTGGTGCCCAAAGCTACCTGGTAAGAAGTATGACTCTCCTGAGACTGCCACACTATTAGAAACACTAAGCTTCATAAAGACCACATGGACGCACCCCAGTCCACAGCCCCGGCTGACAGCCAGAACCTACCCCAGCCATGGGAGCGCCATCTTGGATGTTAAGCCAGTCACCCTAGTCAGCTGCTTTCTGACTGCATCCACAGGAAAGGCCCCAAAGGAGAACCACCCAGCTGAGTCCCATCAACCCACAGAACCATGAGAGAGAATAACGCGCTGTTGTTTAAGTCACTGAGTTTGTAGCACAATAACAGACAGGCAAAGCAATGACCACACTCAGGAATGTGTTATGATTCTCCATGGCCCATCCTGCACCATGTAGAGTCAGCCCAGCATGCAAAGTCTCTATGAATTAAAATGATGCCTATCTCCCTTCTCCAGCCTCACCTCTGAACACTACCCAGTTACAGGGTTCCTTAAGATGATGACTGTCTCACCAGCAAATAAAGGAAAAATGAGAGTTATGAGATAGTCAAATAGGTTTAGCTTTACATATACCATCTTGGGTAAAAGAGGTAACCATGTACTTTGCAAATGCTAACTGCAAGAATGATTTAGTTTCTAGTGTTGTCCTTTAATGGTTTTCCAAGAAATAGTGTGACCCGTGGGAAGTAAGCCTCTGCCAGCAAAGGTACTTGCGAGAGTGAGAGCAGGCCACGACTTCCGACAGTAGAAGCAGAAAGAAAATCTGGGCAGACTCAGGAGCGCCAGAGCTGTTGAACCATTTCTCTAATGTCCAAAGATTATATTAACACTCACCTATTCATTTCTCTTGTCTTTCCTCAGAACAAACAATTTGGCAATAACTCGGCTGCTGGTGGGCTACTCTAATAATAATCACTGTTCCCCTGAGGCAGGAGGAGAGCTGTGTCCAAGGGGTGGGAGAAGAGGCCCTGGTACCACTGATTCCTTCTTTGCCTCTTGCATCCTTACTAGTAAGTCACTGAATTGAGAGCCTTGATGGTGGATGCTGAGCTATCCCAACTCTGGGATGGTTAGACCCGCTGATGAGCTCAGCCTATGGTCAAGAACATAGCTGGTATTGTCCTCGGAGGAGGCCAATGTCACTGAGCCTTGAGTCTTTCTGAGAGTGACAGTAGTAGAAGCCTACGATCCCAATCTCCCAATCACGGCATAAAAGATTCAGGATCCAGACTTGGTACCAGTTCTGGGCAGGAGACACAGAAGATCCCTTGAGTGTGACTTCTACATGGGCTCTCAGGACTAAAGATTCCCTCTCGTATCCCTCTAGATCTGTGCTATCCAATACGTGTAGCCTCTAGAAACATGAAGCTGTTTTAATAGTTAAAAATTGAATAACATTAAAAATCCAGTTGCCCAGATGTACTAGCCACATTTCAGGAGCTCAGTAGCCACACATCATTAGTGGCTGCCATACTGAACAGCACAGTCATAGAACGTTCCCATCTCTGCAAAATATTCCATTGGACATCGCTGCTCTAAAGCCTAGACAGTTCAAGGCCTCTGGAATAGGGGCTCCTTCTCTGGCCAGCTGGTTTTCATCCAAAATAGACAATCTGCTCATTTTAAAGCTATACCTGAGCAAGAAACCTCTTCATACGTCCGTCTTTCCTCTCAATCAGCCAGGTCATCATTTAGACTGCCTTTCATGGCTCAGCTCAACCCTACCTCTTCACACCTTCCCTCTATATTTCATGTTCTCAGTTTGTATACTATAACTACTTGACATTCATCAATATAATGCTTTGCCCATAATCATTTCCAATCTATATTTTTTTATTTCTCTAGTAAATATAAGTATTTTTTAATTTCTCTAGTAAATATAAGATTTTATATTTACTAGAGAAATAAAAAATACAAAACCATGTATTTTGTGGGGGAGGAAGGGAATCCCTCCACCCCCTGTCCCAAAAACTCACATCAACCATAGCAATACGCTGAATGTCAGAAGTAGTCAACAGACCAGCTAAGGAGGAGGGTGGAGAGTTTTTATAGCAAGTATCACTCCATACTTCTACTGCCCCGCAATGAATTCTAGCAGAGGCAACACTGTAGTCCCTAGTCACAGGATCATAAAACCAGCAGCAGAACATTTATTACCTTTCAATTTAAAATAAAAAGGCCAAAGATTTTAAATGCAAGTATGCTAGTAAACGAAATTGAAAAGGCTTACCACACTCTATATTTTTGTCATTCCTTTCTGTTATTCTCTAAGAAATAATAATCACTTACAGTGCTTTCCTGTTGCTTTGACATATTAACCACGTGTTTATCAAGTAACTTGGCGTTGCCCAACTCAACCTGGCCATGGGAATAACGACACAGAGAAACAGTCTCAGAGAGAAGGTGCCCACCTAGAACCCAGGCTTTCCTAAGAGCAGGAAGAAGGGGTCCCAGTGCATCCTGTTTTGAATGCAGAGGAAAGCCCTAAGTTTCCTGGGATGAGAGTTTTCTTTCCCCATGCTGTTTCATGAAAAGGAAAGCATCTCAGGAATGAACTGGTGATGGCTGAAAGAGGATTAAGTGCTTTTTCTGCTTTCCCTGCTCCATGTATAGAAGAAGTGAGCTACGTACCTGAAAGACCCGGTAAAAGCCAGTGATTTGGGAAAGATCTTGAAAAAGTCTCTGCAGAGAGAGCGGCATAAGCCAGGGAGGGCAGGGAGCAGGGACAGAAGACAAGAGCAGTGCCTCACCCACCATGGGCTCAAGGGAAGGACAGCCTCCCACGGCTACCACCTCACACGCTGGTCTTGTAAGTCTTCTATTTTATCTCAGAGTTTTCATACTGTTGATCCTACTGTAGAGGGTATTGCTTTTAAATGCCAATCCTGGATCTTCAACGCTAGTGTATGGAAATACAACTGATATTTGTACATTGATCTTGTGGCCCACAGAACTCGCTTATTAGTTCTAGTAGCTTTTTAAAATAGATTCCATAGGCTTTTCTATATAGACCACCATGGTATCTGCAAATATAGTTTTACTTCTTCTTTTCCAGTCTGGATGCCTTTTGTTTCTTTTACTTGACCTTTTAGATCCTTTAGTACAATGCTGAATAGAAACGAGGAAAGTGGATATTCTTGCTTTGTTCCTGACCTTAGGGGAAAGCTTTCAGTGTTCTACCATCAGGTATGATGTTAACTACAGATCTTCCATAGATGCCCTTCATCAGGCTGAGGAAGTATACTTGTATTCCTCATTTTGGGATAATTTTTATCAGGAATAGACATTGGGTTTTGTTAAATGACTTTTATGCATCTGTTGAGATGATATATGGTTTTTCTATTTTAGTTTTATTAATATGGTGAATTACATTTCTTGATCTTCCAATACTAAGCCAACCTTGCATTCCTGGGATAAAGCCTGCTTGGCCATGGTGTATTAGCCTTTTTATACATTGTTGGATTAGATTTTATTTTGTTTAAAACTTTTATATCTGTGTTCATGAGGAATATTGACCTATAGCTCTCTTTTCTTGTGCTGGTATATTTTTTAAGGTGTTTTTATTTTTTAACATCTTTATTGGAGTATAATTGCTTTACAATGTTGTGTTAGTTTCTGCTGTATAACAAAGTGAATCAGATATACATATACATATATCTGCATATCCCCTCCCTCTTGAGTCTCCCTCCCACCCTCCCCATCCCACCCCTCTAGGTGGGCACAAAGCACCAAGCTGATCTCCCTGTGCGATGCGGCTGCTTCCCACTAGCTCTCTATTTTACATTTGGTAGTGTACATATGTCCAAGTCACTCTCTCACTTCGGTTTTGATTCCAAAGTAATACTAGCTTCTTAGAGTTGGGACGAACTTGTGAGTTGGGAAATATTTACTCCCCTTCAATTTTTTGGAAGAGTTTATGCAGAACTGATATTATTTCTTCCTAACGTGTTTGGTAGAATTTACCAGGGAAATTATTTAAATCTCAAGTTTTCTACGTGGAAAGATTTCTAACTGCAAATTCAATTTCTTTAATAGATAGAGGGCTATTCAAGTTATCTCCTGCTTCTTGAGTGAGGTTGGTAGTTTGTGTCATTCAAAGAATTTGTCCATTTCATCTAAGTGTCAATATTTTTTGCATAATTTTGTTCCTAATATTTTATTATCATTTTAATATTTTTACTGTAGTGCAGTGATATCACCTAATTTCTGCTATTGATATTTCTGTCTTCTATCTTTTATTCTTAATCATTCTGGCTAGAGCTTTATCAGTTTTACTGATCTCAAAGTATTAGCTTTAGTGTCATTGATTTTCTCTACTGTATTTCTGTTTTCTACTTAATTGCTTTCTGCTTTGTTCTTTATTATTTCTTATCTTCTGCTCGCTTTGGGTGTAATGTTTCTTCTTCTAGTTCCTGAAAGTGGAAGCTGAAGTTATGATTTGACACTTCTCTGCTTTTTTTTTTTTTTTTTGCTGTACGCGGCCTCACTGCTGTGGCCTCTCCCGTTACGGAGCACAGGCTCCGGACGTGCAGGCTGAGCGGCCATGGCTCATGGGCCCAGCCACTCCGCGGCATGTGGGATCTTCCCGGACCGGGGCACGAACCCGCGTCCCCTGCGTCGGCAGGCGGACGCCCAACCACTGCGCCACCAGGGAAGCCCCCTCTGCTTTTTTAAATAGACATTTTGTGATGAAAATTTCTCTTTACGATACTACATTTCCATTTCTCCCTGCCTGGCCTTTGTGCTATTTTTGTCACTCATTTTGCTTTTACATATGTTATAAACCTTGCACTGTACTATTATTATTTTGTTTAAACAGTCCATTTTCTTCTAAAGAAGTTTAAGTAATAATTCCATTGCCATTTCCCATGGTCTTTATTCCTCTGAATAGATCCATATCTCTATCTTTCATCATTTTCTTTCTGCCTAAAGGATTTCCTTTAATGTTTCTGTAGTTCAGATCTTCTGGTGATGAATTCAGCCTTTTATGTTCGAAACAGTTTAACTTTGTTTTTGAAAGATATTTTCAGTGTGTATAGAATTCTACGCTGACAGGGTTTTTGTTTTTTTTTTCCTTTCAGTACTTTATAAATAAGGCTCCAAAGTCTGCTAGTCTGCATGGTTTCTGTAAGAAATCTGCCATTTTGTCGTCCTCATTCCTCTGCAAGTGTGTTTATTCTCTGGCTTTTATTAAGATTTTAATAAAATTTAATTAATTTTAATTTAATCTTTAATCTTTTATTAAGATTTTATTCTTTATCACTGGCTTTAAGCAATTTGGTTACGATGAAATGCTATTTTTCTTTGTGTTTGTTGGGGTTCTTGGATCTATGGGTTTATCATTTTCATCTAATTTGGAAACATTCTGGTCACTAATTTCAAATATTTCGTCTGTTACTCCCTTCCTTTGGGGGACTTCAGTTACATGTGTATTTGGCTCCTTGAAACTGTTCCAAGTTCACTGATGCTCTGTTCTTTTGTTTGTTTGTTTCCCCTCTGTTTCACTTTGATAGTTTCTATTGCTGTGTCTTTAAATGTATTCATCTATTCTCTTCAGTGTCTAACCTGCAGTTAATCTCATCCAGTATATTTTCGTCTCAGACATGGTAGCTTTCATCTCTAGAAGTTAGAGGTGGGTCTTTCTTTCTCATATCTTCCAATCCACTACTTACTTCTTCGAACATATGGAATACAGTTATAAAAAGCTGCTTTAAGGTCCTCGTCTGCTAATTCTAACACCTGTGTCAGTTCTTAGCTGGTTTTGATTGACTGATCTCTCTCCTCATTATTTTCCTACTTCTTTGTATACCTGGTGAATTTTTTTTATTGGATGCCAAACATTCTGGATTTTGACTTGTTGCATGCTGGGTATTTTTGTGTTCTGGGATGCATTTGAGTTCTTGGAAATGTTTGATGATTTGGGGTGCTGCTTTGTGCCTTGTTAGGCAGGGGCACAGCAGCATTGGGTCTAGGGTTCATTTTGCCCCACTGCTGAAGCATGATCCTTCTTAGTCCTCTACCAAATGCCTGCAAATTAGGTTTTCCAGCCTGGGTGGTAGGAATAGAAATTATTCCTGGCCTTCTGCACCATCTAATCCTTTCAGAGCGGTACTTTTTCTGGCCTCAGGTAATTTCCTCACATACATGTGCAGATTGGTACTCTGCTGATTCTTTTTTTTTTTTTTTTTAACAGCATCAACAAGATTATTTATTTTCAGAGCAGAGAAGAAGAGAGTTTTAAAGGTTTGCATGTTTGTTTATAATTACAAGTTTACATTGCTCCAACAGAGTAGCCGCGTTGCTATGTTCTAATTCTTAGCCATTAATTCCTACAAAAATAAACCTAAGCTTTTACAGTAACTTAATCGACACAGAACTAAAACCGTTCCGCCTACTTAAAGGGATTTAGTTACCAAGGCGCTTATGCTCACCACAATGCCCTGTCAGAGGGACGCACGCTTCTACTGAAGGTCTGATCCCTTTGCTCATGCCACAAATTTATATTCCCCACCCTCCCTCCACCCACCAGTAAAACAAAAACACAGAACTATTTACGATGGAGAGGAAATATGTTCTCGGTCAACCGACCTTGCAAAAAAAAAAAAAAAAGACTGGCTCATTTCCAAGTGGATGAGACACCGAACAGTGTTCGGCCAGAGTCCAACGCTGACTGGCCTGGGTCAGGGACTGGCAGGGAGAGGGCAGGAGGGAGAGGGACGCCGCAGAGGAGCTCGTCCTGGGCGCTCACCCCCAGCCCGGATTCCTGTGGAAGCCACACTCCAAGTGACAGCTCCCAGCTCCCTCCCGTGCAGGGCCCCATCCCACACCTCCAGCAACCCCGACCCCGCCAGCCCTCTGCCAGCGCTCTACCTTGACGTCGCCGCTCGGGATGTCAGGGTCGTCTGGTTTGCTTCTACAACATGATCGTGGGACACCCCACTTTCCATGCCCCCATGCTGGCCATGCCTGTCTCCTAGGCCCCGCCTGTGGCAGTGGGTACCAGGCCAGCAGCACCAGAGGCCGGTTGGATTACAGAGATGCGATTGGCTGCCACATTTGCCAAATGGGACTTGGGTCCACGTTAAAAAATCAAAGCTGTCCAAAAAAGGTCACAAAGTGAGGATCACGCTTTCGCTCTAGAAACCTTTCTGCAAAATACCAAAACCTTAGCGTCGGGCTGTGCACAACTAAAAAGGAAAAATAGGCCAAGACACCTCAAAGAGGTTTCCCATATACGCGTCCCCCCAAAAAAGTGGTTGTAACTCAGACCACGTCCAAGTTCAGTTCAGTCCAAAACATAAGCAGTAGCATGGGAATTTTCCAAACTCAGTAAACAAAGTGACCCACGACTCCCGCAGTAAGTGCAGCGTTTTCCAGCATCCTCGTAGACACAGTCTGGCGTCTGTGCCACTTCAGCAAGAGCCTTCAGCTGCCTCCTTACACCCGGCCAGTCCCAGCTCTTTGGAAGTCGGGTTACGACGGGTTGCACCGTTGCCCCTGCCCCCTCGAAATTCACCCCGGAAACTACGGCCACAAAGAAACCTTCCCGACACCCCGAAGGTCTCATTGTTGACCCTCCTCTCTTCAGCCCACGTCATCCACCTGGAACTGGTCTTGAGCTCGGAGGAAATGTTGTCAAAGAAGGACTTGGATTTGTCATCGTAGCAGTTGGGCCCCAGGTGGTCCTCCTCAGGCAGGGACCTCGTCACTCTGGGTCACCACCGCCAGGTCCTTCTCCTCCCCTTTCTCAACTTTGTCGTCTTTAAAATTCAGTTTCTTCTTAAATTCTTTGTCCAGCTCCTCTCGGTTGAACTGGGCATTTGCACTCTCAAAGTCAAAGTCGCCTTCAAACTTGATGGTGTTTTCCTTGACGGTAGTTGGACGGCTTTGCCCTCTGGAGCCATTCCTTGTTCGTCTGTCCCCCGACCGCCTCCTCTGAGGTCTTCCGTTCTCATCATTCACCTGCCCTTGAGTCTGCCCAGCTGCCGGCTGAGCTACATCGCTGGCAGCCTTGCTGCTTGGCGGGGCTGGGCACCCGTTGAGCTGCATCCCCGCGGTGCCCTTGCCAGGCAACAGCTTTTTGGTGTTCAGGTTATCAAGAGAACCAGTCTGGACAGCCTCTGCTCCACCATGGGGCTCTTGCTGACTGAGACAGCCGGAAAGCCAGCTCCTAAACCCAAGGAAGCGGTAGGCTGCTGGCTGAGCAGGGAGCTGGCGGCCAGCTGGCTGTAGGGCGGCATCCCTCGGAAGGGGCTGGAAGGCACGTGTGGCTGGAAGGAGGAGGCCGAGCCCAGGGAAGACTGAACAATAGCAGGGAGCGCGTGCTGAGCTTTCGGAGGTTCGCACACAGTAATGTCTTTTTTTTTTTTTTGGTACGCGGGCCTCTCACTGTTGTGGCCTCTCCCGTTGAGGAGCACAGGCTCCGGACGCGCAGGCCCAGCGGCCATGGCTCATGGGCCCAGCCGCTCTGCAGCATGTGGGATCTTCCCGGACCGGGGCACGAACCCGTGTCCCCTGCATCGGCAGGCGGACTCTCTACCACTGCACCACCAGGGAAGCCCCACAGTAATGTCTTTGATGTCACTTCCCCGGAAGATGATGTACTCATAAACTTCCTCTCTGGGGGGGGGCAGGCCTATCTGTGGGACGGTCTTCAGTACCAAAGGACCTCACTTGGGCGAGCGCCACCGTGGAGTTGTCCATGTCGACGGTGTAGAGAACGCCCTCGTAGCGGATCTGCGCCTTGGAGATGAGGCTGATCTCGTTGCCCAAGTACGGGATGCCCGAGGGCCTGCGCGGGGACCAGACAGAGAGCAACAGCGTGCAGCCCTCTGCTGATTCTTAAAGGGGGCCCTCCGCAGATCTGAAGTTCTCTCTTGCTCCAGCTCCCTCTCCTCTGGCATCCTTTCTGTGAACTGTAGCCACCTTGGTCTCCCTTGGCTCTCAGCTCCATCACACCCATTCAGGAAGTTGGCGAACTCTGCCTGGATCCCCCTTCCCCAGGGAATTGGCTGGACACCCTCCCATGGCCTGAAAATTCTCTCAGTTGGTGACCAAGAGCATTCATAAGGTCCACCTCATTTGTTTTCCTCTCAGGGACCACTGTCCTTTACTGGCTGATGTCCAGTATTTTAAAACCTCTGGTTTCATGTATTTTATGGAATGCTTTTCGTTGTTGTCTCTGGTGAGAAAGAAAATCCAGGCCCAGTGACTCAGTCTTGGCTGGCAGCAGAATTCTGCCGCATAGTTTCTGAAGTTCGCAGATATTACCCTCTGCCATGAACATGCCACAAATTCTTTACACATCTCAAAAAAATTTGGGGTTGGAAACATTTTTGAAATATTTATAAAACAAAAGCCAGAATTAATAAATGTCAGACAAGACCAAGAATTTTGAGGAAGGAAGTAGGCTGTGAATGATGTCAAGCAAAACACAACCTGGCAACTGTCAGGTTCTAGAGGCACAGAGACCGGTCGGGAGGCACCAGAAAAACTCCCCAGGTTGTGAAGCAAGGAAGGAGGATAGGAAGGGAAGAGAAGAGGAAAGGAGAGAGGGAAGGAGGGAGAGAAGGAGGGAGACCTCTGAATCCACTATCTCCAGTCTTGCCAAAGCCAAGAATGCTGAAGGAAGAATTATTATCCATCATGATCACTTGAATACAGGCATCAGGAGGGAGGCGTTGAGAAGAAATTGTAAGAATGTTGAAAAAAGATGTTTAAAGAGAAAAAGATATTCTACATTAGTGGTCCTCAAAGGTCCCTGAGACCCTTCCAAGGGGTCCATAAGGTCAAAACTACTTTGATACTAATTCAAAGATGATCTGTGCCTTTTCCACACAAATTCTCTCGCAAAAAGCTACGTGATGTATAATACCTCAAAGACTGAATGCAGATGCAGACATGAGAATTCATCTGTCTCCTGTTGAGCCAGATATAAAGAGATTTCCAGAACAATGTAAACAATGTAAAATAATACCAGAAAAAAGTCTATTTTTTCTATTTGTTTTAAAAATCTAATCTTTTTTTTTTTGCGGTACGCGGGCCTCTCACTGCTGTGGCCTCTCCCGTTGCGGAGCACAAGCTCCGGACGCGCAGGCTCTGCGGCCATGGCTCACGGGCCCAGCCGCTCTGCGGCATGTGGGATCCTCCCGGACCGGGGCACGAACCCGTGTCCCCTGCATCGGCAGGCAGACTCTCAACCACTGCGCCACCAGGGAGGCCCAAAAATCTAATTATTTTATAAAAGAGATGTTACTTATGTTAACAGGTAATGAAGTTATTATTTTTGAATGATCAATAAAAATTCATTTTAAAATTTGTGTTCACTTCTAACACTGTCAATATCAATAGTTAACCCATGTAAATAAATCTCTGTAGAGTTCTCAATAATTTTGAAGAGTGAAAGGGGTCCTTAAATCAAAAGTTGAGAACTTCTGTTCTACCTAAAGCTTGGGCAGCCCTATGGAGACCACCGTGTAGTTCAGGGAAGCATCTTCCCAGAAGCAAGGACCAAGGGCAGATCAAGAGGTCAGAAGGGAGAATCACCCCCGCACCAGCTGCTTCACCTGTTACCCAGACTTTGAAATGATATTTCACTGAACAGCAGCCCCTCTAAGCCTCACCCATGAGGAACCGTGCCCTCGCTCACCACCGCAATCTGAGCTGCTCTCTTAGGTTACACAAGTCCCACCCTGAGTTTCTCAAAGGCTATGCAAAACAGCCAGCGCCATTTACAGTTTACTTCACTACCGCGTCCCTAACTGTTCCTCTGACCCAAGCCTAGTGATGATCCTTCACGTAGGAAGGAAATGTACAAGCAGTAAGCACCTATTACACGTCCGACAGTAAGTTAGATGCTTTAATAGGACACCCATCGAATGCTCACTATGCTGTGAGCGGTATCACTATCCCCTTATTTTACAGACAGAATCAGACATTCTAGGGAGCTTAAGGAACTCACCCAACTGCAAAATAACCAAATGAACTGGAGCTCAGGTCACTCTCCAAAACCGTTGGTCTTTCCCATCCACACTGCTGCCCTTTACTGCTCCAACATTTGTCACCGTTGTGGTGATGTTGTGTGTGAAGTTAAAAACTCCCTAAAATAGGTAGCAGCTGGGAGATCTGCTTTCCAGAACAAAAGGAGTATAGCCTGGTGGTTCGGAGTGTAGACAGACACTGGAGGTTCTGAGCTCCACCATATCCAAGCTCTGTGTGGCTGAGCCAGTCATAGCTTCTCTGTGTCTGTTTCCTTGATGGTAAAATGATGTTATAAATAGTCTCCACGTTACTGAGCTGTGTGTGAGGACTGAATGAGTTAATATGTAAAAAGCATTTAAACACTGTCTGACACATACAGAGTCAACAGTACAGAGGATCATTATTTGTCATACACACGAGGGTAACTCGCTCAGCCTCCTTGAATCTGTGGAAAGGGTACAACATTCCTGCCCTGATAACCACAGAGTTACTGAGAGACTTACAGGTAATGAATATGCCTGAGAGTGTTTTTAACCGAATATTATACAAATAAGCAAATATTACTGAAGCATTATTAGCCATAAACTCCTAATGTGATATTTTGGGATAGGGATATTTCTGGTAAAGGGTGGGTCAATATTTCTGGCAAAAAGACTATATACACTAGTATATATACCACAGCTGATAAGGCCCTCATTCCAAAAACACCAATCAAAACCACATCTAAGAAGCAGGGTTTTTCTGCACAAATACTCCAGTCTAAAGTAATCAGGTGTGAGATGTACAAACAGCTTGGTCTCCATGGGATAGGACGGTGAATTTAGTCCATATCACGAAGAACTCTAAGGAACCGAAATCTAAACAGTACTCCAAGACTGCGAAGGGCTTCAGGGAAACAAAACGTTGGTTTGCAACCAGAAGTTTCTCAACATCCCTTACGCAAACCCAGAAATGTAATTATTGCCATGCTAAAGTGGTTCTGTTTCTCTTCATTTCTCATTGTTAAAAAACTTTACTCAAACTTGAATCATTTCCTGTCTTAACAACTGCAATCTCTCTTTCCCGTTCTTCCTACACAACTAAACTCCCAATCACCACTGTCAAAGAAATTCCCCTCCTCATTGCCAAATAGATATCCCAAGCCATAAGATGTCACGTGCACACATGTGTGCACACACACACACAGGCACACACATGCACGCACGTTCCTACCCTACTGAAGTCCCTACTGGTGCTTCACAGCATGTCACCATCTAACTTACTGTACATATTCCGTCATGATCTTGTTTATTAACCATCTACTTCTACTAGTACGTGTGCACCCGGAGGATAGGATTTTGGTCTGTTTTATTCACTGTCGTACTATCATTATCTAGAAGAAAGCCTGATATGTAGTAGATGCATTTTGCATTATGTAAGATGAATAAATGAACCAATCATTTAACTCTGCACTCTGAAAACTCTTGTGCTTGATTTCAGTATTTTTCATCCCTTCCGCTTAACGACACTTTGTCTTCCTTGTCCAGCTCTTTTTCACAGCCCTGATAGGACTCTTCAGCTCTCTTTGTTTTGTCTCACCGGGCACTGTCCATGAATGTACAGGTCTTGAGTTTTAGGACAACTTTTCTGTATTGGATCCTTCTAAAGGTAGCCGGGGAGCTGACTCAGCCAATGGGACTTCAAAGGATGGAGACCTGGAGCAAAGTGTTTCTCACCCTTGACTCAGTGGGGGAACGAGCAGAGCAGAGAAAGCTGAAGTCTGAATCACCATCTCCAGGGCTGCTGCAGGCAAAGGCCCAGAGGAGGAATGTGTGCATCAGACCAGCTGCTCCAATCCTGGCTTGCCTCCTGGGCTGACAGGTGGGCTGGGAAGAGAAGTGACTCTCTTGATGCTATTTACTGAAGCATGGCACCTTCAAGCCCAGGCTGGGCAGCCACTGACCCCAGATATGGGAAGGGGACCCCGTGAATAAGAGCGAGGGATACCTGGGTCAGGAGGTGCCAAACCTGGCTGTGCACCAGAGTCTCCTGGACATTCTAGGGTCCTGCCTCCTGAGTGGAATCTCTACAGGTGGTGCCTGGATATCTGTATGTCTTAAGAGCTACCAACTGCTCCCCAGACCAACCCTTGGTAACCAACAAGCTGAGAAGACCACCAAGGACCCTTCCAAGCCATGACTACGAGACTCTGAGACCTCCAGAGAGGCAGGACATGGCCCAGGGGAGTTTTAAGTGGAGGTGGAGGTACTTCGGTTGGCCTGTGTTGGGGAGGGTGCCTTGTTTAGTGGACAGAAGCTGGGGCTTCTAGAGGTTCTGCAACACCCAGGACATCACTGCACAACAAACTGCCCCCCATCCTCCCAACTTTTCAAACATCCCACACAACCTGAATGTAGGTAAAACCCGAGCCTGGAACCTAACTCTGTTTTTCATAGAAACAGGAAGTATTTTTGTGCAGTTTTACTACCTATTGAATTTTGCAGAAATGCAGTTGCCATGAAAATTGAGGGGAAGTAGAACTTTTCTTCCTGAAATTAAAAAAAATATTTTTCATCATGGGAAAAGTCACTGATGGCCCCACGAGGCATGAGATCTGAAGCTCCAGAGAGGGACAGACTATCTCCTTCTGGCTTTGCAGCTACCACATTACAGACTTGTCTGTGCGTATCTGCACACCTGACAGCTTCTGTCTCCCTGTTCAGTGGTGCCCACAAATGTCCATGTTGAACTGAACATGGAATAGCTTTCATTTCTCCTTCACATTATGCTTAGTGTAATATAGCTACGTGTTTAATGTCATGTATAGATAGAATATGTTATCAGTGAATTTCATTATAAGTTTGTAAAGAAAATGTTATAAAATATGCATGAAGGAAAGGAGCATTAAGTCTGTTGAAGCCAAGAACCACTGATCCAAACCTCTTAACTCATCCCTCAAAACAAACCACCACTCAGCCATAAAAAACGAATGAAATAATGCCATGTTCAGCAATACGGACGGACCTAGAGATTACCGTACTAAGTAAGCCAAAGACAAAAATCACGTGATATCATTTATATGTGGAATCTAAAAAAACTGATACAAATAAACTTATTTACCAAATAGAAATAGACTCAGACATAGAAAACAAACTCATGGTTTCCAAAGGGGATAGTGGGAAGGGGTGGGGGGATAAATTAGGAGGTTGGGATTAACATATACACACTTCTATATATAAAATAAATAAACAACAAGGTCCTACTGTATAGTCCAGGGAACTATATTCAGTACCTTCTAATAACACATAATGGAAAATAATCTGGCAAAGAAGAGATAATATATGTATAAATGAATCACTTTGCTGTATACCTGAAACTAACACAACACTGTAAATTCATGATACTTCAATTTTAAAAAATGGTTATAAACCTCTTAACTCATCCCTCGGAACAAAGCTACTAGTTGGAGGAGAAACACTATTTTCTTTGGCTCGTCCTTGTTGTTGGCCTGTTTACCATTGACTTGATCCCATTCGTCATCCAGGTTTGTGACCTATCCAGTAATGTCTCCCAGTAGAACCAGTTCAAATTCAAACCAGTCTTCCAGTACAAACCAGATGCTTGTAGTGTCTCAAGCATCACAAAAGAGGTCTATTTTCATGGACGGGCCCCCAAGGAGACCCTCTCAGCTTCGCTCAGCTTTCCTTTTGAAGCACAGATAGTGCGAGCTTTCTTTTTAGAACTTGGTTTTATTCATGGCAACTCTGCTTTGACAGTTTACAGTCAAGACCACAAGGAGGGCTTGACATAACCACACCAGCTGACCCTGCTGGGCCGTAAGTGCCACAGTGGGGCTAGAAGCTCTTAACGTTTAGCGCGTCTCCTTTCTAAGCATCTCCCTTCCTCCTACCCCTCACCTGTGTGCCACAGTGTACACTCTGGCTGCTAAATGTGACTGCTGTCAATGCACCTCAGAAACTCTTCCCTTCCATTCCTGGGGAAGCCCTCGGTCCAAGAAACAATAAGAAGGTTACCAAGACCTGTGACCAAGGGGGAAAGGAGATATTGTTTGTACCAGACTAGATCCCAGCTGAGAATTATTCTTCATGCAGAGGTAATGAGGGAAGTTGCAAGAGAAAATCCTCTAGTGTGGTTTTCCTACCAAGTTGTTCTGCAGAGGAAAGATGGTATCTGCTAAATGATCGGTGGGTTCTAGATGGCTGGGGGGTAGCCGAGGAGGAGCCTCCAGGATACCCTCCCAGTCATCATCCTCCAAAGCTATAAGGGTGGCCGTTCCGCCATCCTCCTCTCCATCCTCAGCTAAACTTCTCCTGCCTCAGCCGTGGGCGTTGCCATCTGAGTGCTTTACTTAGATGGACTTTCCTCTCCCCCTTCCTCTTTCCATCCTCTGCCCCCTCTTCCTCTCCTTCTTATTCTTCATCTCCCTCTACAATCTCTTCCAAGTCTCATTCCTTGCTCTCCATGCACCAAGAAAGACCCATATGAGATACTACCTGTATTTTTATATTTTCTTGGAATTGTATCAACGTACCTTATTTTAAACTGTAACGTTTTATCATTGTATATACGTAAAGTATTGATATAATTCACAAGGATTCCCCCCAGCCTTTTCATTTGCCATTAACATTTATGGTATCTTCTGCTCTGATTTACTCAAATTTGTTTTAAGCCTAGCATTCTGGGAATACTTCATTCCGAAAAAGCTAAATGCATTTATGAGAAAACTCAGCTTGCTTCTCAAAGTGGGGCTGATGATGCTTTTCCCAATAAGATATAAATACAATTTTACATATAATAAGAAGAGCACGGCATTGGAACGTCTGAGGTTAAATATCTTTGACTGATGAAATTTGGCGTTTTACTAGGTTATCTTCTGAATCAACACACCTTGGATTGGAATGCAGTGTCACCTTAAGGAAACAGACTGAATGTACTCGAATACTTAACTCAAGGCCGCATTCAGCCTTGCTCCATTTATATAATGTCTTTGGGTTGGTGTCTAGTCAGTGTACAGTGTACCCCTACTTCTCAGGAAAGGGAACCAACTTCCCTGTTCCACCACTTCCCGTCTATAGATGTGGCCCTAGGGATGAAGGGATGATACCCTGGACCATGGCTGGCTGGGCCAAGAGCGTTTGCTAGGCCCAAAGCTAGAGCATTCACTTTCTCTCTCCCCAGAACTTTGCATCCAACCTGAAACACACATCCTGTGAGTCACGGTTGGAGTCAACACAAAGAAGGTGCTATTCTGCTTAGAAATTCATCTGGGACACGCGGGGCGGCTATGTTTTCCTCTATATGAACCAGAGATGCAAAGAAAGGCAGTTTTCGTAGAAAGAGAGAAGCAAGAAGTGGAGATAAGAAGAGAGAAAGACCCCTCAGGCTCTGCCGGGCAACCTCCCAGGCTGTTGCGGAAGCTAGGTGGCGCCCCTGAAGGTTGGCTACAATTTCTCTTTTTTTTCGCTTGAGCAAAGGCAGCTCATGTCAACAAGCTCATGGTTCTTGCCATTGCCAAATCCTGTCGCTTGTTATCACCAACATCTACCTGAGTTCATCTCACTCTTCACAGTGACTTTTTTCTCAGATTTGGTTGTTATTACACAATTTGGTCCCTCTCTACTTCATGTCCACTCGTTCGTTATTGTGTGTGTGTGTGTGTGTGTGTCTGTGTGTGTGTGTGCCTGCGTGTGTGAGACGGAGACAGAGAGAACTGACATAGAAAGCTCTGACCTAAGTATAGAAGTTTTCCAAGAAAGGCACTGTTTGAGGTTAACCTGTTCCTAAAGAGGAGGTCCAGCTAACCCCAAAGTGTCCTGAAAGACGGCCTTCACCTCTGGATCCACTGGGCCCTCGGGCCCGGCTCTCATTGTACAGACTCAGGAATTCAGGTTTTGTGGTGTTTCACACGCATACTGTTCTTGTGAGGCAGATGTGTCGGTCCAGAAAGGAACTCTGACTATTTAGCTTAAAATAAAACCTATAACTTCCAAAGGGACAAGCTATTATTATTTACTGACAGCACGTTTTCTTCTTCCAGGAAGGACACACTGGGAAACCACAATCGCATCAGAAGTGTTCTTAATGACCAAGGAATCAGACAGAAGGCTGGGTCCAGTGTTTAACGGCATCCGTCTTGGGGACCTTCATCCCCACTCTGCATCAGCACTTCTCAGCGGCTGTGACTGGTGCATAGCCGGGGTGGGCGCTGTCGCATTTATCCAGGGGTCCGTACGTCTTGCCCCACGGCAGCCCCAGGCTCTTTTTTCTCTTTAGCTGTATTCCAGGATACAGCATGGAAGCCAGCCTATCGCATGAAGGTGGTCTAATGCCATTTATACCGATTAAAAGGGTGATCTTTTGTACTGGGAATTATATTTCTTGAAAGTATTAAACAATGTATATTCTTCTGGGTCACCCTTTAATTGTTTCTGGTTGCCTGATAGCTTCCTACCTTTGAAGGAGAGGCATCCATTACCTTGGGGAGAAGAAGACGGAGGCTAGAACGAAGAAGGTATTGCTTGTCTTAAAACTCCAGAGTAGAGTTTAAGGCCATGGCCAGACAATTGCCTATGCCAAGTGTCCTTAATTGTAACAGGTGCAGTAGGAAAGGAAAAAAGAAAATGCTGACAGGTAACTATGACCTATCATCTATTGCAAGATGCATCTTAAAATGTGGTGGAAAATGTGCCAGGCTTTGCCGAGAGACAAGAGGGATTTAACTGGAGCTCCTCAAACTGGGCTTTACTTCTCAAGAGTCAGAGGGGAAGAGTGGACCCACACACCAGAGAGTGAGCTGGGCTGGACTAGAACAGGGAGGCCTTCCACCCAGCCCAGGAGGGCACGGCCTGTGGCCGATGGGAAGAGCCCGCAGAAAGAGAAAACGGACGAAGCAAGAGCTTGGCTCTGACGGTCAAGTCTGGAAGCGGGGGTAGAAACCTACAGTCACTGGGCGCGTGGCTTCCTCCCCCGGGGGAGCCCGGGAGGTGGCAACTGCCCCAGAAAGGTGGGCGCAGAGTGAGACCCGGCTTCCAGCCAGGCACAGAAGGATCCCAGAGCCTGGGGGCACCAGCAGAGTGGGAGAAGACCAGGAAGCTGGAGTCCAGGAGCCTCACATCTGGTGCAATGGCAAGGCCCACGGCTGTTGGCCCCGAGCAGCTTCATGGCCCACACCCAGTGAGACCTGTCACACCACAGCTGACACACAGGGCACAGGAGGCCACAGGGACCCAAGGACGGGGGCTACCACCTGACCCGGCAGGATGAGGCAACTCCCCTTGAGGGGGGCAGGCTGGGACCTCTCCACAACCCCTGCAGGTGCCACACCAACATAAGGGAGAGGGCCAGTGGCAGCCGGAGGGGTTGCCCTGAAAGGCCAGGTCCTAAGAGTTACTGAGATTTAAAATAAACTCAGTGACGGACATAGTCATGCCTGCCCTGGGCTAAAAACCTTGACCTGGACCAAGCAGGCTGGAACTCACTAATCCTGGCATGTATCCATTCAGTAAATATTTACGGAGCACACACTACCTGCCGGGCAATGTTCTAGCTACTTGGGATGGATACGAGAACGAATCACACAGAAGCCCTACCGTGGAGCCTACATTCCGCAGGGGGTGAACCGATAGTAAACCGTGGCCGTAATAAAGAAGGGACTTCCACGGGATGTGAGACGCGAACCTGGAAAATAAGTGTCTGCCTCAAGGAGTCTGGGCCTGAGAGCAAAACCGTGTCCAGTTACACAATATCCATCCCCACCGGCGCCCCTACACTCGTGTATGCCAGCGTCGCCTCCCTCTGAAGGACGCTGAGGACAGAAGGAGGAACACAAGGTAGGCCGTGTCCTCGAGGACCTGACAGCCCAGCCTGTGAGTTTGCACCATGGGCTTCGTGGGGCAGGAACTGTGTCCTTTCCTTCATTTAATAAATATTTACCGAGCACCCAGTGAAATGCATGCCTGGCGCTGGGCACTCACACAACACACAAGACATTCACAAAGCACACACGGCCTACACAGCACACACAGAAAATACACACATACAGCAAACAATACACCCTCACACAACACACACAGAAAAGTCACACAACATACCACATACACAAAACCACGCACTCACACAACATACACACGGCAAACACAATACCTGCCACGCACAACACACGTGCTGACCCAACACACGCATCCAAGTCTCCGTGCTGAAATGTTTTCACGTTTCACATTAAAGCCCCCAGGACAGAGATGCTGGCTGACGGGGCCAAGCAACCAGGCAAAATACGCCCACATGGAGGTGGTGAACGGAACAAAAGCCTTAAGACCTGGGTGGGGTGGGGGTGGGGGGTCCCGGGTGAGACACTTCAGGACAACACTTGGGGGTCCCAAGTTCCCGCAGGCGCCCCCCGCAGGCTCTGAGGAGGGATTTATGACCATGAGAGCTGTTTACAATCAAGAGCTCGGGGTCTGCTCTCATGATGTAATTGCTTTAAGATGCTCTAGACTCTGTTCCTGCAGGGCCGAGAGGGCCACCTGGCACCAGGTGTACCTGTGTGTCTCTCAACACCTGGTGCTTCAGTAAAGGTTACAGTCACATTGTGCAACTGTGTCATCGGGGTTTCTGTCCAGAAGTTAGTCTGATGCAGCGAAGTTTAGGACAATAACCTGCCGACAGCATGAAATTTATTTTCTAACTTTCAGCGGATCAAAGGAAGTGCAATTTGGCTTCCATAGTGAATATCCCCGTTTTGCATGACAGCACAAAGTGTTTTGAGAGGAAAAACCCTCTGTGGTCAAAGGCATATCTTTGAAGTGCAGTAAGGAGCTTATGTTTTAACTAGATATTCTTGAATGATTGAAAGAAAGTTCCAATCTCACTATGGCACGAAGTTACAGCTTTTACCATTACCCTCTGATAAACGTTTCTTTGGTCCCAGCTGAGCTGTATACTTATTCTGAGCAATTTTAAAAAAATGTGTGTGTGTGTGTGTGTGTGTGTGTGTGTGTATACACATATATATAGTATATATTGTATAGCTTTAAAGGAATATATATATATATATATATATATATATGTTTCTTTTCTTGATACTTTCCAAACATATTCTTTACCATGATTGTAATGAAAAACTCCCAGGAGGTAGCAGTTTTAGCACTTTTTCAAGGTCGAATAAATGAGATTAACTCTTGAAACTCAAGTGCTCAGAGTAAATGTTTTCTGCCCAGCAGTGTCCCCCGCACACAAGCGTTATTTCACACATCCCCAAGGGGCCATACAGACTTGGACAAACATTTAAACAAGCTGCCTCAAGTCCCTTTTGGAACAAGGTGAGATTCACCTAAACAAAGAAAGAAGCAGGGAACATGCCAGGTGAAAGTTAGGATGGAGAATCAAAGGTGACTCTGTGAGTGCAGAAGTGACAAGTGAAACGTTGACAGCTGTTCAGAGATCTGAGAGTTGGAGGTAACTAACAGTAACATATGCAGGTACTTTACTTTGCTATGTCAACAGGAGAGCTAAGCCACAAATGTGTGTGCCGGGGATGCCACTAACGCATGTGCCGGGGATGCCACGAGTGTGTGTGGTGGGAGCATCACTCATGCATGTGCCGGGGATGCCGCGAGCAACAGTAACCCATAGACAGGAGAGGCTCAGGGTGCCTCCAGCTCTACCCATCCCAATGGTGCTTCGTCAGCCTCAGTTCCCCATCCGTCACATGGGGAAACCAGAGCCCGCCTGACCAGGATGGTGAACATACAGGTAAAGTGCTTATTGCTGTAGCTGGCACATAGTAGGTGCTTTCTGCTGCTAATTTTGGTCCCCCAAGATAGGTAGAGGACATGTTACAGTTTCAAGCCTGGAGTAAGGATGCCTTCCCAGTCCAAAACTGGACCTGCGGTTTGATGAGAAAAGGTGCAGCTACGAGACAACACTGCCCAACATTGAAAACTAAGACCTTTCAGTATTTTACCTCCCGACTGTGTCACACATCTAAGATTCGCACATAAACAAGCCTTACCTTTAAGAAGTGACTTTTTCCTTCCTCCTTTATGACCAGATTCTTTCAAACTAGGTCAAACACTTATTGCAATGGGGTTATGAATTAATGTGAGAACAGTAAGAAGTAGAACCGAGAAACTACAGACATGCAAAGTTTATCTAGAAAAATGTTAGCCCTGTCATACAGAAAACACTAGGACCCAGCGCAGCAAGTCTGCTAACGTGATTTCACCCTTTTCTGCCAATGGGAGAAAAAGTGAACCCGAGAGTTTTCAGGACCGTAAACATCCCCTTCTGTGTGTGTGTGTGTGCTGGAGGGGAGGGGAGGAATCCTCTAATGTGTCCAACACAATGCAAATAAATGCTTCTTAAACTGAAATATGATTGACATGTTAGTTTCAGGTGTACAACATAACGACTGGCTATTTGTATATACTTTGAAATGATCACAATAAGTTTAGTGAACCACCATCACCACCCACAGTTACTATGGTTATCGTGCTGTATATTACATCCTAGGACTTATTTATTTTATAACTGGAACTTTGCACATTTTGACCCCTTCACCCATTTCACCCCTCCCCACCCCCTGCCTCTGGTAACCACCAATCTGTTCTACCTCTGAGATAATTCAAAATCAGACTTAGACAAAGTGATCTCAATTATAGGGAAATCGCTCTCCCTCCTCTCCCCTTTTAGACAGAACCACTAACCGCACTTTCTTATACATAAAATTCTCAAAATGCATTGAAGAACATTTAGAAGCAATAAAATTAATCCAGAAACATCTCTGGCAGAAGCATGTTGGCCATCTGAGCCAAAACCTGGCTGACCTTTCAATGTTATTATTGTATTGTGAAAAGAATTTTTAAACAAGCAGTTACCGTATTTACTTAAGAGTCAACGTGGCCAAGAATGAAGTAAATACCGTGCGAAACATCAGGCCTCTTAATGACCAGAGAATCTTTTTATACTCAGAGTTTCACTGTCACTACTGGAGGCAACAAGATTATATGTGTGGGAGGCTCTTCAATTTCCCCCTCAGAAGGAGGACTGGGGAAGAAGAAAGGAAGTAGTGCTCAAAGCTAGAGAAAAGGAGAGATGAATAAGGCAGCAATCAGGAAAAGTCTGAACCCACCCTGTGGACACAAAACTGACGTGTGGAGCCTACGTGGGTGTTTTTCCCACTTTGTCAAATGAGATGGTTAGACCAACACAGACTTTTCTTCCAAAGCACCCACATTAGCTGGATAAATAGTGCTAGGCCAGGCCCTACTTGCCCTTTGCTTGGGCTTTGGCAGTCAGAACCCAGCCCCGCAGGGCTCCCACTCCCCTGGATGAAGCCCAGACCACTGGCTCTCATTCCAGACCCGCCTGGCCTCCCTGACTCCATCTTTCTGACAAGTTCCCCTCCTTGCCTCGATGCTTCATGGCCGAGGTCAAATCACAAAGCAGCCTCCTTGCCAGTTTCTCCACTGTTCCCTCATTCCCTCTGCCCAGACTGTTATCCTTCTTCCTCCTTCGTCCTCCAGGCCCATCCTCAATACTGTATGCTCCTTTCAGAGGGCGTCCTAGGGTTTTCCCACCCCTCCAACCAGGGGAAACGGGTGACTATCTCCACCTCCTCTGAGCCCTTGGCTTCACCTCCCCGTCCCTGGTGGCACCAGCACCCCGGACTCCGTATGGCTGAGTTCTTCTCTCCCTGATACTCATCACATGCTGAAAGGTAAGCTCTTTCCCTTACTGACCGTAGCTTGAGCAGAGCAGATGTTTACATCTTAGCCGAATAAATGACAGCAGCTCCGTTTACACTACTTACACCCACTGTCCCTTAGAAAATTCAAACCACACGGACGGGACAGAGAACCTGTGACCATGTTCAGGAACAAAGTATTCTGGGAAATGGACCTAAATTCCCCCAGCAGAGGGATGTGGCAATCACTCAGGACAGCCTTGTTCTAGCCAGCTTCTCGTTGACTTGGGTAAATTATGGAAATTACGGCTGTCTATTTCCCGGGTCAGTGATTCTCAGGCCACATTATAACACCTGCCCCCGGAGAGTTTTTAAAAAACCCCTCTGCCCAGGTCTGCTGCATCTCAGACCTATGCCATCAGAACGTCTGGGGGGGTGGGGCCCGGGTACCTGGTAGTTCTTAAGGCTCCCCAGGTGATTCCAACGTGCGGTCAAGATCGACAAAGGCTGGCCCAGATCACAGGCTGATCATAGTATGTACCTGTACGTAGCTGAGTGGGTCCCCTAACGCAGCAGCACCATTTTCTCCACCGACTGGGCCGACAGGGGCCAGGCAGAGGAAGAGAGTCCAACTTCAGGGGTTTACTCACACACAGCAGGTTTCCCTGGAACAATAATTCATGATCCGGACATCAGTTCCAGACTAAAGGAAGTGTCTGTCTCCACCACCCCTCCTCCGCCACCCTCCCAGCATTTTTCACTTTCCTATGAACCTAGTTTTTATATATTATGTCACATGACCTAAATTTCTTAAACATTTCAACTGGGAAAGAAAATCTAGAACTCTGATCTTGCAGTTAAATAAATCTCAGGATTCGAGGTTGACGAGAAATACTCAAGTGTGCTGAGTGATGTGGGGTGTAATTTCCCACATTATTACAATTGCAGAAATGTAACCTCTCCTTCTCCCTATGAGTCAGCTCAGCAAACCACTGCGATATTCTAGAGAAGTGCTTAAACCTTGAGGGAAATTTGTTCAAAAGAGGTTGTCATGGCAAGTATCACATGAGATTTTTTAAATCAACAAGTCAAAGAACGCATTCTATCACCCCTGGCTAGAATCATATATTTTCTCCCCAGGAAAGAAATGCTGTGACTTTTTGCATATTGTTTAACAGGTTATTATTTTGTTTGTTTGTTTCCCAGATTAACTGAAATATAATTGACATATAACATTGTGTAAGTTTAAGGTGTACAACGTGTTGATTTGATATATTTTTATACTGTCAGATATGACCACCATAGTGTTAGCTAATACCTCCATCCCATCACATAATTACCACTTCTTTTTTTTGTGGTGAGAGCATTTAAGATCTACTCTCTTAGTGACTTTCAAGTATGTAATACAATATATTAGCTACAGTCACCATTCGGAACATTAGATCCCCAAACTTGTTATTCTTATAACCGGAAGTTTGTACCTTGACCAACATCTCCCCATTTCCCTCACTCCCCAGCCCCTGCAAACGCCACTCTACTCTCTGATTCTCTGAGTTCAGCTTCTTTGATTCCACATATAAGTGATATCGTACAGTATTTGTCTTCCTCTGTCTGGCTTATCTCCCTTAGCTTAATACCCTGAAGTTTCTTCCATGTTCTTGTAAAAGGCAGGGTTTCCTTTCTCATGGCTGAATAGTATTCTACTGTATGTCCAGTATGTACCACATCTTTATCCATTCATCTGTTGACAAACACTTAGATTATTTCCATATCTTGGCTATTATGAATCATGCTGCAATGAACATGGAAGTGTAGGTATCTCTTTAAGATACTGATTTCATTTCCTTTGGATATATACCCAGAAGTGGAATTGCTGGATCATATGGTAGCTCTATTTTTTAATTTTTTGAGGAACCTCCACACTGTTTTCCAAAGTGGCTACACCAATTTACTTTCCCACCAACAGTGCACAAAGGTTCCCTTTTCTTCACATACTCATTAACATTTGTTATCTGTTCTTTTATTGATGTACAGATCATTCATTAACAGATAGATGATACAATCTGTGAAACCAGGTTTCTCCCACCTATTTCAGGCAGGGTATGTTTAACCCTTCCAGAGAAATATCTGTTGAGTTCCTATTATAGTTGAATTTTTACTTTATAATATGTATTGTATTGGTTGTAGCTTAAATATTATCTACAGACCATTTCAGAGGCTGGAAAATAACCCTTGTACAGAACGCCTTCTTTAAAAACTAGCTTACAGGTACCAGGTGCCAGCTTGGATGATAAATTCCCATAAGAAATGGTAGAAGGGAGCCTTAATCATGTTCCTCCCGTGAACGAACTCTGAAAGCTTCGGCACTCATAGAAATATGAGTTCAAATACATCTCAAAAAGAATTATTCATCGACTAGCACTTCCCGTCTTTGGGTCCCGTTATCATATCAGCACAGTGAAACGTGAAGAGGTTTGGGAGCCCAACTGACCCAGGTTCAAATCCTGACTCTGTCATTCATCTGCCACCATCTGGAGATGGTACCTGCCTAAATCTGCTAGCTCTGCCCCCCATCTTCCTTTGGGACAAATTGAAAACAGTAAAACCTCTGTACAGAGCACAGGTAATGTCTGTAAAGCACCCAGACGCCGCCAGGAGGAGCCAGATGACAGCTGACCCTGGTTCATTCAGGACAGCGGCAGATCTGCCCAGAGCGATGTGGTCAAAGAACCAGCAATTGAAATCCAGGTAATAAATGATCTGAGAAAAGTTGTCCCATGATTTCCAGTCAAGTTCTGCCCTCTCACTAAGTCCAGGAATTGAGTGAGGGAAACCACATCAACCTCTGGGGTCATAGTCACGGCTGTGGAATGTGTTGGGTTTGCAGCCATGTTGGAATATATCATTGGCGTAAGTGGCTGAGTGGATACAGTCAAACAAACCAACACTGCTTACCTCAGCCAGGAAGTTCAGCATCTTCAGAAAAAAGAGGATAATGTATAAGTGTGTCCACTTCCAATAATTTCCCCTCAAGTGATAAAAAAGGCAAACCTCCACAAAAGACACAATCACGCCATCGCCTAGTTCTATAGCAACATCATCATTCATTTGTTCATTGATTCGGAGAATGTCTGAAGCCTTCAGACATCAAACTTGCTAATATTCATTCTCACTGAAATTTTAGTCATTGTCATGAACAGATTGAACACAGATATCGGAAAACCAAGAGCCTAAAAATCTATGACTCCTGAAATGTTTATTTTAATTACAATTAGCACAGATGCCGTTCAAGTTTTGTCTTTGTTTTGTTTTGCGGTACGCGGGCCTCTCACTGTTGTGGCCTCTCCCGTTGCGGAGCACAGGCTCCGGACGCGCAGGCTCAGCGGCCATGGCTCACGGGCCCAGCCGCTCCGCGGCATGTGGGATCTTCCCGGACCGGGGCACGAACTCGTGTCCCCCGCATCGACAGGCGGACTCTCAACCACTGCACCACCGGGGAAGCCCCGTTCAAGTTTTCTAAATATGTTTCTGGGCTTTTCCTTTGTAAGTATCCCTTTGGCTGTGCCTCTTTTACCTCCTTATCATTACCACTAGACAAGTCCCAACCCCACCCCATGTTGTGTTGGATTGGGCCACTCTGTCTGAGTTGAGCATCTGGAACTCATCTGTGGAATCCCTTCTCCTCCAGAGCAAACCCTGCCTGCCCTCTTCTCCCTGGACCAGGAAGCAAAGCTAGCTGAGGTGTTAACTGATCTCACAGCTGTCCCACTTTCTGCCCAGGTGGTCCTATCTCCATGGAAACCTGCAACCCTGAACACATCTTCTGGGCCAGCAGGTCCTGAAGCCTTCATCCAGACACACCACCTACGCACACACACGCGCGCACACGTGCTAATCCCCACTCTAATCACCAGTTGTGCCCTAGATAGGGGCCTGAGAGCCCGACCAACAATACCTGACCTCGGTCCCCTATATTCCTTCCCAAGATAGAAGCAACTCTGGGCTTACAGCCTGAACCATCAGGCACGTGAGGGTGTGGCCCAGCCCTTCTGCAGGGCTCTTTCAATGCTACAGGCTCGGAAGCCAAGCTGCCCCATTATACTGGAACCAGAGGGGCCAAAGTGAAAGAGGATGCGGGGCAGAGAGAGCGCCTCTCCTCCAGGCCTTCCCCAGTGATGAGGCTGAGGAATTTTGCTCCATCTGGGGATGCCTGGAGAGCATGCTCAGAGAGCTCAGAATCAGGGGCTAGCCCCAGCTCCAGCCTTGGCCCACCCCGTGGCCTTGAGGAAAGCGCTCGATTCTTCCCCTCTAAACATAGAAGGAACACCCTACCTGCACCTACAGAGAAGGGCATAAGAGAAGCTCCAGCCCCATGGACTCCCCAGCACCAAACAGGCCCCCGCAGTGGTCTGCAAGGCTGGGGTTCTCATCTGGGACCAGAAGCGCCTGGGCCTCTCTGCTGCCCCCTCCGCCTGCCTTTTGATCATTGATGTTAATTCTGTCTCGAAACTGTAAGTAAGAAAGTAAGAGGCCGCTGCTCACTTTCTTCCTCTGTGTTTTCCCATCCTCCGACTCCTCTCGGCACTGGAAGCACCGAGCACAGGGCTCGGCCCGGACTGGACGCTCATGAATCATTTCCCAGAACCCTCAGTTAATTTAGCAAAGCGTGAGGGGACGAGCGAGAATGCCCTTTGTACACCTCGTTTCATTCCTGGGAGAGGCAGAGTGCGTGCCTGTGGAATGTCTCCACGGCCACGTTCAGGCAAAGCACCTGTCGCTTGTCACACACCCAGGAATCCAGGGCTGGGCGAGACAGCACAGTGTCCTGCGTGCCAGGACATGTCCGCCCTGCCACCATCTCTCATGGTAAATACAACGACGGCCCCCAGTGCTCGGGCACAGGGATTGGGCTTCCCTAATATCACACAGGTGAGCACTTGTGGTCTGGGAGGTAAGACTGTACACACTCTGGCACCATCTCCCCAGCCTGTGACTGGGAAGTTCAGAATAAAACCCAAGCTCCTTACCATGGCCCCATCTCTGTCTACACCACCGTGATCTGGCCCCATCTCTGTCTACACCACCGTGATCTGGCCCCATTCTCCTGGCCCCCCACCCTGGGCTCAAATGCCGCTGTTCCCTCTGCCTCAGACCTCACGCCTCCTCACAAGGACCCCCCATCACCAGGTAACGTAGACCCAGCCCCTTAGCCACTGTCTCAGCAACCATCTGTGTCTTTCACGACGCTCATCACACACTCGACTTGGGCTACTGCCCGGCCCCTCTGTGTGCCCTGCCCTACTGCAGCGTCCCATGGCTGGACACCCACGAGGCTCAAAAAACAATCGTCATGATCACAGCCGGTTTTAAAACAATCTCAATGCCACTACACACCTATTAGAATGGCCAAAACCCACAACACTGACGGCAGATGCTGTCAAAGATGTGTAGCACCAGGGACCCTCATTCACTGCTGGAGGGGGTGCAAAACAGTGCAGCCACTTTGGAAGACAGTCTGACAGTTTCTCACCAAACTAAACATACTCTTGCAGTACGATCCTGCAATCACTCTCCTTGGTATTTACCCAAAGGAGTCGAAAACTTATATCCACACAAAAACCTGCACATGGATGTTTATAGAAGCTTTATTAATAACTGTCAAAACTTGGAAGCAACCAAGATACCATTCAGCAGGGGAATGGATGAATCACCAGTGGTCCATCCAGACAATGGAATATTATTCAGTGCTAAAGAGAAATGAGATATCAAGCCATGACGAGACATGATGAAACCTTCAATGAATAATACTAAGGGAAAGAAGCCAATCTGAAAAGGCTGCATAATGTATGATTCCAATTATATGACATTCTGAACAGGTGAAATTATAGAGACAATAAAAAGATCGGTAGTTGCCAGGGGGCGGGGGGGAGGAAGGATGAACAGGCAGAGCACAGAGGACCTTTAGGGCAGTGAAAATACTCTGTATGATACCATAATGATGCATACACGTCATTCTATATTTGTCTAAACACATAGAATGTAGCACACCAAGAGTGAACCCTAAGGTAAGCTATGGACTTTGGGTGATAATGACGTGTCAGTGTAGGTTCATCAGTTGTACCGAATGTATCCCTCTGGGGAGTGGGGCATACTGCTAATGGAGCAGGTTATACACGCGTGGAGCAGGGGGTATATGGGAAATATCCGTACCTTCCTCTCAATTTTTCTGTAAACTTAAAACTGCTCTTAAAAGATAAAGTCTAAATAGAACTACCATATGACCCAGCAATCCCACTCCTGGGCATATACCAGGAGAAAACCATAATTCAAAAAGATACACGCACCTCAGTGTTCATTGCAACTCTCTTTACAATAGCCAGGACATGGAAGCAACCTAAATGTCCATCAACAGAGGAATGGATAAAGAAGATATGGTACATGTATACAATGGAATATTACTCAGCCATAAAAAAGAATGGAATATTGCCATTTGCAGCAACATGGATGGACCTAGAGATTGTCATACTGAGTGAAGTAAGTCAGACACAGAAAGACAAACATATGATATCGTTTATATGTGGAATCTTAAAGAAAGGGTAAAAATGAACTTATTTACAGGACAGAAGTAGTGTCATGGATGTAGAAAACAAACTTATGGTTACCAGGAGATAAGGGGGAGTGGATAAATTAGGAGATTGGGCTTGACATATACATATTACTATACATAAAATAGATAACTAATAAGGACCTACTCTATAGCACAGGAAACTCTTCTCAATACTCTGCAATGACCTATATGGGCAAAGAATCTAAAAAAGAGTGGATACATGTATGTGTATAACTGATTCACTTTGCTGTACGCCTGAAACTAATACAACATTGTAAATCAACTACATTCCAATAAAAATTTTAAAAAATAAAAAAATAGTCTAAAAAAACCCCTCAGCAATGATATGAGATATGAAAAATTCGAAAACACACGGAGTTAACCTCTTCCCCCTATAAGATCACCAAAGCTAAAAAATAAAAACAAACAACAACAACAACAAAAACCAAAACACAGTTTGGTAGCATACTGTGTCGACATACGTGTAGAGAAACATTTTCTCAAACATTCCTGGCAGAGTTGTTAACTGTTATAACCTGATGGGAGGTGGGTGGGCAAATCACAAACGCACACAAGCCTCTGACCCAGCAGTGCCACTTCTAGGAATTTAGCCAACAAATACGCTTGCTAGCACTTCTGCAAAATGACACAGGCATGGCTGTTTGTTATTCATTGCAACATTGGTTGTAATAGCAGAAGACTGCAAACAACTTATTAGTCAGCAAAAGGTTAAAAAGCAGCTCGTTAGACGCAGATTTGGAAACAGGTACAGATGAGTGTACATCACTGGCATGTGTGATGATTAATTTTATATGTCAACTGAACTGGACCATGGGATGCCCAGATAGCTGGTGTGTCTGTGAGGGTGTGTCTGGAAGAGATTAGCACGTGAATTGGTGAACTGAGTAAAGCAAATGGCCCTCCCCAGTGTGGATGGGCTCCATCCAATCCTTTGGGGGCCTAAATAGAGCAAAAAGGCAGAGGAAGGTTGAATGAACTCTGCCTGACAACTTGAATGAGGATGTCGGTCTTCTCCTGCCCTTGGCACTCCTGGTTCTTAGGCCTTCAGACGAGACTGGTGTCTACACCATTGCTTTCTAACTCTCAACCTTCTAACTACACCATCTGCTTTCCTTGGTCTACAGCTTGTAGATGGCAGATCCTGGGACTTCTCAAGCCTCCATGATGGCATAAGCCAATCCACACCTTATAATAAGTCTATTCCTAGACAGATACATATAGACAGATAGACACATATATAACCAAGAGGAGATTGATATAGCTATATCGATACCTACATATCTACATATATATCAATCTCCTATTGGTTCTCCAGAGAGAGAACCCTGACTAACACAGTGTCAAAGAGGTGGAAGAAACTATTAACTATCAACCTATTGGTGAGAAAGAGGGAAAGACTTCGCTGAATAACCTTTTTAAAGCCTTTTAAACTGTGTGTCATCTATTCAAAAGCACGCAAGCTATGTGTTTTTATTCTTGCTAGAGACCGTGTCATGAAGCCCAGTCGTGCACTAAGTACTGATGTGACTTTAGGCAAATCATGTCCCTGCACTTACATTTCTTAGTCTGCAAAGTAAGATAATAATAAAGACTACCTCGTACACAGGGCACTTAGAACCAGGTCTCACATGTAGAAAGTGCTCTGTTGGTTATTTGCCATCATCATTACTTATTCAATACCAGGTTCAAACGATTGCGAAATGTTCATTTGATCCCAATATTAACAACCGACCACTGAGCTGAGGGTCAGAGTGAAACTCTGTACCTCCTGCAAAGCTTTCCATACATTCCAAGTCCATGGGACTTGCACTTAACAAAAGCCGCGATCTCCGTTTTCCTGAGTCTACCCTGGGTTTGTATTCATTTGCTTAACATCCATTAAGAGCTTTAAAGTCTTACTCAGTAGAAAGAGAAACCAACCCACACTAAACTAAACCAAGAAAACAATCAATATGTCCCAGATAAAGCTCCATTTTTAAATCCTCTGTAATTCCTTTTGGGGATGTTCATTTCCCTGCAGAGTTGGGTAAAAACGTTCCTAGCTCCCTTCCACTGACTCATGCGAGAAACGTTCGTCAAGCCCCCACAGGGTGTCAGACCCCAAACCAGGCCCAGGAGAGAGAAAAACACATAAAACCAGCCCCTACCTTTCAGAGGCTCTCACTGGGGATCAGAGTAAAGCAAGTGGATGGTGAAAATGCAATATGAGAAGAATGGCATATTATCCCACGTGCAGGTGAGATAAAGAAGCAACAAAATAAAACCTGTTTTTAATCTAAAGTATGTCCACGTGCTACTGAATCTAGGAACCAAGAAACATGTTGTAACACACACAACCTTCCAAGTTTAGAATTAGAAGACATTGTCAAATGTCAGCAGGCAGCTCTCCCAAAACTAGATGCTCTATAAGGTAAGGCTATAATATAAGCAAACTTCATATTAACACTAGTAATAGTACCATTTGGTATTTTTACTTTCTTTCTATTTAAAGAACATTCCTCTAGCTTTTCTCTTTGTCTTCCCAGTAGGATCATGTGGTGGAGTGGAAAGTCAGTCCTTTTACCTCTAAATTGTAGAGATAAAAGGAGATCAAATCATAAACACTGAGGTTTGCACTCAGTTGTTCAAACGGTAAATAAAAAGTCAGAGCAAAAGCATTTGACTCCCACACACTCTGGGCGGACTTGCTGAGAGACATCAAATGAGGTCAAAGGCCTCAGAAATTAGGTTGGCAAAAGTTACTGTGAGAGAGGATTGGTTTGATAATGTAACCAAAAAAAGACAAGAAGCTGAACCTAAAGGGGCAGAATGGGAAGCCAGAAGGTTTCACAAAAAGTGGCCTTGAAGCAAATTAAGACAACAAAATACTCTTGGCCAGTTACCAGATTAGTACACTTTAGAAAAAAAAAGGGTGAAAAACCCAATGCTGGTGAAAGTGTGAGAAAAGGGTGTCCATACAGTGCTGGAGGGAGTATACATGACTAGTACTTGCCTAGAAAAATTTAGTAACAGAAGCAAGACCTTCAAATATGCTCATGCCCTTTGACCTCTGGGAATTTATTCCAAGGAAATAATCAGGAAGAGAGGCATAGGTTTCCCTACAGGAATGTTAGTTTGGGGAATGTTAAAAATAGAAAAGAAAAACATCAAATATACCAACATGATTTAACAAATCATCTGTGTAATGTGATTAAAAAGCTTTTGTAGGAAGAAATACATTAGCATGGTAAAACGCTCACAGCATATTGCTGAAAGGGAAAAGCAGGTGATAAAACATCATGTACAGTACAAGCATGTTTTGTCAAAAATGTAAATGTGTTCAGAGAAAACAATACCCACCAAAACACTAACAGTATTTATCTCACAATGTTAGGTTTTTAAGTTTCACCTTTTTCATTTATCTCTATGTATTCTTTTTTTTGTGTGTGGTACGCGGGCCTCTCACTGTTATGGCCTCTCCCGTTGCGGAGCACAGGCTCTGGACGCGCAGGCTCAGCGGCCATGGCTCACGGGCCCAGCCGCTCCACGGCATATGGGATCCTCCCGGACTGGGGCACGAACCCGTGTCCCCTGCATCGGCAGGCGGACTCTCAACCACTGCGCCACCAGGGAAGCCCTCTATGTATTCTTTTTTAATTTTATTTTTGACCATGAGCATGTTCTGTCTGTGTACGTTTTTAAAGGCTGTATTTCAGAAGTGGATCCTAGCCACTCCGTGACCTCGCCTGTGGAGTTTCTCTCCTCAGCAAGTTAACAGAGCCCCAAAGTGTTTGTAGGTTAAAGATTAAAAACTGAATGTGGGGACTTCCCTGGTGGTGCAGTGGTTGGGAGTCCACCTGCCAATGCAGGGGACACGGGTTCGAGCCCTGGTCCGGGAGGGTCCCACATGCCGCGGAGCAACTAAGCCCACGTGCCACAACCACTGAGCCTGCTCTCTAGAGCCCTTGAACCACAACTACTGAAGCCCACGCGCCACAACTACTGAAGTCCATGTGCCTAGAGCCCATGCTCCACAACAAGAGAAGCCACCGCAATGAGAAACCCACTCAGTGCACCAAGGAGTAGCCCCCACTCGCTGCAACTAGAGAAAGCCCGTGCACAGCAACAAAGACCCAATGCAGCCAAAAATAATAAATAAATTAAATAAATTAAAAAAAAACACAACTGAATGTTGAGTAGAGACAGGCCATAAGCATCTTTCAGAATTCATCACTACTCATCAACAGATGAAAGGATAAAGCAGATGTGGTATATTTATACAATGGAACATTATGTAGCCATAAGAAAAGAATGAAATAATGCCATTTGCAGCAACATGGATGGACCTAGAGATTATCATACTGTGTAAAGTCAGACAGAGAAAGACAAATATTATATGATATCACTTACATGTGGAATCTTAAAAAAAATGATACAAATGAACTTATTTACAAAACAGAAACAGACTTACATAGAAAAAAAACCTTATGGTTACCAAAGGGGAAAGGTGGTGGGGGAGGAGAGATAAACTGGGAATTTGGGATTAACAGATACACACTACTACATATAAAATAGATAATCAACAAGGCCCTACTGTACAGCACAGAGAACTATACTGGATATCTTGTAATAACCAATAATGGAAAAGAAACTTAAAAAGAATAGATATATGTGTATAACTGAACCACTCTGCTGTACACCTGAAACATTCTAAATCAACAACACTTCAATAAAAAATACATTTTTATCATATGATATCACTTATATGTGTAATCTAAAAAAAGGTAACAAATGAACTTATTTACAAAGCAGAAATAGAGCCACAGATGTAGAAAACAAACTTATGGTTACTGGGGGGAAGGAGGGGAGAGGGATAAGCTGGGAGATTGGGACTGACATATACACACTACTATATATAAAATAGATAATAAGAACCTACCGTATAGCACAGGGAACTCTACTCAACACTCTGTAATGACCTATATAGGAAAAGAATCTAAAAAAGAGTGGATATATGTATAACTGATTCACTCTGCTGTACACCTGAAACTAACACAACATGAAATCAACTGTACTCCAATAAAAATTTTTTAAAAAATAAAATGCAGTAATTTATAAGTTAACTTTTAAATTTAAATAACTGTGAAAAACTATTAGAAGTATAATAATATAAAGCAAATTGGAATAAATGTTGAAGAAACTCTAAAAAATACATTTTTAAATAAATAAATAAAAATAAAATAAAATTCATCATCACTATTAACAAGATCAAATTCATCTTGAGAAGTGTCCCTACTCCTTCCAGATGGTATGTCTCCTCCCTTTCCCCAACTATCCACACGTTTTCAGTGAGCACAGATTTCCCCCCGGCCCCCAGCACACACATGGTGGCCTCCAGTTGCCTGTGGGTGGACATGGTGATTCACCAAACCAGCTAGTCACTCACTGCACCTTTTGAAATGTCCTTCCCACCATCCAGCCCTTCACACCCTCACACCCACAGTGCAAAGTCACATCTGGCATAAGAGCAAGAGGAAGTTTTAAGTTGAATTGAATTGAATGCTTAACCTCATTTTTGTTTTCTTCCTTCCTTTCTTTAATATCTCAGATTCTGTCCCATTTTCTTATTCTTTCACACAACAACATTATTATAGGACATAGAGAGGTCAAGGGTGTCCAATAAGAAATACAAGGCAATGTTGACCAAACCCTGAGAGCCTAGAGTCTTCCTTGCAATTCCAGATGTAACATTTTCAAAGCCTCTGAGGAAGCATGCTCAAAACAGTGAAGGCTGACCAGGGCTCCCTGAGCTATACAGGCCTCTGCTCTGGGGGTGACGGCCAGTCCTAGTGTCTGAGTGATTCCCTAGGCCCAGCAAAGGGAATAAGTTTCCAGAGCCCAATAAAAGTAAAAACAAACAGCAACAACAGCAACGATGTTCAAGCATTTAAGAGTCCATTGCATCTACTGAGATGATCATATGGTTTTTCTCCTTCACTTTGTTAATATGGTATATGACATTGACTGATTTGCTTATACTGAAGAATCCTTGCATTCCTGGGATAAACCCCACTTGATCGTGGTGTATGATCCTTTTATTGTGCTGTTGGATTCTGTTTGCTAGTATTCTGTTGAGGATTTTTACATCTATGTTCATCAGTGATATTGGCCTGTAGTTTTCTTTCTTTGTGACATCTTTGTCTGGTTTTGGTATCAGGGTGATGGTGGCCTCGCAGAATGAGTCTGGGAGTGTTCCTCCCTCTGCTATATTTTGGAAGAGTTTGAGAAGGATAGGTGTTAGCTCTTCTCCAAATGTTTGATAGAATTCACCTCTGAAGCTATCTGGTCCTGGGCTTTTGTTTGTTGGAAGATTTTTAATCACAGTCTCAATTTCAGTGCTTGTGATTAGTCTGTTTATATTTTCTATTTCTTCCTGGTTCAGTCTCAAAAGGTTGTGATTTTCAAAGAATTTGTTCATTTCTTCCAGGTTGTCCATTTTACTGGCATAGAGTTGCTTGTAGTAATCTCTCATGATCCTTTGTATTTCTGCAGTGTCAGTTGTTACTTCCCCTTTTTCATTTCTAATTCTATTGATTTGAGTCTACTCCCTTTTTTTCTTGATGAGTCTGGCTAATGGTTTAAGCTTTCGAAAAAATTCAGCGCCCATTTATGATAAAAACCCTCCAGAAAGTAAGTGTACAGGGAACTTACCTCAACATAATAAAGGCCATATATGACAAACCCACAGCCAACATCGTTCTCAGTGGTGAAAAACTGAAACCATTCCCTCTAAGATCTGGAACAAGACAAGGTTGTCCACTCTCACCACTATTATTCAACATAATTTTGGAAGTTTTAGCCACAGCAATCAGAGAAGAAAAAGAAATAAAAGGAATCCAAATCGGAAAAGAAGAATTAAAGCTGTCACTGTTTGCAGATGACATGGTACTATACATAGAGAATCCTAAAGATGCTACCAGAAAACTACTAGAGCTAATCAATAAACTTGGCAAAGTAGCAGGATACAAAATTAATGCACAGAAATCTCTGGCATTCCTATGCACTAATGATGAAAAATCTGAAAGAGAAATTAGGAAACACTCCCATTTATCATTGCAACAAAAAGAATAAAATACCTAGGAATAAACCTACCTAAGGAGACAAAAGACCTGTATGCAGAAAACTATAAGACACTGATGAAAGAAATTAAGGACGATACAAACAGATGGAGAGATATACCATGTTCTTGGATGGGAAGAATCAACATTGTGAAAATGACTATACTACCCAAAGCAATCTACAGATTCAATGCAATCCCCATCAAACTACCAATGGCATTTTTCACAGAGCTGGAACAAAAAATTTACAATTTGTATGGAAATACAAAAGACCCCGAATAGCCAAATCAATCTTGAGAACGAAAAATGGAGCTGGAGGACTCAGGCTCCCTGACTTCAGACTATACTACAAAGCTACAGTAATCAAGACAGTATGGTACTGGCACAAAAACAGAAATATAGATCAATGGAACAGTTTACAAAACCCAGAGATAAACCCATGTACATATAGTCACCTTATTTTCTATAAAGAAGGCAAGAATATAAAATGGAGAAAAGACAGCCTCTTCAGTAAGTGGTGCTGGGAAAACTGGACAGCTACGTGTAAAAGAATGAAATTAGAACACTCCCTAACACCATACACAAAAATAAACTCAAAATGGATTAAAGACCTAAATGTAAGGCCAGGTACTATAAAACTCTTAGAGGAAAACATAGGCAGAACACTCTATGACATAAATCACAGCAAGATCCTTTTTGACCCACCTCCTAGAGAAATGGAATTAAAAACAAAAATAAATGGGACCTAATGAAACTTAAAAGCTTCTGCACATCAAAGGAAAACACAAACGAGACAAAAAGACAACCCTCAGAATGGGAGAAAATATTTGCAAATGAAGCAATTGACAAAGGATTAATCTCCAAAATATACAAGCAGCTCATGCAGCTTCAATATCAAAACAACAAACAACCCAATCCAAAAATGGGCAGAAGACCTAAATAGACATTTCTCCAAAGAAGATATACAGATTGCCAACAAACACATGAAAGGATGCTCAACATCACTAATCATTAGAGAAACGCAAATCAAAAATACAATGAGGTAACACCTCACACCAGTAAGAATGGCCATCATCAAAAAATCTAGAAACAATAAATGCTGGAGAGGGTGTGGAGAAAAGGGAACACTCTTGCACTACTGGTGGGAATGTAAATTGATACAGCCACTATGGAGAAGAGTATGGAGGTTCCTTAGAAAACTACAAATAGAACTACCATATGACCTAGCAATGCCACTACTGGACATATACCCTGAGAAAACCATAATTCAGAAAGAGTCATGTACCACAATGTTCACTGCAGCTCTATTTACAATAGCCAGGACATGGAAGCAACCTAAGTGTCCATCAACAGATGAATGGATAAAGAAGATGTGGCACATATATACAATGGAATATTACTCAGCCATAAAAAGAAACGAAATTGAGTTATTTGTAGTGAGGTGGATGGATCTAGAGTCTGTCATACAGAGTGAAGTAAGTCAGAAAGAGAAAAACAAGTACCGTATGCTAACACATATATATGGAATCTAAAAAAAAAAAAATGGTTCTGAAGAACCTAGGAGCAAGACAGGAATAAAGATACAGACATAGGGAACAGACTTGGGGACACGGGGAGAGGGAAGGGTAAGCTGGGATGACGTGAGAGAGTGGCATGGACATATATACACTACCAAATGTAAAACAGATAGCTAGTGGGAAGCAGCCTCATAGTACAGGGAGATCAGCTCGATGCTTTGTGACCACCTAGAGGGGTGGGATTAGGAGGGAGGGAGGGAGATTCAAGAGGGAGGGGATATGGGGGTATATGTTATACGTATAGCTGATTTACTTTGTTATAAAGCAGAAACTAACACATCACTGTAAAGCAATTATACTCCAATAAAGACGTTAAAAAAAAAGATTCCATTGTAAGCTCTTATGGAAGGAAGCATGCACAAATCTTGCTAAAACAATATATTATAATTTTAAATGCAATCGGTGATATCTGTTTATAGCAATGCAATGCCGTCAGCCAAACACAGGCCCAGGTTATGCCCCTCTAGAACTGTAGAAGCATGAAGGAAAGTCATAAAATGTCTTAATTCTAACATCTACTAGAGCATTTTAAAAGAACTTTACAACATCCTTTGGTTAAACCTCGTGATTTACCAAAAGACACATAACTATTGATGCCTTATAGGTAGTATATAGTCATAAAATATATCTCCCACATATTTCATAGTTAATCTTCCATGGAATAAAACATATGTAATCATAGGTGATCTTTTAATAGGGCTCACAGACACACTTAGGGTTAAATACGGCTACAGGGCCACATAACGCCAAGAAATCCTTCACATCTTGTCTAAACAAACAGCATGACATTGTCAGTTTTATCAGATTCCATTGGCCCCTCTTAAATAATTCATCAGTGTATAAGTAAACAAACGGAAAAGGAGGGGGAAAAAATACAGAAACGAAAACCAAAGTGCAAATCAATCATCTTACCGTCCCCTTTCCTTATGGTTGGAGGCTTTGGGAACGGCTGGCCCCAAGGGAGGTGGTAAGTCAGGGTCAGCCCGCAGGGTTTCTGTCCCTGGTTGGAGCCCGCTGAGTTGACGGTGGTTATTAAAAACAAAAGTGCATTTAGAAGTCAGTCCTGGATGGAGTTGCTAATTGCACTTTTCTTTCCCAAAGAGCTTTGGGTGTGGTCTGTACGTAGGAGAGGGACGCCTCACAGCTTGTCAGGAGACCCAGCTGTGCAGAGGCTGAGAGAAAGGAGAAAGTGGGCTCCGGTGATGCCTCTTAGGGCTTTAATCCTCAGCTGTGACACATGTGGGGAACTAGAAACAGGAAACTCTGAGCCCGGCAGGCAGCCAGAAACATTCAGAAAACGTGCCAAGCCCTTTCGAAATACCACGCTCTCCACTGAGCATTCACTCCTAACAGTTCACAGGCTGTGTCTCTCTTCTCAAATGACTGAGCCATAAACCTGGGCAAGGCTGGCCTACAGACATCTCGTCTGTCACAGTTCCTGTTATCAGAATCTGGACCAGTCCAGGACAGGCCTGGGGTCTCCTATGCCCTCGCTCTTCTGCCAACCTCCCAAGCCTCTTGTAATGACATCCACAGATGGGAGCTCCCGGCGATGCTGCAGGACCTTTCATTCAGGTCTTTGCATGTTTCAGACGCAGGGCCTCTTCCTACTGTGCCCACCGCCCCTGCCATGTGCCCTGGGGACACTGCAGGGATCTCTTCTCAGCATCCTGGAGGCGAGGAGACCCAAGAGTCACCCCTGGGCTCAAAATCCATCCGGGCAGGGAGGATTCGGGGAAATGTAGCCAGAGCTTCTGGCTTCCACTCGCGGCGGCCTGATCCATCCCCGAGAGACTGTGCTGCCGCATCCCTCTTCTGTTTCTCTCTCACGGCCCCTCCTGCGCCCGGCATCCAGATTCATGTTCTCAACAGAGCACGGGCACTGCCTATCAGAGCTGTACTCAAAGTCTGCAGCGCAGGGACCAAAATGGCCAAAGCTCCTCTCCTGGCACCCAAGGCCCTCCCGCAGCTACCTCCGCATACCTTTCCACCTTGTCCCACTGCCCTTTAAAAGAACCCCCCGTGCCAACCTGGATGGGCCACCACTCTCTCCAGAAGACAGCGTTCAAATCTGTGTTTGCACGTGCTCTGCAGCCACCACCCTGCCCCGTCTCCCCTTCTCCTCTTGAACGTGATGTCACAACACGCACAACACTCCGTCCCCCTCCTCTTCGTCCCCCTCCCCGCACTTCCGGTCTTCACCACCGTTCACTCATGCACACCCCCTACTGCATCCTGGCGTGATGCTCCGTGCTCTGAATCCAAGTCTTCTCTCCATGATAACAACACAGACAGCAAGGGCGGGCACTTATTATGTATCAGGCGTTTTTCCAGGAACTTTAAATTCTTTAAGCCCATTTTACAGATAAGGCAATGGAGGCATGGAAAAGGTAAGTACTTTCCCCAAGATTCCCTCAGCCAGGCAGGGTGGAGCCCGGGTGGAACCCAACCTGGCCTTGCTCTTTGAGTCTTTCCAGGGACCTGTGCTATTTATCAATATTTGTGAACAGGGAGTATGTACTCAGGGGGAGTGCAATTTCCTCACCCTTCTCGGTATCCTTTCCAGAGGGCCTCCCGGAATGTTTTCCAATGCTAAATGATTATAAGTAGCTGTGACTAATTGGGAGACTAACAAGCTTTAATTGAGAGATCAAATGTTTCCACCTGAGTGGTAGACAGGACTTTCAACATTAAGAATGAGCAGAATGGTCTTGAGGTTAAGGCAACGTTCCTGTAGAGGTTTTGCTGACATTTTTAACCTACCTATCATGTGACTATTCAGGCCTAGGCCATCTGGTGTGTCAACAGACTGCTAAAGACATAACCTCACTGAAAAAGCTGAGATACCCTCAAAGGTCGGGGGGCCGGGGGAACTTTCCACCCTTCCTCCAATGTGGAGTAGCAGAGGCCGCTGGAGCATAACCCACCCCCAGCTCCAGGGGCAGCCTTGCTGATCCGAGCTGTTAGATCCTTAGAAACACACTAGCACCGCCCACATTGCTGGCCAGGTGCTACTCATGCTGGAAGGTGAATGATATTTCACTGAAGAGATGTTTCTGGCTTCCACTGAAGGCAAGACCCTCTCAATGCTCTTTGGAAGAACAGCAACAAAAGATCAGGAAGACCCAGCTTTTGTCCCCAAGAAACTTACTACCCAGTTGATAGGGAGGCCATGGACAAGACACCAGCAGGCTTAACCCACCCTGGGTATTTGCCCCAAAACAGGAGTTTATTTTCCCAAGTTTTCCCTAATCAGTTTATCCTTACTGAACATTTAGTGGAGAGGAAAGATTTTGTTTCCAGGATTTTTCTGACCCTCTTTTCCACTCCAGATGTCTCCCTTCCTCTTTCCCACTTCTCAACAAGGAGACACACATGCACACACATGCACACACACACTCCTGCCTGGGTTTTGTCAGTTGCTTAGTCCCCCCTGACAGAGTTCAGGGAAAACAAATTGTCAGAGTTGGCAATAAAAATTCAGTACCAGAAGTTCATGGAAAATCTCCACACTCCAAGGTCCTTTACAAAGTCTGGAGCACAGCACTCACTGAGCCAAGCCCACAGCTTTTACCATGGAAACTCTCAGAAGACGTCATTATGACGCGATTTTATCAGCGACATGGTCTTTGCAGAACTCCGAAACATCTGTATTTATATTTAATAGGTCAGAAATAGCTCACATATTTTCCCGTAAGATTTTTATGGAAAAGTTTACACATTCAGAATGGATCTGCATTTAAGAATATCTTTAATGTGACTGTAACCCATTTCTCCATGTGTTTCCTTAATCCATGTGTTTCCTACACATCATAATCAATGAGAAAGGAGAATGCAAAGCATAGTGTGTGTGTGTGTGTGTGTGTGTGTGTGCATGCATGTGCATATGTGTGCATGTGTGTGCGTGTGTGTGTGCCTTCAGGCAAGCATGTCCATGCCTGGAATCTGACCTTGCCTGTCCTGTCACATACTACGGGTCCTTAAGAAAGGCTGGTAAACCCTGCTTTACTAGGTCCAGCAATTTGGTAATTAATTTTCTAGTTAGACACTGACCTGGGCCCCAGGAGACCTGGATGAAAGAGGCTGCTCTAACTTCATGGATGTGGCTTTGGGGAAACCACTTCACCTCTCTGCACTTCAGTTTCTACATCTGGAAAAACATACAGTATAATCTAAATCCTTGCTACACAAAGTGTGGCCACAGTCCAGAGACATCATCAAGGAATGCACTAGAAATGCAGACTCTCAGGCCCCACCCCAGAACGACTGAATCAGAATCAGCATTTTTTTTTTCTTTTTTTTTGCGGTACACGGGCCTCTCACTGCTGTGGCCTCCCCCGCCGCAGAGCACAGGCTCCGGGCGCGCAGGCTCAGCGGCCATGGCTCACGGGCCCAGCCGCTCCGCGGCATGTGGGATCCTCCCGGACCGGGGCACGAACCCGTGTCCCCTGCACCGGCAGGCGGACTCTCAACCACTGCGCCACCAGGGCAGCCCCAGAATCAGCATTTTAATAAGATTCCCCACGTGACCCGTGTGAGCGGTAAAGCTTGAGGAGCACTGATCTAAATGTTCTCTGAAGTGCCTTACAGGGGCACATTTTGTTTCTTTAACCCTTATCCCTTTCAGCTGAAGAGTTAACATGCTATACACAATGGCTGCCTTGTGACCTTTGTGGTTATGCCCCGGGGAGATCTGGCTGATTCCACTCCTGTTCCAGGCAATGACACATAAACAGACCAGATCATCTCCATGACTCTCCCAGACCACTAAGTCACACTCTGTCTTCCAGCTTCCTTCCAAGCCTCTTAGGAGAATACTTAATACTTAACCCTTAATACTGCCTACCTCCAGACAGCTCCCACATCCATCACTGGGTCTGAGGGGTTGTGCAAGCACAGATTAGTGAACAGGAAAGATTCTAGATGAATTATTACAGTGATTGTCTTTAGCACTTAATGAAGCCATGATCACTAAGAGAAAGCATGAAGTGACTAAGAATGAACCAAGTCTGGTGAAGCTCATTTAATCTTGTATTTGATGGGGTTAGAGAGGTGGAGATTAGGCAGAATACTGTGAATTTAATGAATCAGGATTTCACGAGAAAGCATTTCAAACCTCTTTCTTGTGAGCAAGATGAAGAATACACTTAGTAGAGTTGGACACCTTCCTAAACGCCCATACTCCATGACAAATGGGTTAATGTGAAGAGTGGTCACCAGTGGACAACCTCGGGTGCCATACTTGTTCCCTCCCAGGAAAGTGGCAGCTAGGATGGATGTGGACAAGTTCACGGTCACCCTCCAGCTACAGCAAGTCAAGAGTAGAGGAGGTAAGGGTGGTTGGAAGGGATATATTCCCCCCCTGCCAAAAAAAGCAAATTCAGGATTAAGAAGCAAAACAGAAGTCTGAAGCCAAAAAAAAATTACCAAGTGAGCATGGGCAAAAAAACCCCAGAGAGTGTGGAAGTGGTAATATTTCCAGGGGTCGTGAGTGCAGGACAACAGAGGGCCACAAACCCAAGCCAGAGATTGGGAAGGGAATTGGGAGCTGCAGAGTGAGTTCTACAACATGCGGGCACAGCTCACCACATGATGGGAGACCAGCACTTAAAATGGACTTTGAATTCACGGAGTGAGCAAATCAGGATCCCAAAAGATCCCATGAGGATGGAGCCATGGCCAAATCTAACAATAGGAAATGTAACAGAGGCAAATCTAAAGTCCTGTTCTTACTTCCCAAACCTCATTTTGTAAGTACAGGACAAGGCACACAAAAAGCAAAAGCATGGGTGGAGGACACAACCAAACAAATGGTAGGGTCTCAATTGACTAAGATGTCCTCTGTGAACCCTAAGTGTGATGGGAGACTGCGAATTCAGCTGCCCTGGTAGAAGCATAACTTCTCATACAAGGAGGGCGGTCACTCTCGAGATTGTCCTCCAGAGAAATGTTTTCCAAATGTTCTCTCACCATGGCACTCAGAGAAAATGAGAACAAGGGCTGCTCTTGGCCAGAGAAGACCACCCAAGCCCTCCACCCTGCCCATAGGTCGAGGGGATTGATATCTGTACACCTGGAAGCCATCAGGCCAAGGGACCCTACCATAGACCCTACCGCAGAGATGTTGAAACAGGAAACCAGGGCCAGTAGGGACAAATCCAAAACTAGAATTCAGGTCTGCAAACTTCAACACCTTTCTTGGTTACTCTGTTCACAGTGCCTCACTGTATATATCTGTGAACTTTGGGTGAGGTTTTCAGCCCTTTCAGTGAATGAGGAAGTCATTGTTTTTTAATAAGGTAAGATGATATATTACTATGTGTCAAGTTCTAAATATGTGTAACAGTCCAATAAATGTGCCCAACTTACCGTGCCATTAAATTTTACATGAAAACACTGTCTTTGGTTGTTCTTTGACACAAGATAACTAGTGTCACTAAGTTTGTAGGAAGGTTCGAAACATTCCAATTAGTACAGATTTTTAAAATATTTTGTCATGAAAAATATAACCATGATACAGAAGATAAGAAGGAAAAAAGAAAAGACTTAAACATTCTTCATGATCTTGCAGCCAAATTCCCATCACTGTTGGCATTTTGGAATATTTCCATCTACTCTCTTCTTTTTTGGCACATATGTCTTTGTAATCTCTTCTGATTTAACATTACATCAGAAGTGGTTTTTTATGCTATTACATGGCTTTTATCACTATCGTTTTTAGTGCCAGGTACTGCATATCACCTCCTATTCTGACACATTACCCCTTTTTCACAGTCTTGACTCTATTGCTTTCATTTTACATTTAAAAAGAAAAATGACTGTATCCACACACTACATTTGAAAAGTCTGGATGAGAGGAAATGGGGGGAGGGATAAATTATGAGTTTGGGATTAACATATACACACTACTATATATAAAATAGATAACCAAAAAGGACCTACTGTATAGCACAGGGAACTCTACTTAGTATTTTATAATAAACTATAATGGAAAAGAATCTGAAAAATAATATATATGTGTGTGTGTATATATATATATATACATATATATACACACACACATGTATAACTGAATATATACATATATATACACATATATATACACACACACATGTATATACACACACACATGTATAACTGAATATATATACACATATATATACACACACACATGTATAACTGAATCACTTGGCTGTACATTTGAAACTAACACATTGTAAATTAACTATAAAGAAAAAATAAAGAAAAAATTTAAAAATAAAAGTCTGGATGGACAACACATCCATGGCACCCACAGTGGTTGTTTGGAAAGGAAGGAACTGTTGATAATACAGGGTTGATTTCTTTGTTATATTTTTCTGCATGCTATAGATATTTTACCAAAGGTATGCATTCTTTCTAATAGAAACTCTAAAAATCTATAGGATACATTACAGACTCAGTAACTACTAATGGAACACGCAGATGCGCTTGCCCCTTCTGTAGCTGACGCTCAAATGGTCCACAAACACCGCTGCATCCAGTGCAAGGAAATCAACAGAGCATGCTGATTCACTTAAATTTAACAGCCTTTATCATCAAATGCGTTGGGAGGTGTGCGTGTGTGTGTGTGTGTGTGTGTGTAGCCAGAAAGCATCATTTCCCATGTTTATTAGACCTATATCCTCCTAGATGAAGATTTCATGAGCTAAAAACATTAACTTTCCAGCTTACTGCAAATATTGTTTCAATTCTAGAAATCATAAAAATAAAAAGCTCTAAACATAGTTATGGGTTAACAAAGGGAAGATCCCACATGCCGCGGAGCGGCTAAGCCCGTGCGCCACAACTACTGAGCCTGCGCGTCTGGAGCCTGTGCTCCGCAACGGGAGAGCCCACGGCAGTGAGAGGTTCTCGCGCAGCGATGAAGAGGGGCCCCCGCTCGCCGCAACTGGAGAAAGCCCTCGCACAGAAACGAAGACCCAACACCGCCCTAAATAAATAAATAAATAAATAAATTTATAAAACAAAAAAACAAAAAAAACCAATGTGCTGCATAAATACAACTAAAACAAAATTTGCTTTTGGGAACATTTGACTCAGTGAACAATCTCCTTCTACGCTGGTTTTATGTCTCCCTCTCTGAACATTTCTTCCGTGTTCTGAATCCTCATCTTCCTCCTAACTTCTAGCTACCACGACTCCTCAGGAATCACACCTGCCAAGTCAACTGAGGCTCTTCTCCCACCTCTTTGCCTCAACCCTCCCCCTCCGGGAAGATGGGTGCTATTGCATCTCCAGCCCGGGCTCCTGTCCCAGCTCAGGACAAGTTCACCTGTCCCCTGGGCACTCCACCCTGTGGTTGTTCAACATTCCTCTATTGCAAACTGGTGTCAAGTACTGCACTGGCCTGAGGATACAGCTCTGAAAACCCTGCTTTCTGGAACCCTGCAGTCAAAGACAGCAGGATGTGGGCCAGAATCCTATCCTGAGGACGTGGGAGATGTATGTCCAATGTTAGCAGGGTACGGGGGACCAGCACAAAATCAACTCGGCTACCTGAGCACCCCTTCCAGCTCCCCCCACAGACTCACTCCACACTCACATGTCCCCATAAGTCTCATCACCCGGCACAATTATTAACCCCCTCACCCTGTCCATACAGGCATCATAACTCTTTTACTTTCATTGTTTCTTCACATTTGGTTCTTTAAATAGCCAATGAATAGTGGCTTGATTTTGCCTTAAAAATCTTTCTTCTAAAGAGGTGGAAAGAAAAGAAACTATTTGTTCAGTCATCATTAACATTTTATATGCTAGAAGGTTGAAATTATATATATAATCATATATAATATAAATTATATGCCTATATGCAAATATTGATGTATTTAGTGGCTTATATCAAAAGCTAGTGACCAGGGATTTCCACCAAATGGACTCAGGAACCTCTCTGCTAATAGACTGAGGAAAAAAATTTAAACCACATGGAATGAAGAGTAAGATTAAAAGCATCTCACACTTAAAGACAGAACACAGAAAGGATAAAAACTTTCTAGAAGTATGAACTCATAAAAGACAACCCCAGAGACAAAGAGCAGAGAAAACTGGTTGTCTCAGTCTTGTCTCTAAGTGAAGGTTGACAAAGAATTATCACCTCCCATGAAAATACATGCCTCCTGGTACACCTTTGTGAGGGGTTAGAGCCTGATTTTACACACTTTTATATGTTCTGAAAAGCCATAAGGCAATTTAAAGGAGTCCTAAGTCTCCTGGCTGAGGGAAATATAAATACTCCCTGGAGGAAGACACTAGAAATGGACCTCAAAAAATTTCCACTGATTGATGTCAAACAAACATGATTTCACAATCAAAAATTTTAAAACATACAAGCTTTTAAGCATTCACAGAAAAAAACCCAAAAAAACAAGAGAACCAGGCTGACAAAAGAAAACCTTCAAATACTGAATGATCAAATATAGACTATAAAGCAAATATATACATGTTTTAAACAACTGAAAGGAAATCAAAACATAGTAAGGGGTAAAAGAATGTTAAAAATATTCAGGCTGACTAAAAGAAAGACACATGCACTATTTATTAAAATTGACTCTGAAATTAGGCCACAAGTTTAGAACAAATTTCAAATTATTGGTATCAGACACAGACCCTATTCTCTTACTACAGTGCAATTAAATTAGAGAGAATAACAAAGACACTCACATATTCAGAAATGTAAACATACACTTCTAAATTAAATTATATTTATATTATTAAATTATATTATACTTTAAAATTAAATTATACTTTTTAAAAACTACATATCAAAACTAACAGTATACAAAAAAACTAACAGTATATAAGGGAGCACTTTTAGCTTTAAGATCATATATTAGAAAAAGGGTTAAAATTAATGAGCTCAGCACCTTACTTAAGAAATTAGGAAAAGAACACAGAAAAATTTAAAGAAAGGAAAAGAAGAAAATATTAAATACGAGAACAGACATTAATGACATGGAAAGCAGAATAAAGTACAGCAGATCAGCAAGGCTCTCACACAGGCCAAAAAAAAAAAAAAAGACTAATAAAATTGACAGGCCTGTAGCAATCCTGATGAAAGAAAAGAAACTTCATAAACTATTAGGAATGAAGGAATGAACAGGGATACATATATATGGCAAGAACTAAAAATAAGAGAATACCAAGAACCACTTCAAGCCAATAAACCTGAAAATTTAGATGAAAGGAATAAATTCCAAGAAAAATATGATTTATCAAAACCGACTAGAGAAAAAAATAGAAAATCTGAATAGTTCCATGCAATATTAATCCACATAATAAACTGTTTCTACAAAGAAAACACTTTGCCTAAATGATATTCTGGGTGACTTCTCCAATTTTTCAAGCAATAAATAAGATTACTCTCTTGGTTATAAGACTACTATCCAAAAATGAGTTGTATTTCTGTACATGTAAAATCTTTATTAGCAACAAAAATTATAAGGACCTAGGAATAAATCTGGCAAAAATACAAGCAATACCTTTGTAGAAAAATATCATATAACTTTAATGGAAAACCTTAAAGAAAACTGAAGTAAATTGATAGAGAAACAGTAATCGCAAAGATTTCAATCTTCTCCAAACTGATTAATAGAATTAATGATTTAATCCTACAGGAGTTTTAATGGAAATTTATAGGCTCATTTTAAATAAATTGAAGAGATAGGACCAAAACTAGCTTTTCTTAAATACTGGGAAAGGAAATCAGATCAGGGCACTTGCATAAAGCAACTATCAAAACTTATTATAAAGCTATAGCAAGTAAAGAATTGGTGTGAGGATATACAAGCAGACCAGGAACAGAATAAAGGGCCCAGAAAGAGGCCCACACTGAGATGACAAGGCAGAGGCAATGCACGCTTATTAAATGTGTACGTGCCCCCCAAATTTCACCACTTCCCTTGTGGTATGCTTGGGGCCAACTAGTTCTGGACAAGTGGCTGTGAGCAGAATTGACCTGCTAAGGGTGCAGGTTTTTTAGCTTAACTCCTTTATATGTTACTTCTATTCCATTAAAAATTTCAAATATTTCATAATTTAAAAATGAAAACATAATCATTGCTTCTCTCTTGTCTTCTTGATTTTAAAGAAAAAAGAAAACTCTGTTGTAGTGAAATGTCATAAAACAGAATTTATTGGGTTAGGGTTAGCAATATAAACGAGTGGAATTTTTCTCCCTAGTGGAGAAGTCAGCTTCCTTTCCCGCATTCTTTGTCATCACTGCAAACTCTTTCTACCGCAACAGAAGTCGGGTTGGGCGTTTTTCCCCCATTATTACTATAAAAAATGGCATCATCACTACTACTGTGCAAGAACTGTACATATGTGACTTTCAGAGGAAATACCTGGTTCATGAGGTAGCAATAAGAAAGGACGCTGTGGTGGAGGGAGAGGATAAAGTTCAAAGGTTAAACTCTTGGGAAACAGCTGTGAAGTGGAAAATTCGATAAGTTTTGACATATGTGTAAGCGTGTGAGATCATCACCACAATCAAAAGAATGAATATACCCATCACCACTAAAATTTTCTCACACCATTTTGCAACTCATCCCTTCTGCCCCTCCCGGACCACCACTGATCTGCCTTTCTGTTAGCATTGATTAGTCTGCATTTTCTAGAATTGCATATGGATGGAATCATACAATGTATGCTCATTTTGTCTGTCTTTTTTCACTCTGCATAATTATTTTAAGATTCATCTATATCGTAGTACGTATGGATACTTGGTTCCTTTTTAGTGCTGAGTAGTATTTCATTGTATGGATGGACCACTGTTCACACATCCACTTGTTGCTGGACATTTGGAGAGTTTCCATTTTAGGTCTATTACAAGTAAAACTGCTCTGGACATTTGTATACAATCTTTGTGGGCTTCCATTTCTCTTGGGTAAACACTTTGGAGTAAAATGTCTGTATCAGATAGTAGGTATATTTTGAACTTTGGGGGAAACTACCAAATTGTTTGCCGAAGTGTTTGTACCATTTCACATGCCCACCAGCACTATTTGAGAGTTCCTTGTCCTCCACATTCTCACCAACACTTGGTATGGTTAGACTTTTTCATTTTGGCCATTATAACAGATTTTTCCCTGAGCGCTAATGATGTTAAGCAACTTGTCATGTGCTTATTTTCCGTTCATACATCTTCCTGGATGAAGCATCTGTTTAAATCATTTGCCCATTTTTAAATTGGATAGTTTGTTTTCTTACTGTATATCCTGAGGGTTCTTTGTATATTCCAGTCCTTTACCAGGTATAAGATTGGTAAATGTTTCCTGTGGCTTGTCTTTTCATTCTCTTGAGTGTCTTCAGAAGAGGAGGAGATTTTTTTTAATTTAATTTTTTATCAACTTTTTTTTTTATGGATTGTGCTTTAGTCACATATATCTTTTTTTTTAACATCTTTATTGGAGTATAATTGCTTCACAATGGTGTGTTAGTTTCTGCTTTATAACAAAGTGAATCAGTTATACATATACATATGTTCCCATATCTCTTCCCTCTTGCATCTCCCTCCCTCCCACCCTCCCTATCCCACCCCTCTAGGTGGTCACAAACCACCTAGCTGATCTCCCTGTGCTATGCGGTTGCTTCCCACTAGCTATCTATTTTACATTTGGTAGTGTATATGTGTCCATGCCACTCTCTCACTTTGTCACAGCTTGCCCTTCCCCCTCCCCATATCCTCAAGTCCATGCTCTAGTAGGTCTGTGTCTTTATTCCCGTCTTACCCCTAGGTACTTCATGACCTTTTTTTTTCTTAGATTCCACATATATGTGTTAGCATACGGTATTTGTTTTTCTCTTTCTGACTTACTTCACTCTGTATGACAGACTCTAGGTCCATCCACCTCACTACAAATAACTCAATTTCCTTTCTTTTTATGGCTGAGTAATATTCCATTGTATATATGTGCCACATTTTCTTTATCCATTCACCTGTTGATGGGCACTTAGGTTGCTTCCATGTCCTGGCTATTGTAAATAGAGCTGCAATGAACATTTTGGTACATGACTCTTTCTGAACTATGGTTTTCTCAGGGCACATGCCCAGTAGTGGGATTGCTGGGTCGTATGGCAGTTCTATTTGTGGTTTTTTAAGGAACCTCCATACTGTTCTCCATAGTGGCTGTATCAATTTACATTCCCACCAACAGTGCAAGAGTGTTCCCTTTTCTCCACACCCTCTCCAGCATTTATTGTTTCTAGATTTTTTGATGATGGCCATTCTGACCAGTGTTAGATGATATCTCATTGTATTTTTGATTTGCATTTCTCTAATGATTAACGATGTTGAGCATTCTTTCATGTGTTTGTTGGCAATCTGTATATCTTCTTTGGAGAAATGTCTTTTTAGGTCTTCTGCCCATTTTTGGATTGGGTTGTTTGTTTTTTTGTTATTGAGCTGCATGCGCTGCTTGTTAATTTTGGAGACTAATCCTTTGTCAGTTGCTTCATTTGCAAATATTTTCTCCCATTCTGAGGGTTGTCTTTTGGTCTTGTTTATGGTTTCGTTTGCTGTGCAAAAGCTTTTAAGTTGCTACCAGAAAACTACTAGAGCTGATCAATGAATTTGGTAAAGCAGCAGGATACAAAATTAATGCACAGAAATCTCTGGCATTCCTATATACTAATGATGAAAAATCTGAAAGTGAAATCAAGAAAACACTCCCATTTACCATTGCAACAAAAAGAATAAAATATCTAGGAATAAACCTACCTAAGGAGACAAAGGACCTGTATGCAGAAAACTATAAGACACTGATGAAAGAAATTAAAGACGATACAAATAGATGGAGAGATATACCATGTTCTTAGATTGGAAGAATCAACATTGTGAAAATGACTCTACTACCCAAAGCAATCTACAGATTCAATGCAATCCCTATCAAACTACCAATGGCATTTTTCACAGAACTAGAACAAAAACTTTCACAATTTGTATGGAAACACAAAAGACCCCAAATAGCCAAATCAATCTTGAGAACGAAAAATGGAGCTGGAGGAATCAGGCTTCCTGGCTTCAGACTACAAGACAAAGCTACAGTCATCAAGACAGTATGGTACTGGCACAAAAACAGAAATATAGATCAATGGAACAGGATACAAAACCCAGAGATAAACCCACGCACATATGGTCACCTTATCTTTGATAAAGGAGGCAAGAATATACAGTGGAGAAAAGACAGCCCCTTCAGTAAGTGGTGCTGGGAAAACTGGACAGGTACATGTAAAAGTATGAAATTAGAACACTCCCTAACACCATACACAAAATAAACTCAAAATGGATTAAAGACCTAAATGTAAGGCCAGACATTATCAAACTCTTAGAGGAAAACATAGGCAGAACGCTCTATGACATAAATCACAGCAAGGTCCTTTTTGACCCACCTCCTAGAGAAATGGAAATAAAAACAAAAATAAACAAATGGGACCCAATGAAACTCCAAAGCTTTGCACATATATCTTTGCCTAACCCAAAATCATCAACGTTTTCTCTTACATTTTCTTCTAAGTTTTATCATTTTAGGTTTTACATTTAGTTCTATTATCCATTTTGAGACATTTTTTGTGGATGGAGTGAAATATGGATCAAAAGATTTTTGGGGGGTGTGCTTTTATTTTGCATATGGATGTAGAATTGTTTCAGCATGATTTGTTGAAAAACTATCCTGTCTCCATTGCCTTTTTAAACTTTGTCAGATATCAGTTTTCCATATGTGTGTACCTCTGTTTTTGACTCTCTATTCTATTCCATTGATCTATTTGTATCTGTGTGTTAGTGTGTGCGTATCAGAGAACTGTCTGCTATCACTTCACGAAATAAAGTATTTATCCTAGGAAATATGCTTCTATATAGCTCCACTGCTGGGCTTGTAGATTGATTTCTTTGGAAATCAATCAAGTGTAAAAACTGTGTCACCTTAATTATTTTCAGTATAAATGTAGCGTCTCCTCACACACAGACACAGTGATCCACATTTATGGGGCCAACTCATATATTCTTACCTCTGATGTAGTTATGCATACTGTCATTTCCTAAATTCAATATCCAGCAACACAGAACTTTCTTTTACTTTTACAAAAATTATTTTTTTGAAATATTGAAAAACGTTTTTTTGAAATCAACTAAAGGATAGTTGATTTACAATGTTGTGTTGGTTTCAAGTGTACAGCAAAGTTACTCACTTATATATATATAATATATATTTTTTTTTCAGAGTCTTTTCTATTATAGGTTATTACAAAATATTGAGAACAGTTTTCTGTGCCATACGGTAGATCCTTGTTGGTCATCAGAACTTTCTAAAATTTTGGTAGTGATCACTTAATACCTTTTTCTAGGTAACCGGGTGGCAAAACTGGAGTTGATCAACTGCCCTACGTAGAGCGTGCATTACCTTGCGCGAGGCTTTATGTGTGTTGTTTGTTCATCTTGTTGTGTTGCACGAGGGTTTTACAGGGTGTGCTCACTTTATCGATAAGATAAGTTAGACTGGTGCTGTTTTCTTTTCTGTCTTGTAAAATGATGGCTCTTTTTTCTTTTTCACTTGACCTTCCGCTCACTGCCCGCCACCACCACCTTTAACCACCACCCACGCTGGGCAGTTTGAACCACAGGACCCTACATCCAGACAAAGTTTCTCCCTAAGTTACTTGAATCACAAATAAGTCCATCACACTAAATATTATTTTCTCATCAATCTCTTAGTAAACAAAAGGTAGAAACCAATTAATACTCAGTCTCTCGTTTCAAAACTGCTCTCATTCCAAAATGCGCTCATTCTAGGCAACATCTCTATGGAGCTTTGCTTTAAGTATAAAGTTACCTCCCTTTCTGGGCTCAGTTTCCTTTTCTAAGTGCATCTTAGCAAAATTTCACTTGATCGTAAATAAATACGAGCTTATTGACAAGATACTCTTTGCCGGCAAAAAAATCATAGTCCTGGAACTGGGGATGATTGAGTGGAAAGCCATCTTGCCTTGGACCCCAACTCTCTCCACCCTATACTCTCGCAGGCCTTCACTTGGACTTTAGCCTCCCATTCTTCCCTCTCAACCGCCCTGATGTGCAGTTAAGCCCCACATCTAATGAACAAGAGCTCCACTTCTAGAGGAACTAGTATTGCAAACATGCTTCCTCATGCTCTGTTATCTGACTTCGTATGTGGTGTGCAAAGTAGAATTTTCAGTGTTATTTTTAGCACAGGCCAAATTGTTATTTATCTCATTAATGAAGAAATGAATAAGGAAGACCAAAAAAAAAAAAAAACAACTTGGTTTAAGGAACCCTGAGAAACATGGGTTTATATAACCAGTTGGGAAATGAATATCAAGATTAGATTGTCAAGAACTTCTACTTCTGGGGAAGATATACTAGATAAAAGGTACACTAGATCTTGCTGTAATCACTGGATAAATATGAATACATTTAAGAAGCTGTATTTTTAAAAGGATCAGAGAGCTGTGAAAGCAATAAGGAGTAGGAAAAAGATTTTCGGAGAACAGAGAACAATTACAATATAAACTCATAATTGCCAGCCATTTTTTCTCTGACATCTACCAATTCTGAACGCAAGCTGAGAACTGAGCTGGGCTCAGACAGAGGATGCTGCTGGGGAAAGAGAAACCAGCAAAGTTTTTCATCGTTACATATGACAACTCGGCCAGGTTAGAAATTTGAGGACTCTCAAACACATGACAGTTTGCCAAATAAAACATCTCCTGAGGCCTGGGTAGGGTAGGTAGCTGGGAAAGAAGGCTGAAAACTTTTCAAATGCAGAGAGAAATCCCCTGAAGTCTTGAAGTAATTACAAGTCAAAACCTCTCAGACAGACAAGGCCTGTCTCATGCTCATAACCCATTTTCCCCTCAAGACATCTGTCAGATTTTTCATCTCTGGGGACTGAACACTGGCAAGTAGGGCTGTGAGTCTCTGGGGAACATATGTGGATGTCTCACAATTTTTCAGGACTAGGGAAACAGAGACTCCTAAGGCTCTCTACAAAAAGCCCAGAAAAGCCTCAACCGTGACACAGGGTTAGACCAGGGTCCAACCTGTCTCTGAAGCTGCGAATCTGACTGGATTGAGCTTACACATTTCATCTGCCTAACAGAAAAAAAGAGGGAACACTCTTTATAAATAATAACATTATCTGAGCCTCTTATGCACAACTGTCTGGCAAAAATAAAAACTTACTGAAGAGGCAAGAGGACCAAGAGTCAAGAAAAAAACCAGACAGTAGAATCAACTCACGGATGGTCAAGAAATTATGGTTAGCAGATGAGGACTATAAAACAACTATGATTAATATCAAAAGATGGAGAAAAATATGGGCTAAGTAGGTAAAAGGATAAAGTATAGCAACAAAGAACGGGAATCTATAAAAGGCAATCCAAAAGACAGTCTAAAACGAAAAACTATAATAGTTGAAATAAAAAATTTAATTGATGAGTTAACAACTGATTAAACACAGCAGAGCAGAGGGTTAGTGAAATGGCAGACAATTTTAACAGGAAATATCTAAACTAATGCATAAATTAAAAAAAAAGAGCATATGAAACTTGGAGACATACTCAAAAATCTACACATAGGGCTTCCCTGGTGGCGCAGTGGTTGAGAGTCCGCCTGCCGATGCAGGGGACACGGGTTCGTGCCCCGGTCCGGGAGGATCCCACATGCCGCGGAGCGGCTGGGCCCGTGAGCCACGGCCACTGAGCCTGCGCGTCCGGAGCCTGTGCTCCGCAATGGGAGAGGCCACAGCAGTGAGAGGCCCGCATACCGCAAAAAAAATAAATAAATCTACATATAATCGATCAACAGATAAGTAGTAAATGAAATTTTTTAATGACATCATGCATAATCTCATTAAAAATAGGAATCACCTAAAAGCAAATCTAATAAATATGTAAGTTCTCTACAGTGAAAAATATCACCAAAATTGCCAAGAAAAATTAAAGAATATATTCTTCATCTTCAAAACTTGATAGACTCAGGATAGGCATACCTCAGAGATATCGCTGGTTTGGTTCCAGACCATTGCAGTAAAACAAATATTACAAGAAAGCAAGTCACACGAATTTTTTTGTTTCCCAGTGTGTATTAAAGTTATGTTTACACTATACTTTAGTCTATTAAGTGTGATTATGCAATAGCATTATGTCTAAAAATCAATATACATACCTTAACTTTATTGCTAAAAAATGCTAACCGCCATCTGAGCCTTCAACGAGCGGTAATCTTTTTGCTGGTGGAGGGTCCTGCCTGGATGTCGGTGGCTGCTGACTGCTCAGGGCGGTTGTTGCTGAAGGTTGAGGTGGCCACGGCAATCTCTCAAAATAAGACGACACTGAAGCTTGACTTCCTTTCACAAATGATTTCTCCGTAGCCTACAGTGCTGTGTGATAGCATTTTACCCACTGTAGAACTTCTTTTAAAATTAAAGTTAATCCTCTCAAACCCTGCCTACTTATTAACTAAGTTTATTCTCATCCTTTTTTGTCATGCCAACAATCTTCACCACATCTTCACCAGGAGTAAATTCCATCTCAAGAAGCCACCTCCTTTGCTCATCCGTAAAAAGCAACTCTTCATCCAATTCAAGTTTTATCCTGAGATGGCAGCAATTCAGTCCCATCTTCAGGCTCAGCTACTAATTCTAGCTCTCTTGCTATTCCCACCACATCTGCAGTTACTTCCGACATGAAGTCTTGAACCCCTCAAAGTCATCCACGAGGGTTGGAATCAACTTCTTCCAAACTCCTGTGAATGTTGATATTTTGACCTCTTCCCATGAATCAGGAATGTTTTGAGTGGCATCTAGAATGGTGAATCCTTTCCAGAAAGTTTTCATTTGACTTTGCCCACATCCATCAGGGAAATCGCTATCTGTGGCAGCTATAGCCTTATGAAATGTGTTTCTTCAATAGTAAGATTTAAAGTCAAAATTACTTCTTGATCCATGGGCTAGAGAATGGATTTTGCATTAACAGGCATGAAAATAACATTCATCTCTTTGTACATCTCCATCAGAGCTCTTAGGTGACCAGGTACATTATCAACGAGCAGTAATATTTTGAAAGAAATCTTTTCTCCTGAGCCGTAGGCTTCAACAGTGGGCTTAAAATATTCAGTAAGCCTTGTTGTAAACAGATGCACTGTCATCCAGGTTGAGTCGTTTCATATATAGAGCACAGGCAGAATAAATTTAACATAATTCTTAAGGGTCCTAGGATTTTCAGAATGGCAAATGACCACTGGCCTCAATTTACATTTACCAGCTCTATTAGCCCCTAACAAGAGAGACAGCCTGTCCTCTGACGCTTTGAAGTCAGCTTTCTCTCTAGCTAAGAAAGTTCTAGATGGCATCTTCTTCCAAAATAGAGCTGTTGTATCTACACTGAAAATCTGCTGTTTAATGCAGCCGCCTTCACTAATGATCTTACTGGATCTTCTCGATAACTTGCTGTTTCACTTCGCACTTTGATGTTGTGACTACAGCTTCTTTCCTTAAATCTCATGAATTCACACCTGCTAGCTTCAGACTTTTCTTCTGCAGCTTTCTCGTCTCTCTCAGCCTTCACAGAATCAAAGAGAGGTAGGACTTTGCTCTGGATTAGGCTTTGGCAAAAGGCAACGTTGTGGCTGGCTTCTATCCGGACCACTAAAACTTTCTCCATATCAGCAATAAGGCTGTGTCACTTTCTCATCATTTGTGTGTTCACTGAAGTAGCACTTTTATTTTCCTTCAAGAACTTTTCCTTTGCGTTCACAGCTTGGCTGTCTGGCGCAAGAAGCCGAGATTTCAGACATGCCTTCCTTGTTAAGCTGAATCACGTTTAGCTTATGGTTTAAAGTGAGAAATGTGTGAGTCTTCCTTTCATTTGAACACTTAGAGGCCAGTACAGGGTTATTAATTGGTCTAATTTCAATACTGCTGTGTCTCAGGGAACAGGGAGGCCTGAGCAGAGGGAGAGAGGTGGGGGAATAACCAGTCGGTGGAGCAATCAGAACACACACATTTATCAATTAAGCTCACTGGCTTAACTGGTCACGGTTACTGGCACCCGAAAACAATTACAATAGTAATATCAAAGATCGCTGATCACAAATGAGCAGGACAAATATAATAATAAGGAAAAATTTCGAAATGTGATAATTACCAAAATGTGCCCCAGAGACGCAAAGTGAGCAAACGCTGTTAGAAAAATGGTGTCAATAGACTAGCTCATTGCAGAATTGCCACAAACCATCAATTTGTAAAAAACAAACAAACAAACAAAAACGACAGAATCTGTGAAGCATGATAAAGCAAAGTGCAATAAAATGAGATATGCCAGTAATGTAAAATATGTCAGCTCTTCCCAAATGTATTTATAAATTCAATGCAATCCTAGTCAAACTGTCTGTAGGGTTTTTGTAAGAACTGACAGGTTATTCTAAAATTCATATGAAAACATAAAGACATGACAATCTTAAAGAAGAATAAATCTGGAGGATTTACCCTACCAGGTATCATCTTATTTTAACACTAGAGCAATTAGGACAGTATTGTATCAGTGCAAGGATAAGCTGACCAATGCAACAGAACGAGCAGTCCAGAAAGAGACTTCTTCACACACAGTTACTAAATGATGCCAAACATGACACTGAAGTCAAGTGGGAAAAAGGCGTTCTTTTCTACAAATGAATCGTTTCAACAAATCAAATGGAAAAATTAAGATCAGACCTCAAACCACCACCTAACACCGTAGCAAAAATCATTTATAGAGAGACTGCTGATCTAAATGTGAAAGGTAAAACAAGAAAGCCTTTTAAGGAAAACATAGAAGAAAATCTTCATGACTTGGGAGTAGACAAAGATTCATTAAACAAGACAGAAAATACTTGAACCAGAAAAGAAACAATATTGATAAATGATATTCATAAGTCAAGATCAGTTCATCCATTCCATTAGGAGAGTGAAAAGCCAGTCCACAGAGCTGGAGAACGGATTTGCAGTCGACATATCTGACAAAGCATTCTTATCCGGAACGTATCAAAAACCTCTGCAAGTCAATAAGAAAAATACAAATGACAATAGAAATACAAACAAACGATTGAACAGATACTCGGCAAAAGAGAATATTTAAATGGCAATAAATATGTTTTTTAAATGTTCGACTTCATTAGCCATCAGGGAAATGCAGTTTAAGCCAGAATGAGATACAAGGACACACCTACCGGAATAGTGGAAAAGAGAGGAAATACCAAATATTATAAAGATCTCAGGCAAATGGAGCTCTCCAACACTCCTGCTGGGAGTACAGAGGAGTAAAACCACTCTGAGAAACAGTGAGGCGGTATCTACTACTAGCTACCACCCAGAAACATATGCATATCCTCCGACCCAGGAATTTCACTCCTGGGCTTATGACCGATGGAAGAGTGTAGTAATGTTCATTACAAGACAAGATATGCATAGCAGCTCTACACATAGTAGCCCCAAACCAGAAATGACCTGTGCCCATCAGCAGTACGCTGGACGAATAAATCTCAGCATACTCCCAAAACCTGATTTTGTGAAAACGCATGGAGTTGTCTGCAATAAGTTCACTTTTCTGTAACAGCAATAGACTGGGTTTAATTTAATTGGGCTTCATTTAAATGGGCTTTTCAGCTCAGGTTTCTCATTTGAGCCTCACGTTACAGCTACTAAATCTTAGTTTTGCCAACAAGGAAACTGAGAGAGTCTCAAGGAGACCTGGGCCAAGGCCACAGAGCTAAGTAGTCAGGTCAAAACAAAATATTCATATATATATATATATATATATATATATATATATAATTTATATAATTTTATATATATCATATATAACATTATATATATAATTATATGTAATTAACATTATATTAATTTAATATATTCATATTTGGCTAAAGTACATATTCATATGTCCATTTCTACAAAGCACTAGCCTGTATTGCAGATTTTTTAGATAACTGGTAACTATAGTTTTAGGTGCTTGAGGAAAGGCCTTAAATGAATCATCAACCGTGCTCAGATCTTTTGAACTGTTCTGATACTTGCATCAGACACTGAACCAGAGCAGCCTGGGATGGAAGAGTCCATACCTACTGGTGTCAAGATTCACTCAGGGGTTACCCTTGACCACTCAGACCTTCCAGCTGTTTTATAAAAAAGGAACTAGTAGGATTATACACAAGGTGATGTCACTCCATCCAGGTATGCATACACCCAGCACTTTGGGGAACAAAGCATCCATTTGAGGAGAAGGTGACTCCCCAAAAGAACAGATTCTATTCTAGGTACTGTCAGTCCAAGTCAGCAGCTGACGGCTAGGAAACTTACATCTATTTGCATTTTCTTTCCAAACACCCACTCAAAGAAAGTGTTCTCAAAAGTGTGGAAATGAGTCAGTGTATGAAGCTTACTCTCCTGATGCAGTAGCCAGAAATCGTGGAGTCCAGAGCAGGACGAGGTGTCCTCAGACACAGTCAGCAATTGCTACCCTGAGCCGACATGTGCTGGCCCTTGCAGAAGCTCATGGTCCCAGGGGAGGAGCCCCCCAGGGCTCCTGCACCCTGACATCATTCCTGTGCTCTCACAAAACTGGCACAGGTCCAAACCCCAACCTCAACTGCAGTTCCTGGGAGGAAGTGGCTCTTCACGAGCAGAGCCCCACTTTCAACACGTGGTGAGTTGTTAGAAAACACTGACAAACTCTAACCATCTCTGAAGGTACCCAGTCGATCGTACAGCCCGGACTCTTAGCTCTCACTTGCACTGACCAGGCAGCTATAAGCAACATCTCCCAGCACTAAATCTTTCTCTGAAGTAGGCCCCATTGATGGCATGCTCACTTGAAGCATTTAAAGAGAAAGAAAGAGAAAAACCATGCCACAACTTTACAAGGAAGTCTAGGACTCTGTCCCCAGAGGCTCTATTTTTTTTTTTTTAGAGAAACAGCAATATTTAATCTCTTTAGATGCTACTTGACTCCATTATCTGTATTATAACAAAGCACAAGTGTTTATAGATTTCAACAATTAATATTGTCAGATAATTATTTTTCCCCTAAACATCTCTATAGTGTACTAGAGATACACATGTAGAATCTAAAGTGTTGATTTTGTAAAAAGCTGAAGTTTTAAAAGTTCTTGAGATAAAAATTTCTAAGTTGGGTGGGAAAAGCCAAATTACTTTTGAATGTTTTTTAAGTGGATCTTAACATATATGTACGTTTACTAATTTAGTGTATGAAAAGTTTGTTTAAAAAAAGATATATCGGGGGTGATGATTGAATTTATCAAAAGATTTTTCTCAGGATTCGCATAGTACAGGTATTATTAGCAAGCTCTATTTCATTCAGGCCAAAGGGTTACTGCAATAGGGCCCTTAGCCCTCATGTTTCCTATCGTAATATACATCTTTTTAAAAAAAAACTTTTTATTTTATACTGGAGTATAGCCGACTAACAATGTTGTGATAGTTTCAGGTGCACAGCAAAGCGACTCAGCTGTGTATACGCGTGTATCCATTCTCCCCCAAACTCCCAGAGGTTCTTTTTGTCCTAGCAGTCTGAACAGGAAAAAGCAGGAAAACCAACACCCTTGTTATCACTTAACTTTAGCTGAGTGTGCGGAATAATCGTGGCATCATTTCCAAGAAACTGCTTTTACTTTACTCTGATTCCAAAGTTTTTATATCAGGTAAATAAACGATGTCTGGGAAAAGAACATCCTTTGGTCCCGAGCACCCCGAGATGCACTATGTGTCCTTGGCTTCAGGACAAAAAAGACGATCATTTTTGAGAAGATACGATTAATATTTTCCTCTCTTGTGCGCAAAATGGGCCACATAAAAAGACATTTTCCAGAAGTAACATTTAAATGAAAGGATTAGATATAAAAGGTCGCGAAGGCAACGTGCACGATGGGGAAACGGAGACAAAGATCAGTTATAAAGCCAAAAAGAAATGGAAGGAAATTTAAAGAAGAAAAAGGAGGAAGGGAAAGAAAAAGGTGTGTGCGTGGCTGGCAAAGTGGTAAGGTGTCTGTCCCACATCTACTAATTCAGAAACCCCGGAGGTGGGCCCTAGCATTCTGTGCCTGCCAGTGACTCTGAGGTAGGCTCGAGTGTGAGAATCACTGATTGGAGCAATCTGTGACCCACATCTCAGCTTCTTTAAAGATGGTGATCCAGTGGTTAAGACTCTGTGCGCTCCATGCAGGGGGCTTAGGTTCCATCCCTGGTCAGGGAAATAAGATCCCACATGCTGCAAAGCATGGCCAAAAAAAAAAAAGAAAAGAAAGAAAGAAAAAAGACGGTACTACACTTTCTCTGTTTTGAAGACTCCCAATGTCGCAGGCAAATGGGCCGTTAATAATGATGAGTGACTGGCAGGGAAGTTGTGTTACAGCCACTGAGATAACCAAGAGAGGAACCCCTGGGCCACCCGGCCAGTGAGCCCAATTCCACGACCACCTGAGGCCATTGCAACATCGGGGTAGCAGTCCCCTGCATGTTCACCGTGATTTTCCCACAAGCACCAAGTTGCCACCCATGTCTAATTAGCCCTGAGCTTCTAATCAGGGGTGGCAGGATCTCTGGCTTCTTCCTTGGCAGGAAGCTGGTTTACACACTGGGAGCTGAGGTGCTTCCCAAACCCCTGACCCGAGAATGGGCAGGAGTTGTTATTTCCTGTCCTTGGGTACAATTAGTCTAACTCAATCCTCATCCTTATTCTATTATGAACACTTGATCATCTCTAGGGAAATGGCTGAAACCATTGTGGAGCCAGATGGATAGATGCTCTGGTGTGTTGCAGGTTTGAAGACTTCATCTTTGGTTCTTGGGAGATTGCCAGGTAGGCCACTGGGTGTGGTTCCAACTCCCCCAACCTCAACCAGTTTCAGCTAATTCAGCATATTTCTATAGGAGTTTTTTAAGCCTCTGCATTTAGAAACAGGTACTCTCATACAGTCCTATTTTTAAGAAAACTTTAGTGAGATATAATTCATGCACCATAAAATTCTTCCTTTTAAAAGTGTACAATTCAGTGAGTTTTAGTATATGCATAGAGGTGGGCGTCCATCACCGCTGTCCAGTTTCAGATCATTTTCATCACCCCAAAAAGAAACCTCATGTGCATTAACCGTCACGCTCCATCCCCCTTTTCCCCAGCCCTTGGTAACCACTAAACTACTTTGTTTCTGTGGATTTTTTTTTGTAGACATTCCATATAAATTCCATGCAATACACAGCCTTTTGTGGCCAACTTCTTTTACTTAGCGTAATGATTTCAAAGGTCATCCATGCTGTAATATGTGTTGATAGTACTTCATTTCTTTTAGTGGCCCAGTAGTATTCCACTGTGTGGATATACCATATTTTGTTTGTCCATTCATCAGTTCACGGACATTTGGGTTGTTTCCACTTCTTAGCTACCATGAATAACATTGCTATGAATACTGGTGTACAGGCTTTTGTGTTGTTAATTTTGTTCAGTATGTACCTGGGAGTAGAGCTGCTGAGTCATATGGTAACCGTATGTGGAACATTTTGGAGAGCTGCCAAACTATTTTGCAAAGTGGCCGCACCGTTTTATATTTCTGCCAACAATGAACGCGTGTTCCAATTTCTCCATCTCCTCATTAACATTTGTTATTACCTGTCTTTTTTATTTTATTTATCCCAGAGGATGTGAGGTGGTATCTTATTATATTTTGATTTACATTCCCTAATGACTAATAATGTTGAGCACCTTTTCCTGTGCTTATTGGCCATTCGTATATCTTTCTTTGGAGAAATGGCAGTTCAAATCCTGTGCCCATTGTTTAACTGGGTTATAATGCTAACTTATAAGAAGTTAAAAATATATTATGATACAAGTTTCTTATCAGACATATAATTTGCAAATATTTTATCCCATTTCATGGGTTCTATTTTCACTTTATTAAGAGTGCGCATCGGGGAGTGTTGTGGTGGTGGTGTGATGAATTGGGAGATTGGGATTGACATAGGTACACTAATATGTACAAAATAGATAACTCATAAGAACCTACTATATAAAAAATAAATTAAAATTTTTTTAAAAGTCCACAGGCACTGGAAAAAAAAAAAGAGTGTGCATCAGAACAACTGATGAAGTGCAATTTTCCTCTTGTTTCTTGTGCTTTAGGTGTCATATCTAAGAAACTATTGCCCAATCCAAGACCACAAATATTTACACCTATGCTTTTCTCCAGGAGTTTGATAGTTCTAGCCCATACATTTAGGTCTACGATCCCTTTTGAGTTGATTTTTGGATATGGTGTGAGGTAGATGTGCACACTTTTTCTTTGCTTGTGGATATCCATATGTCCCAGCACCATTTGTTGAGAAGGCTATTCTTTTCCTGTTGGATTGTCTTGGCACTCTTGTAGAAATTGATTGACCATGAATTTAAGTGCTATTTCTGGACTCAATTCTATTTCATTGATTTTTATGTTTAGACTTATGATACCACCACACTGTCTCAAATACTGTAGCTTTGTACTAACTTTTGAAATTGGGAAGTGTAAGTCATTAAACTTTGTATTTTTGTTCCAAGATTGTTTCGGATACTCTGGATACCTTGCATTTCCATATGGATTTTATGATCAACTTCTCAATTTCTGCACCAAAGGCAACTTGGATTTTCATAGGGACTGTGATAAATCTGTAGATCGCTTTGGTAAGTATTGCCTTCTTAAAAATATTAACTCTTCTGATCCACGAATATGAAATGTCTTTCAATTTATTGAGGTTTTCATCATTTCTTTTAGCCATGTTTTATATTTTAGTGTACAATCTTGCACTTCTTTTAAATGTTACTAAGTATTGTATTCTTTTTTGATACTATTGTAAATGGAATTGTTTCTTAATTTCATCTTCAGATTTTTCATGGCTAATGTATAAAAATACAATTAATTGTGTATAATGATCCTGTTTCTTACAACCTTGATGAACTTGCTTATTAGTTTTAATATTGTTGTGGATTCTCTAAAAATTTTTATATACAAAAACATGTTATCTGTTAATAGATAGATTTACTTTTCCTTCCCAATATGAATGGCTTTTATTTCTTTGTCTGACCTTATTGCTCTGGCTAGCACCTCCAATACAATGTTGAACAGAAGTGGTAATAACAGATATCCTTCTCTTGTTCCTTATCTTAGGGGAAAACTATTCATTGTTTACCATCAAGTATAACATTAGCTGTGATTCTTTTCATGGATGCACATTTTCATGTTAAAGATATTCCCTTCTATTCCTAGTCTGTTGATTTTCATTTTATCATGAAAGGGTGTTGGATTTTGCCAAATGCTTTGTCTGCATCTATAGAGATGACCATGTGGTTTTGTCCTCTTTCCATTAATATGTTATGTTATATTGACTGATTTTTGGATGTTGACACAACCTTGCGTTCTTAGGATAAATCCCATTTGGTCATGGCATATAATCCTTTTATATGTTGCTCTATTGGTTTTCTGGTATTTTGCTGAGGATTTTTGTAACTATACATATAAGGGATATTGATTTTTATTTTACTTTTCTTATCATGCCTTTGTCTAGTTTTAGTATCAGGGTAATAGTGGCTTCATAGAAAGAATTGTCAAGTGTTCCTTCCTTTTCTATTTTTTGGGAAAGTTTTTTTAAATATTGATATTAACTACTTTTTAACTGTTTGCTAGAAGTGAATATTTGCTGTAAGTGGAATGCCATCTGGGCCTGGGCTTTGCTTCATAGGAAGGTTCTTTTATTACTAATTCAATTTCTTTATTTGTTATAGGCCTATTCATTGTCTATTTCTTTTTGAGTCAGTTTTGGTAATGTCTTTCTAGGAATTTGCCCATTTCATCAAATGGCAATTGTATACCATTGTTGGCATAGAATTGTTCATAATATTATCTTGTAACACTTTTTACGTCTATGGGGTCACTAGTAAAGTTCCCTTTTTCATCCCTGATTTTAACAAAGTAAGTCTTCTCTCTTTCTTGGTCAACCTAACTAAAGTTTTACCTATTTTGTTTATCTTTTCAGGAAACTAACTTTTGGTTTTGTTGATTTTTTCCTATTTTCTATTTTCCATTTCATCTATTTCCATGCTAATCTTTATTATGTACTTCCTTCTGCTTGCCATAGGTCTAGTTTTCTCTTCTTTTCTAGTTTCTTATTCACTTGGGATATTTTAAAATATAGTCATTTACATCTCTAAATTTCCTTCCATGTACTGCTTTCATTGCATCCCTTAAGTTTGATATATTGTGTCTTCATTTTATCTTCATTTTATCTTCATTTATCTTCATTTTATCTTCATATATTTTTTCTAATTTATCCTTTAATTTCTTCTTTGATCCATTTGTTATTTAAGAGTGTGTTGTTTAATTCTACACATTTGTGAATTTCCTAAATTTCTTTCTCTTATTGATTTTTAATTTTAACATGCTTTGTATGTATTCAATCCTTTTAAATATATTGACCTAACATATGGTCTATCCTGGAGAATGTTCCATGTGCTGTTGAGAAGAATGTATATTTTGCTGTAGTTTGGTTGAGTATTCCATATATGTCTATTAGGTCTAACCACCAATGTAAAATTCACAATATCTACCATCCAATCAAAAACTACCAAGCATGTAAAGAAGCAGGAGAATATAACCCATAATAAGAAAAAACCCAATCAATCAAAACTGACCTAGAAATAACACAGATTATAGAATTAATAAACAGGACATTAAAAATTATTATGACTACATTGCATAAATATCAAACACCTTGAGTAGAGACATAAAAAAAGATCTTTTTAAAGATCCAAATCACATTTAATGAGATTAAAAACTACTATACCTGAGATTTATTTTTTTTTAATGGATGGCATTAATGGCAGATTCAACACGGCAAAAAAAAAAAAAAAGATTGGTAAACTTTAAGACATAACAATAGAAACTATCCAAAATGAAACAGGGAGAAAAAGATGGATTAAAATGAACAGAGCATTGATGAATTGTGGAACAACCTAAAGCATCCAGATACACATGTAATTGTAGTCCCCGAAGCGGGAGGGCAGGGGTGGAAGTGTGGGTAATAGAAAAAATATTTGAAGAAATAATGGCCCCAAATTTCCCAAATATAATGGAAACTGTAGACCCACAGATCCAAGAAATGCAACAAACCCCTAGCACAAGAAACATGAAAAAGACCACACCAAGGCACATCATAATAAAATTATTTAAAATCCATGATAAAGAGGAAACTTTAAAAGCTATTCAGAGAACAGAGGAACAAAGATAAGCATGTCAGCGGATTTCTTATTAGAAATGATGCAGGGTAGAAGACCTTGGATCAGTATGTTTTAAGCACTAAAAGAAATAACTGTCAACCTAAAATTCTTTATTCAGCAAAAATAGCTTTCCAAAAGGAAATGGAAATGAAGTTTTCAGACACATGGAAGCTAAAAGAATTCATCACCAGCTGACCTACAGAACATGAAGTGTTCAAGGAAGTGCTCCAGGCAAAAGGAAAATGATACCAAATAAAATCTTGAAACTACTCAAAGGAATGAAAAGCAGCAGAAATGGCTACTCCATGTACATAAATATTTTTATTATTTAAATCTCTTTAAAAGATAATTGTTTGAAGCCAAAATAATAGCAATGTATTGTGAGGCCTATAACATGTAGGAAAAAAAAATGTGTGATGCTAATAGTATAAAGGTCAGAATGGTAGAAATGAAAGTGTTATAAGGTTCCTATACTATACATAAAGTAGTATAACATCACTTGAAATTACATTTGGCCCTTGAATAGCATGGGTTTGAACTGGTCGGGTCCACATACACATGGATTTTTTTTTAATAAGCATAGTTGTCCCTCAGTATATGTGGGGGATTGGTTCCAGGACCCAGACATGGACCACAGATACTCAAGTCCCATAGTCGGCCCTCCATATCCAGGGCTCAGCATGAATGGATTCAACCAACTGCAGACCATGTAGTGTTGTATTTATTGGAAAAAATCCATGTGTTAAGTGGACTGGCGCAGTGCAAACTCATGTTGTTCGAGGGCCGACTGTACATACAGTACTACACAATCTGCGCCTGGCTGGATCCACAGGTGAGCAACTGCAGATTCAGAGGGCCGACCAATGGACCTGGGCGTCCTCGAATTTTGGTATCCACGGCGGGTCCTGGAACCAATCCCCCATGGATATGAGAGACGACTGCAGATTACACTAAATTTCAGACGTGCTTGATAAATCCCTTCATGGCGCAGATCGTGGCTGACGTGGTTGGGAACCTCTGTCATACACTGTCCACAGTGCCCATAGATTGGTCTTCTGAAAGCCAGTGGTACCACCCTTTGCTGCTTGAAAGGTAGATGGCTCCTGTAGCCTTCCCCAATAAAATCTGAAGTCTTTAACCTGCCTTTCCATCCTTATCTGTCAAGATACCCTCTACATACCTTGTGAAAAAATGAACCTCTGGCATCTGGACCTCTTTAAGACACTTCTGGGGACTGCAGTAAACAATCAGGGATGTTCAGGGTGGTTTTGCACCAGAAATGTGCAGCTGGTGAGTGGGTAGGCAGGTAGTGAGTCTCCAACCATCATGTGAGAGGAGATCCAGGAGGGTGTAAACCTTTTTGTGAATGGCAAAGAGCTCCTCATGTCTGGCAGAATCCTCACATTACCCTGGAATTAATACGTACAGTTGAACATCTCCTCAGGTTAGCTGAGGACTTGGGAACTGTATTTGGAGTCATCTGTGTTAGTTCCTGCTTTATAGAATTTTCTCCTTTAACTTGCGTATCCTTTTCTATTAAAGGAACGTTACGGTCTCGGAGTCTGTTGGCATCTTTTCTATAGTTATGACAACCACACGTACTGAGTCCTAAGAGGGATTCAGTCAAAAGCCCCGGGCCCTACTGGCTACGTTCATTTGGGAAAGGCAGAGGAAAACTGCAGGTAAAGGGGGTTTATGCCCAAATGTCTGGATGACAGCTGAGCCCGCCTTGGTATAGAAACACAAAGGTTTGTAACAGGGAAAGAATTGCTTCACTAGAGAATGCAGTTGGGCACACTGCTTGGAAAAGAAGCTACAAACCCAAATAGCGAAATGACAGTTCCCTGGCTGTTCCTACAGGCTGTAGCCAAAGCAGAAGAAAGACCTAAGGCTTCCCACAACCTGAACAGAAGTCCAGCCAAAAAAGGGAAGCTGAGGATGAGACTGGAATCGAATGCCTGGAAGGAACACACTGAGGGTACAAGGTTGGTGACAGTGACCGGCCCAAAGCACCGCCAGAGCCTCCCGTCACACTGGCCGTCAGCAGCGTCCAGGCAGGCGCCGGGGGACTGCAAGGTTCGGGGTGCCTGTGGGTCCGGAGGCACAGTGGGGCAGCAGGTGTTCAACTCACGCGGAGCTACCTACCGACCTCACAGAGCGAGTGGCGTCACAGCCTCAAGGCAAGGGGAAAAACAGAGGAGATATGAAAGTGGGAGAGGTGACAGAAGCAAGTTTAAAAACAATGACAACAAACTTCCTTCTCCTTCCTAGCGACCTCTTCAGGGAATACGTTGTCAGTGCGTTCCCTGAGAACGTTGCTAAGAAGGAAAGGGATCCAAGTTAAACTGTTCAACACTGAGTAGTCCTCTGCTAATGTACGTATTAAATCTTTCTTTTTACAGACAGCTCTGACCCTAGAGTTCTGTGATTTCCGCAAACCAGTTGCATGTAATATTTGTGTGTTTCTATTCGTGCTTTAGTGGTGTCCTGAAATCAAGGACTCGGAAATCATACGTATATAATACACACACACACATAAATATATTAGATGACAAGCTCCCTACAGGTAGAAATCTAGTCCCCTTGACAGACTTGTGGTTGTCAAGGGGGAGGGGAGGTGGGAGAGGGAGGGAGTGGGAATTTGGGACTAGCAGATGCAAACTATTATATATAGAATGGATAAACAACAAGGTCCTACTGTAGAGCACAGGGAACAATATTCAATATCCTGTGATAAACCATCATGGAAAAGAATATGAACAAGAATGTATATATACGTATAAATGAATCACTTTGCTGTGCAGCAGAAATTAACACATTGTAAATCAACTCTACATCAATAAAACACAATTTCTAAATTTTATTGAAGTAGAGTTGATTTACAATGTTGTGTTTCAATAAAATAAATTCAAAAACAAAGAAATCTAGTCTCCTTGGAATGAGGTAAAATGTGTCTTTTCTCTTCAAGCAGACGGTGCTCACCTCTGGTTTTTCTGCAGCATTTGAATCTGCATCTCCCTTTATCGGTGTGCTTTTCAAAATCTGTTACAATTTTGTTCGTCACTGCATCTCCCTTACCAACTCACAGGCTCCTAAGTGTAGGATCCCTGTACCAAGACCCTCTCAGCGCCAACCATGTCTAAGACAAAGCCAGTGTCATGACATGCTCATCATACCTCTTTCTTGAATGAACACATATTTACTTGTGTAACTGATTAACAGAGAAGATTTAGTAAAGAAGTTTTTGCCTGGATTGGATGAGGTCAAAGAGTTGAAGCTATGTCAGCTGGAAGGGTCGTTAGAGGTCATCTAGTCCAACTCCCACTATCACCGCCATGTTTTATTTGCAAGTCCTGGGGAGGCTGGGGGCTTGGGCAAGGTCACGTGACATGGTTAAGGACAGTGCAAGGTAATCCACATTGACTACCGACTTTGCCAAGGTCCAAATCAGAAAAGGAGTAAAAGAAATGTATGAAGGATATGCACATCGTGACATATATTCATAGATACATACATACAATGGCAAATGGCATTTTTTTCTGATTATAAAAATGATGCATTGAAAAACTTCATGAGATGCAGAAATGTTTAGAAAGAAGAAAATAAAAAACATCAAAAATTCCACCATCTGGAGCAGGCCATGTTTTCCATGATAAATCCCTTCCTTTGTGGCTTTACTTGATCGAGAGCCATGGTGAAAACCAGTCCCACCTTTTCACTTGGCAGAATGGCTAGGAAAAAATGGTCCCTCCTTGTTAGATATTGCCATGGATTAAACAAGGCTGCAAATTCTCTGTCACTGTCCCCTTCGAGAAGGGTGGTCTGTTTTCCTTCCCCTTGCATCTGGATGAGTGCTTTACTCCTAGGAGGCAGGAAGTGATGCCGTGCCAGCTCTGGGCCGGTGCCTCACAAACATCCAGCAGCTTCCACTTCTGTACTTTGGAGAGTTCTACGTTACTGTGTAAGAAATAGGCCACCCTGCTGGAGAGAATGTGCGAGAAAGACCACATGGAGAGACTCTGAGATGATGGTGACAGAGGTAGACTCTGTCATCACAGCGTGCCACGTGAGCCCTCGCCGAGATGCCAGCCATGGGAGGGGACCGTATTGAACCCAGCCGGCCCAGTGAAGCCCTCACGTGACCACGGCCCCAGCTGATGTCACGTGGAGCAAAAGAAATGCCCACCTGATCCCAGCCAACCCACAAAATCACGACAGAAGAGAACACGGTTGTTGTTTTATGGATTTCAGGGCAAGGGGCGAGTGGGTAGATGTGATGACAAAGCAGTAGATAACTAAGACAGCTAGCAAAAATCTTCAGGTGTGAACTTCTTTGCGAAACGTCAAAACTAAATCCAAGAATTAAATCTGAAGTTAAGTTGCAAAGCTGCAGACCACATGCTGGTCATCACTGATGAAGCGAAAAGAATGTGGGTTTGAAGTGGTACAACCAGGTACAAGAACTGACTGAGCTACTTAGGAGCTGTTTAACCTCAAGAATAAGTCACTCGACCTATTTGTTCCTCCATCCTCTCATCGTAAAATAGGGGCATCGCTGATGTCAATTTCCGGGGCTTCTGAGAAAGGGCAGATGAAACCCTGTACGGGAAGATGCTTTTTACTGGTAAGTAGGGTTGCTTTTTGCCTCTTTTCTTTGAGCTTAGAGATTTGCTGATCACAAACAGTGGCTTTTAAAAGAGAACACTGTTGTCTCCTATCTTGGAAAGACAAGAGGATGCCAGACCTTGGTTATTGAAGAGGTAATATTTTATCCATCTGACATCCAAGAAAGGGCCCCAAAGGTTGTTCTCATGTGCACAGTATTTTAAGCCATTTCCCCAAGGTTCTGTGGAAGAGGATAGGGGGCTCTGTGAGGCCTCTTTCATATGAGCACTAATCCTATTCATGAAGTCTGCACCTCATGACCTAATTGTTTCCCTACGTCCCCACCTACTAGTACCAGCATCTCTGGGAGTTAGGATTTCAGCATGTGAATTGGTGGGACGGGGTGGCGGGTGGGTGCAGGGAACCACAGCACTGAATAAATGCAGAGTCTCTACACTTTGGCCGCAGACCCACTGCACCAGGAATGGGGCCTTGGGAATCTGCGTCTTACTAAGTTTTCCAAGTGCTTGATTTTCATGCACTCTTAAGATTGAGACCCATCAGAGCTTGCCTGGATCAAACACGAACATTTAGAAAAAACAACAAGAGGGAAAAGGTATCATGACATTCCAGACCCAAGGAGAAAGGGAGTTTTAGACCCACCGTCCCAGGAGCTGTTTCCAAACAGACCAATCAGCCCCTTTGGCTCAAGCTGAGGTCTGGCCAGGAAGGGAGCTGCCCAGTCCCTGGGCTGGGAAAACAGCCTCCCAGCAGCTCTTTGACACAAGCCCTGGTCTTGTCCTGACATGTGAAGCCCTGGGGTGAGAGGGGGAGAGAGGGAGAGGGGGGAGAGGGAGGAGAGGGAGAGGGAGAGGGAGAGGGAGAGGGAGAGGGAGAGGGAGAGGGAGAGGGAGAGGGAGAGGGAGAGGGAGAGGGAGAGGGAGAGGGAGAGGGAGAGGGAGAGGGAGAGGGAGAGGGAGAGGGAGAGGGAGAGGGAGAGGGAGAGGGAGAGGGAGAGGGAGAGGGAGAGGGAGAGGGAGAGTGTGTGTGTGTGTGTGTGTCCGTGTCCCTGGCGTTATACTCCTGTGTGAAGGCCAGGTCTGCAAAGGCGGGAAACAGGGGAACCGTATGTCTGAGGAGCCAGGACAGGGAGGACAGTGTGGCTGGAGAGTCATGCAGGCCAGGATGCAAACCCAACTTCTAAGCTCACCCTTACCAACAAATGCATTTTAGATAAATCAGAGATTGAAATGAAAAAAAAAAAAAAAAAAGAGAAGATCTAGAAGGACATTTTCATAACCCTCAACGGAAGAACTTCTCGGCGTGATATAAAACTCAGAGGCTGTAAAGGAAAACAACTTAAAACGTCAGCTACATGAAAGTGAAAACCTGGGGACGTAGGGAAAAAAATAAAGTTTAACAAACAGATGAAAACTTAGGGAAAAGGTTTGCAACATATACTACCAACAGAGGGTTAATGCTCATACTAAATTAACAAGTATCCACAAGTCCAAGCCCAAACTGGGCAAAGGATATGAATAAACAGTTCACAGAAGAAGAAGAAAGACGGCCAATGAACATGAAAAATATGTTCAAGATTACTAATAACCAAAGAAATATAACTCAGCATAATACAAAAAGAATGTGTTTTGGCAGAGACTAAAAGATTCCTAATATCCAAGTAAGTGAGGTAGAAGGAATCAGGCATAGCTCTTATAAGAGTAAATTGCTGACATCTTTTTTAGAGGACAAAGTGTCAGCAGCAAGCAAAATTTAAACCTTGCCCTCCATTTGCCCAGCAATTTTATAGCTCGGAGTTTATCCTAAACTGGTCATTGCACAAATAAACAGCTCTGTGTGTACAGTACAAGGCTGGTTTTTTAAACAGCATCTGCAATTTTGAAGGATTTGGACTGAGTCTAGGGGTCCATTGTGGAGGATGTATGGCCCAGACTCTTCCATGGAAGATGACACTTGACCAGTCATTGGTCAAGAAGGGGACATGGGAGGGCTTCCCTGGTGGCTCAGTGGTTGAGAGACCGCCTGCCGATGCATGGGACACGGGTTCGTGCCCTGGTCCGGGAGGATCCCACATGCCACGGAGCGGCCGGGGCCGTGAGCCATGGCCGCTGAGCCTGCGCGTCCGGAGCCTCTGCTCCGCAACGGGAGAGGCCACAACAGTGAGAGGCCCGCGTACCGCAAAAAAAAAAAAAAAAAAAAAAAAAAAGAAGGGGACATGGGAGACTTCTCTGGTTGTGCAGTGGATAAGACTCCACGCTCCCAATGCAGGAGGCCCGGGTGTGATCCCTGGTCAGGGAACTAGATCCCACATGCATGCTGCAACTAAGATATCGCATGCCACAACTTGCCCACATGCCACAACAAAGGAGCTGGCGAGCCGCAACTAAGGAGCCTGCCTGCCGCAACTAAGACCCGGTGCAACCAAATAAATAAATAAATATTTAAAAAACTAAAAACTAAAAAAAAAAAAAGGACACGTGCACCAAGGGGTCTGACCAGGGTGAATTGCACAATTCTTGCTCACCACGTGAGGGGCAGCGTTTTCCTCTCCTCCTCTGTAACCCTGATATGAAACTGTAAAGCCTGGTGTTGCTGTAATAACTATTTTGCCACCAACAAGGGAAGAACCTTCTACAAAAAAAGCCAACATGCAGAGGAGGGCACATCAGAGGGAAAAGCCAGTGATAAAATAGCAACCAATGGAGCTAGAACCACTGGATTAAGCTCACCCTGAAGCCGCCATTTCTATGACTTCAGTTACAAAGGCCAACACTTTATTTTTTACTCTTTCTTTTCTTTTCTTTTCTTTTTAAGTTTCTGTCTGCACCACGCAGCATGTGGGATCCAATTTCCCAGACCAGGGATCAAACCCATGCCCCCTGCATTGGAAGCACAGAGTCTTCACCACTGGACCACCAGGGAAGTCCCACAAAGGCCAATACTTTTCTTTACGAAGCCCAACTGAGTCACTTTCGGATACTTGCAGCCACATGTCTCCTGACATAGCCATCAGTAGAGAACTGGTTAAATAAATTATGACACAGCCATATAGTAAAATACTGTGCACGTGATGCAAAGTCAAAGTTGCTGCATACGCAGTGTCAGGCACAGATCTCCATCGGCTATTATTAATCAGGAAAATGGCGGGGACTCATATACGCGGCATCAACCGCTCAGTGAAAAAAGTAAATTGAGCTCTCGATAGAGATAGAAATTAGAATCATAGAGGGACAGGAGGCTCTTCTTTCTACCTGTGTACACTTCTGAGTTTTTAAGGGTTTAGCAATAAGTATGTGTTACTTTTTATATATATATATATATATGCATAAATATATATTTCAGTTTGGGAACTCTGAAGGGCTCTAGGTAACATCATTTTTCAATTACAATACTAAAAACAGATCTTTAAACAGAGATTTTAAAAGCAGATTTTAATGCCATAGTCTCCAGATATCTCAGTTTTCTACATAAGATCAACTTGCATAACCTGATGCTTACTTAGCCTTTGATCACTTCCTCCAGTTTCTTGTCTGTCTTGAAATAGAATGTGTGTCTTGATCGCTAAAAGTAATAAAAATAAAAACCATCTCACAGGGTCTGGCACGAAATGACCGATCAATGGTAGTTCTTACTGTTATTTAATTTTCTCGGAGGGAAGGGAGCCCTTCCTGAAATCTGTTTTTGCTTAGAGGTCAGTGAACCCTCTTCTGACATTACATTTCTTCAAACGCCCTGGAAGCAACAGCCATTCCCTGAGTCCAGCTCAGGGGCCATGCTGGGCCTCCTATCCTGGAAATGACACGGCCGTGAACGCCCCAAGGAAACCAGGAAGGCCCTGTAAGGGCCTCATTACCCAGCCAGCTGATAAGAAGCTTTGGAAAAACAAGCTGGCTGCCCTACTCATTTTTCAGTTGATTAATGAAGACAAATCTCTTGGAATTTTCCTTAAACTGGACGTCACCCCCCCATTTTCAACATGAAAAAATGCAAGTGAGGAGCTGCCAGCGAGTGAGGTCTTGGGCCACATTCCCCAGGAGGCTCTGGGCTAAGTTCCCTTCTTTGGAGGGGAGAGAGAAACAGGGCCAGCCAGGGCTGCAGTCCCCCCCATGCCTGCAGCTCAGAGCTCTGAGCCCTGCTTTGGGGCCTCCTGCCATCGCAGCCCACAGCTCTGAAATGAGGAATATTACACACACACACGCACACACACACACACACACACACACCACACCACACACTATGATGTTTTCTAAGAGCCTTCAATAAAGTTTTAAATTATTGTCAATTATTGTTGTCAGTTATCAGGCTAGCAATTCTTGTAACTAAAATGTTGAACAGGGCTGGGCTTTGAAGCTACCCCGCCCAGGTGTATGTGCATCTGTGTACGTACCTGTAATCTGAGAAAGATTCTTGTGCGTATTGTGTGTGCAACAGAGACTTAGGAAAGATATCAAAGTTCCTTGCAGATTTTCACCGAAGGAGGCCATGTCCTATGGTGTTATTTGAAAATGTCATGAAGTACAAGAGAGACAGGGATTCATGGACCTCCCATGTGACCCACAGGGGGTGCTCAACAAGTATTTGTGGGATGGTCGAAGGCTTTGCTTTGGGACCTGACACTAGTGGCTTGCCTTTGTTGGGCCTGGCTTTCCTCTCTGCGAATGGAGATAATCACCCCTACTCCATGGCTGGGATGGAGGCGGTGCCTCCCTTGGCATCCATCTGGGCCTCTCAGAAACCAACGGGTGACCTGAGGCAAACGTTCCAGGGAACTGCACAAGCACCCTCTGCTCGCATCTCCCCGGGAACCCACATCCTCCCCTTCGATCAGGCTGCCTTATCAGTGTTTCCACGCCCCAGGCTCAGCCAGCTCTGCACTTGGGTTGACGCCAGACCCCTCTGGAACAAGTGTCCAGGCCCTCCACCCGTCACCCCCTCTGTAGAGCGGGTAGGCTCTAGGCTCATCTCTCCAAGAAGCCTTCAAACCACCCTCCAGAGCTGCCTCTCTTCTCCTGTCACCCCCCCCACCAAGCCCACCGTCCTCCCTCTAAGGCGGCAGGCAGCTCCCACCAGATGTCCCCTAACAGAGAGGGCAGGTGAGGGATTGAATCAAGAAGCCAGTTGATTTTCAAAAGGCTCTTCTTAAAAGGCTTGATTTTTAAGTCTGGCCCTTGAGCCGGAAGAAGGTTTTGTTTTTATGTTTGCTTTCCTTTGGTGGAATTCAAGAAATACATCCTTATATACCAAGAGCCCAAAGCTTAGAAACCTGGGGCACAGAGTTTATGCCATAAACCAGAGAGCAACTGCTCAAGAAAAGTACCTATTCCAGCCAGCACATAATACAAGAAGTACTGAGGGAACATGACTGGGTTCGGGACTGAGGTGGAGGTGGAGGTGGGAGGCAGCCGAAGCCCCACCTCCAATGTGGCACCTGTAAATGGGCAGCAAGGAAACTGGGGTGAACGGGAGGGAAGCCTCAGAGGTCCAGTAGCCCCAGCGCGCTACAGAATGGCCCTGGAAAGTTCCTGGGCTACCTCCGCCAAGAACATGAGACCAAGGGCAAGGCAGGCCACTCGCAAATCAGCAGCCCAGTGACCAGGTCAACAGGCATCCCCGGGCAGCTCCCAGCAGGGGCAGAGAAGAGGGGAGGAGGGGCAGATGGAGAATCTTGAACTAGTTCAAACCCTTGAGTAGACATACGTCATACTGAAAGGACCTGAGTTACCTTGAACTGGAAGGACCGATGTTTCCCACCATCGGCAGAAGTAAGGATTCATGAACGAAGTTGAGATCAGTTACACAGAGTCTGAAGAGCCCTGGTACCAAGGAGGGCAGCATGATAAAACGGGAACAGCGCCAGAGTCAGTACGTGTAGATTCTAACCCTGGTTTTGACAGTGATTAGCCGCGTGACCCAGGACAAGACACAGCCTTTGGGGGCCTAACCTTCTCCTTCCTTCCTGGTCACCCGAGCGTCCTGGTAACTGAGAAGCGCACTGGGCAGCAGAAGGAGGTTGCTGCTCTTCCTGGCTTGGGTCCCAGTGTCCCAGTGGAGCTACAGGAAAAGGGAAAACACGGAGAGCAAACATAGCTCTCGCTAAATGTAAGAATAACTCCTAGTTTCTAATATCTTAGCAAATGCTGCTGATAAAACAAACACTTTGCAGAAAAAAGAAAAGATCAGTTATACAGAAAGTTCCATTTGGGTGTAATTGTGACTAAATGTCACACCTGCCATCTGTCAGCTACCCACATCCCCTGGGTGACCAACCATCCCCGTTTGCCCAGGACTGTCCTGGGTGTAACTCCTAAAGTCCTTTGGCCCAAGAACTTCCTCAGTCCTGGGCAAACCGGGACAGTTGGTGGCCCTACCTGGTACTAAGCAGCATCTTCCCAGGATGTGCCAGTTTGACTTAAAGTGAGTGAGGGCAGGGACTCTGATTCTATTCAGACTGTGTTCACTCAACCAGCAAAGGTGAATAGAGCTGTCTTTGCACTGAAGTCTGATGGGGGAGACCTACTCTTAAAGGAATAATTAAAATACTAAGTGAAGTAAGTCAGACAGAGAAAAAGACAAATACATGATATCACTCATATGTGAAATCTAATTTTTTTAAATGATATAAATGAACTTATTTACAAAACAGAAAGACACAGATTTCAAAAACAGACTTAGGGTTACCAAAGGGGAAACGTTGGGGGAAGTGATAAATTAGGAGCTTGGGATCAACATACAAACACTACAATATATAAAACAGATAACCAACAGTGACCTACTGTATAGCACAGGGAACTCAACTCAACATTCTGCAATAAACTATATGGGAAAAGAATCTGAGAAAGAATGAATATATGTATTCATATATGTATAACTGAATCACTTTGCTGTATACCTGAAACTAACACAACATTGTAAATCAACTATACTCCAATAAAATTTTTTAAAAATACAGTGTGATATGGGGAAAGGTAAATTAATGCAACAGGATAGCAATGCACATCTACCAGAATGGCTAAAATCTAAAAGATTGAAAATAACAATGTTGACAATTGGAGCTACTGAAACTCTCAGACACAGCTGGGGGGAATGTGAAATGGTGCACTCACATTGGGGGAAATGCTGATACTTGCTTATGAAACTAAATAAAAACCTACCCTTTGACCCAGCAATTCCAATTCTAAATATTTTCTCAAGAGAAATAAAAACATATGTCCACTAAAGACCTGTACTTCATAGCAGCCTTAGTCATAACAGCCAAAAATTGGGAAAAGCCCAGATGCAGGAAAACTGGTAAATAAATCATGGCATATGTATACAAGGGAATAGCGCTCACTGGAAAGAGGAACGACCTTGTGCGCACACGTGGATGAATCCCCGAAACCTTATGCTGCGTGAGAGAAGCTGGACACAAAAGCACATATTCTGTGCACCGTTTATATGCAACACCGGGAAAGACAAAGCTGATCTATTACGATAGAAATCAGATCAGGGGTTTCACAGGCCAGGGTGAGGGGGTGGCCAGGCAGGGGCACACGGGACCTTTTGGAGATGTAGGAAATATCCTGTGTCTTGCCTGTGGTGGTTGTTTGGTTGTTGCATGGTTTGATGTATTTGTCAAAACTCATCAAACTGCACACTTAAAATGGGTGCATTTTTTCATTTTTAAAATTACACCCAAAGAAGTTGATTTTTAAAAATCAGAACAAGAAAATATAAGCACCATAACAAATTTGCACACAAAGGGCCGAGGGGATAAGGGAGCCCTTACTGCTGGGTTAGGGCTGAAAAGTCAGAAGGAACTGCACCCGATGGAAGAAAGGAGACCACCGTGTCAAGATGCACAGGAAGCGATGGAGGGTGGGCTGCAGCCAGGGCACGAGAAGAGGGGCGGGTGGAGGCCACCCTAAGAAAAGTGAGAATTGAAAGTTAGTTCTGAAAAATGAACTTATTTATGAAACAGAAACAGACTCACAGACATTGAAAACAAACGTATGGTTACCAAGGGGAAAGGGGGTGAGGAAGGGATAAATTAGTAGTTTGGGATTAGCAGATGCAAACTACCATATAAAAAACAGATTAACAACAAGGTCCTACTGTACAGCACAGGGAACTATATTCAATGTCTTGTAATAAACCATAATGGAAAAGAATATGAAAAAGAATGTGTATATATATGTGTGTGTGTGTATATAACCGAATCACTTTGTGTACACCAAAAACTAACACAACATTGTAAATCAACTATACTTTAATTTAAAAAAAGAAGAAGAAAGAAAGAAAGCAGACGCACACACAACACACAAAAGAAAGGTAGGTCTGGAGAGTTCGGGAACGGCCTCCTGTTCCCTGCAAAGGACGGTGACCCCTACCTCTGGGCTCCATCTTACTGTGGGTACAGCTAGGCAGCGTGGCACAAGTAATATGTTACTAATTAGGACTCGATCAAGGTGACCCCTGCCATGACCCTGTCCCTCATGTGCAGGCTGTTGTGTTTTCTGAAGTGAGGGAGGAGAGAGAGGAGAAGGAGGGGTCCAGGGCCAAGGAGCACCCACGGGAGGGTGCTCCCCCTGACTGGGACCCTCCCCAGGCTGCAGAGTAACAGATGGTCAAGGACCACTGCTGGTGGTGACGGTTGGAAAGAGACGTGTGCTATACAAGGAGTCAGGGGAGGATTGGCTGGAATGGGGCTAAACTAGAAGCAGGGAGACCAGTTAGTAGGTGGGGCAATGGTCCCCCCAAAATGAGAGGGACCTGGGTTAAGGCAGTGGCGACACAGGGAAGAGTACAAATTGAAGGTACATTTTAGGAGCAGATGCGCCAGCACTTTGTAAGACTGAGAGCACCAGGAAGCTGGATAAACCACAAAACCTGGACTTGGTGAGTGGCCAGAACATGACTCTGGACAAGACAGAGAAGAGGGGGGCTGGGGTCAGGGAGCCGGTGTTTTTGCATGTGGTGACACTAGCAACAGTAGCCCGTGTTCACGATCTTGTCTCTTCTCTGCCAGCATCGCAACAAATCTTTCCTTGGGGCTCTGCAGGGCACATCTGCGATATTCCAGCCTTCCTGGACACATAACCTCTTCCCAAGGGCACCCCACTACCTACTCGAGACCAGAAATGATGCATCAGACCAGGTGACAGAGGTGCCCCCGGGCAAGACAGCCTCTCACCAACCTCCAGTCGCATCACCTACGACACGGTCGGCCCTAAATTACTTGATCGACACACCCTGCTGCATAGACCTGGCCTACGCCTCTTAAGAAATCCAATTAAAAGTCCCTGCTCAGTGACAGGCAACGGGTCCTAAGAGAAGGAAGCAATTCTGTAGGGTACTTAACCGTGTGGCTCTCGCTTCAGGGTTTGTATAAATAAAACCTGGCAGGCTGGGGATTTCTGTAACCAGATCCTCCCAGCGCAGAGTTTCCTGGAAGCCAGGTCAGAGTCCAGCAGTTGTATAGCTGTTTCTCCATCATTACAAGCCAGCCTTCCTCTTGGAGATGTTAAGAACTGATACGAAATTCTGGGACATGGATCCTGTATGATTTTAAGGGTACACGGACAATAAAATTAAGCTCTGAGATGAGCACATTGCTTTCGTCTGGGGAATGGACAAGCAACCCCTGCACGTGGCAAATGATTCTCGAAGAAGGGCTGGGATTGGGGTTAAGGAGCTGCTCGTGGGGCTGTCACCCTGAGCCCCGGACACAGCCCTGGTGCAGTGTGTCAGCTGGGGTCAGCGTGGGCAGTGACTCAGAGTCTACCCTGGCTTCTCAGGAAACATGTAGATCTTTCCCTCCCGACTCAGGCTTCCCCACTGCTGAGCAGCCCTCCCGTGTGCACCCAGCCCCCCACCGTCTTCAGACACCCTCCTCCCCGGCTGGCAGGGAGGCCCCTACCCGCCCACCGGGAACCTGTCCACAGCTTGTTGGGGCCGCAGCCCGGTCAGATTCCCGCCGGGCGGGAGGGTGGCCACCCCTCTCTGGAGGCCTAACTCTGCCCCTGGGGTATTTCTGTTTCCCTCCATCTTACCCTGCGGCCAAATAAGAAGCAGCCAGAGACAGCGAGGATGGGCTCAGACCCCCAGGGAGTGACGTCTCCGCTGCGGGGGGTCAGGACAGCGGCAGGGCTGGGAATGGGGCTGAGAATTAAGAGGGGGAAACTTCAAACTTTCTGAGCCAGCAGTTTTATCTGTTGAAAAATAATCACTGGGCTTAGTCCGTCAGGAAGAGGAGAGGAAATAACATTTCTTAAGGGCTCAAGGCTTATTTACTCATCCCACAAATCTTTTTGAAAGAGTGATTAGTGGTTTCCGGGACCGAACAGCCCATGTGGAGCCAGAGATTCTCCAGGCAGTGGGCGTGATGGAGTCAGGAGGCTGCAAGCGACCAGCTCTCAGACCCAGGCTGGAGCAGCTGCTTCCTGGGGACCTTGGGCAAATGGTTTAGCCCGTCTGTGCCTCAGTTTCCTCATCTGTAAAGGGGTAGGTGAGGAATGATGGAAGCTGAGGTTTGGGTTTCCTGTGGGGACTGTTCGCTCATGCAGCCGTGAGCACCTCCTGGGAGGCATGAAACAGACGCAGATTCCAGGCCTTATGGAGAATGAAGGAAAAACTAGAGAGAAGGTGCACCTCAGGCTGCCTTTCTGCCCCAGCGCAGACGATAACCAATGTTTTTAATGGGTTTACTAAGTTATCAGGGTTAGGTGTGGGCAATGAGGTCTGCTTAAGAACACGAGGCACAGTGTAATTTATTTTAGAAAGATTCACATGCAACATAGTTACAAGTTTCCAAAGCCGGGTGTCCAGAGCCGTGAGCTCTGATTCCCGGAAAATCCACTGAACAGCACATTTCTGAATGAGGCCCAGTGAGATGTGTCTGCTCCATAAGGATGAGTCAGGGGCGAGCAAGAGGCAGGGGGCTTGGTGACTCTGACGCACCAGAAATTGAGCCGGGCAGCCTTAAAAACAGTGGTCTCCTCCCTGAATCACAAGTGAAGTTTAAGAGGAAACCAAGTTTCCGGAGGGGAATTAGCCAAGTCACAAAGGAACCACTAAATCAGGGAGGCCACACAGGAACGAAAATGCCGGAAAGATAGAAATTTCTAGCCACAGTGTCCTGACACGGGACCACGGTCATTAAAAATAAGCACTGGCAGCCGCCCCAGGGCCGGTGCATGAGGAGGGATGGGACACCGTCCCTCCAGCAGCTCTGGAGCAAGCGTGGTCCCCAGAGAAGTTGAAGTGGGAGTCACACGCCATCAGCCTGTCAGGGCACCAAGTCCATTTTCCATTCCCTTCTCCTGCCAAACGGTCACTGCAAAATCCCACTCTGCCACTTGCAGCTGTGTGACCTTAGGCAAATTACTTAACCTTTCTTAGCCTCAATAAATGGTAGCTAATACTACTGTTTATTGTTATTCAAAGTGGCTGAGTATTTACAGGATTCTGTAATGTACTGCCTGTTATCATAGAGCCCCCGGGGTGGGCAAACTTTTCCTGTAACATACCAGATAGTAAATATTTTAGACATCGTGGGCCAAGAAGCAGACACAAATTTGCCCTGTGTGGTGGGCACACCTTGGGCCCAGCTGCATTGGCTGGAGATCGTCTCAAGAAAAGCAGCCTGCTGGGGGATGGGGCCTGGAGGGCCAGATCAGCAGGGTCGGGGAGGGGACAGGGACTGCTTCAGGGTTTGTCAATGTCTCTTCGCCAGCGACACCCAGACCTGCTCCTCCTGGAGAGGCCAGCTGGCTCCCCGTGGGCAACTGACTGGAAGTGAGGTTACCGCATCTCCAACTCCCAGTCTGGGAGCTCGAAGCACAGGGTCTAGCAGGTGCTGGGAGCAGAGTGGGGAGCAGGGGTGGAGAGGACACCCCAGTTTGGGTCCACAGTGTTCACAGTGGCTCACTACCAGCATTTTTTTTTTAAAAAAATGAAACAGAGAATGGAATAAATGCAGGTTTGCAGCTGTGTCCCTATGCGTATGAACCTGTGCTCTGGGTACAATGTCAAAGGTCTCTCTGAGCACTGGGCTCCAGGCATGCTTTTTGGCTTCTGCAAACCTCAAAAGAAGTGTTCTCATCTAACCATCAAGTACTCACAGAGCAGTTACCGTGAAGGTTTAGGGAGAAGTTCTTTGAGGAAAAGACTCAAGTCATAACCCTCTGTTTACCCCGAAACCTACCATCTTCGGTAGGAAATGGAGGGAAAAGTGAATCCGCTGGCCTGTGGCCAATGGATGTTCCCTGGAGGACCCTGGGGAGGCGCGGGTCTTCGCTAGCACACCTCCTCACCCCCATGTTTCACACACTTACACAACCAGAACATCTTATAGGGCCTCCAATCCAGTGGTTCTCAGACTGGGTGGGCTCTGAGGAACCCTAGGGTTCCTTGGCGTGCCCAGGGGGTGCCTGGGGGGAGAGGCTCTTGCCTTCCCCCCACCCTGACTTCAGCCACAATAGCTTTGCATTTTCTTTTCTATATTTTGAGATGACCAAAGGACTCCAATTCTAAAATAGCGAACAACAGAAAGGCATGAGGGCCATCTATTCTGTCCAACGCATTTTATAGCTGGGGAAACCTGCAGTAGCCAGAGAAGAGGCAGCAGCACAGAAGGAAGACTGGCCTTCAGGCTTCAGCTCCCACCCTGTTCAGTGGTCTTTCTACCCATCAGGATGCAGCCCAAGGAGAGTCCCAACCTTCTCTGGGGGCGACTCCCAGTGGCCACATCACAGCCCAAACAGACGATGTTGTAACACTGAGCTCAAGGTCAAGGTGAAGCCAAGAAGACGCGCATCATTTCAAGTACTCATTGAGGGGTGCCACTGTTTGTCCCCCGCTACTATTTATCACAGGTCAGGCACCCACTGGCTTTGGGGTCTTCGACAAGTCAATTCCCTTCTCTGGACTTTGGTTCTTAAGTCCTCTCACTGTTCTGAATCCTCACTGGAGAGAAAGGGGTTCTCGGGCTAATCCCCCAGGTGACCATGATGGCCATCCCCCCTTATCTGCAAGGGATACATTCCAGGACCCCCAGGGGATGCCTGAAACTGGGGATACTACTGAACCCTATGCTTTTTCCTATACAGAAATACCTGTGATAAAGTTTAATGTATAAATCAGGCACTGTAAGAGGTTAACAACAACTAATAATAAAAGAGAACAGCTGTAACAACATCTTGTGATGAAAGCTGTGTGAATGTGGTCTTTCTCAAAGTATCTCATTGCACAAATTTAATGCTTTTTCCTTCTTAACTAAGCACTTATCAGGCACCGTGGCTATAACTTCTGCAGTTTGCGGTGCAATAGCAAAACTAGCATGAATTTCTTTTCTCATACTTCATAATTTCACAGATAGAAGCCTCATTCTCATTCGATCTTAGCACCCTCAGCATACGATTTTTTTTTTTTCTGTCCTTACTGAGTCGCGAGCTTTCATGCTTTCACTTAGAGGAAGCGCTTTACGGCATTTCTTCGGCGCATGCAAATCGCCAGCATCACTTCTCTGCGCTTGGGGGTCGTTATTAAGTAAAATAAGGGTCACTGAACACAAGCACTGAGATAGCGTGACAGGTAATCTGATCACCCAGTGGCTACTAAGTGACCAAGGGACTGGACACACAGGACAAAGGGATGATTCCCGTCTGGGCGGCACGAGATTTCGTCACACTATTCAGAACGGCGAATGATTTAAAACTGATGAATTGTTTATTTCTGGAATTTTCCATCTAATATTTTCAGACCATGGTGGACCCAGGGTAACTGAAACCACGGAAAGTGGAGTCTTGGATAAGGGGCAGGACGGTATTAACGCCACTGCTATGACACATCCTTGGGGGGTGGTGACTGCCACCTACAGTCAGTCTGGCAGCAGGACAAAGCCTCTTTGAGAAGCCATGGAGATGGTGACCGTGACTCAGACCCTCTGCTCCTAACGCAGTTCAGCCATGCAGAGAACTCAGGGAAACCACACTTTGGGGCTGAGAGCATCGATTTAGTCGTCCTGACTGCTAAAGCGACTCTACTATTTCTCTTGTACAGTTGAGGAGACCCAGCGATGCCAAATGATTGTCCAAGGGGTGTAGAATTGGGATGGGGGGGAGAGAGACGGAAAGACCGGGGGAGGGAAAGGGAAGACAGGGAGGAGCTTGGGGTTTGAGGCTGGGAAATGTCAGTTATCATCTGTTGACTGTCTTCTGTGAAAGGATTTGACATACTTAATCTCACTGAATCCTCACGAGAACCATGCAAAAGTAGATATAATAAACCCATTTTACAAAAGAGAAAGGTGAAACTCAAAGAGTGACAGCTCTGGTCCTCTAACTGGTTTGTCTGATTCCCAAATCTTTGCTCTCCCCACTCTCTCACGATGCCTCAGGGCCAAACTAAACACGCCCAGAGTATTCCCCACTCGGTGTTACACAAGGCCAGGCCAGCGGAGAAGGTGAAGGTCATCTTCACCACTTCAAGTGACACCTGCTACGAGAAGAACCAAGTTCTATCCCAGCTAGAACATCACTTCCTGGAGCACCTCTAGTCTGCTTCCCCAGCATCTTGTCTCAGATGCACCCAAATCTTGACAAGTCTGGTGTCCCCATCAGGAAACCAGGGAGACGAGGCCATCATTCTGTCCCTACCTCTTTGCCCCAATTGGCTTAAAGGTACGAATAGCCCTTTATGTCTTCACAAACTCTTTGACACTTTGAATAGTTTCCTGCAGAACTGGAACATGTCATGAAAAAGCCGATTTATTAACGGTGCACCACAGTGGGAAAAGGGCAGGTTTGGAAATAAGTCCCTTTATCCCTCTCGACCTTTGATTCTTCCTTGGCAAAAATGGGATAACCACTGTAACGTCCACACGGGGTCAGCGTGAGGAACAAACGAAGGGATGTATCTGGATCTTATAAGTCCCTGTAAGACAGTGAGTTGGTTTTATGCCGGCAGGCAGCACGCCATCCAGCCTTGCCTCACGGAGGGGCCAGAGGTGAGGACGACGGTCCTCTAAAGTTCTATGGGCTTCTCTCATTCGATCCTCTCACCCTTTGGTAAGAACGACACACTATTCCCATTTTACGGATGGGAAGGTTAATGAAGTCCATTAAATGCAGGGCAGGCTCCAGATCCCAACGTTACAGATAGAACAGCACACTCTGTCACCACCTCGACAGGCCCTGGAAGAGGTCCCCGTTGTCCCACCCGGGTCAGTGAGGTGCCCTGGGTGTCCGGAGCCAACACTTGACCAGCATTACTCTGATATGAAATAAAAAAATTTTTTTAAAAGTACTTACGCTTCAACAATAAAGACAAATAACCCAATTTAAAAATGGGTGGAAGATGTGCATAGACGTTTCTCCAAAGAAGGTATACAAATGGCCAATAAGCACATGATAAGGTGCTCAACATCGTGAGTCATTAGGGGAATACACATCAAAACCACAGTGAGACCCTACTTCTCACTGACTAGCATGGTTATAATCAAAAAGACAGTAACAAGTGCTGGTGAAAACAGTGGAGAAATTAGAACTCTCATACATTGCCAGTGGGGTGGGAAAATGGTACCATCAATTTGTAAAACACCCTGGAAGTTCCTCAAAGGATTAAGCATAAAGTTACCGTATGTCCTAGCAGTTCCACTCCTAGGTATATACCCAAAGAACTGAACACCCAGGTCCATACAAACCTTGTACAGAATGTTCATGGCAGCATTATTCACAAGGACCCAAAGGCGGGAACAACCCGGCTGTCAAGTGATGAAAGAATTACAAATCATGCAATCTCTACACGGATACATGTTCCTCATGCATGAACCTGGAAACACTAAGCTAAGTGGAAGAAGCCATTTGCAAAACACACATTTTATGATTCCGTTTATATGAAATGAAGAGAACAGGCAAACATACAGAGATAGACAGTAGATTAGCGGTTGCCTAGAGCTGGGGATGATGGGAAAAGGGAATGACCGCTCATGAGTACAGGTTTGTTCTATTTTGTGGTGATAAAAACTTTTTCAAATGGATTATAGTGATCAGTGTACAACAGTGACTGCACAGAAGAACCACTAAATTATATACTGTAAATGAGTGAATTGTACGATATGTGGCGTATATCTCAATAAAGCTGTTTTAAAAAATGAAAAGAAAAAAATCCAAGGAGAGAGAAACCCCTGGGGTGGAGGGAGGCAGTCAAGAAAGAAAGGGGCTCGATTTTTTGTAGGAAAACATCCTAGACTCGGAATTTTGATGTGTGGCTGTGATTGTTTCCTGGGGAGCCTCATATGGGAAGCAATGAGGAAACTCCCTCCAGCGAAAAGCCAGGGAGCCTCACTCTGCAGGCCTTGGCCCACCTGCTCACAGGTACACATCCTTGTATGCACAGAGATGCCCAGAGAACCACCGCCCACCAGCCTTCCGGGACTTGCTCTGTGGCTACAGGGGAGGGAAGGCCTTGCACTCACGTAAACAAACTTCAAAGGCCTGCTGGAAAGGGAAAACTGATCAGGTACATTTGAAAAGAGGTCAAAGGACATTTGATTACAGGGGGAAGGACTATTTGTTCAGAAGTACACAGGTGAGTATGACATACAAGGTCCGTCCAGGGGTCATGAAGTCTATTCAAGGGAATAAAACTAAAGGTCTTTGGGCTTAGAGGAGTTTTTTTTTTAATTTTAGAATATGTGGTATGAAGTTCTGTTGATTATGGAAGGCCTGTTTCCTAAGGAGAATGCGGAAATAAATTACCCCCAATTCACCCCTGAAGCTGCGTGCAAATGTGTCTGAGGCTATGAGCAGCCAGAGGAGGAGTCAGGGTTCCAGGTGGGCCCCAACTAACGTGCGACATTGGCCTGGTGGCTCAGGTGACACCTCAGCTTCTCCACTACAGACAGAGCCCGTCTGCCTCTCCAAGTGAGAAGACACATACGGGATCATGTCAAGCCTTTCAGGAGTTATCGTGTTATTCATTTCTCTGCACCCTCCCCCCAGTCACTTGTTTCCACATCTTCAGGGAAAATCTCATGAAAAGGAGAATTTCAATTAACACCAAAGCACTGAGCTCCCAGCGTTGCCCCGAGAAAGTGATGACTCATCCCAGTTTTCGGGAGCTTTCCTATTGAGGGAGGCAACCCTGGACCCAACCCAGAAGCAGAAAGTCCTTCATAAATTGAGAAGAAGGGAAGAGAGACCACATCCCCCTCCCTCCGGGAATCCCGTGGAAGGATGACCCGCCTGAGTCTCTGACCAGCCAGCAGCCTGTTTACTCTGCAGGCGCCTGCACCCATATTTGATTGAAATGCAACACCGTTGTCCAAGAAAATCAAGCACATTACGGAAAGCAATCATCAAACAATTTACCTGCATGATAGCCTTAAGAAATAAGCCAGAAGAATATTCTTCTATTTTTAGAAATGAGGAAACAGTAACACAGAGGCACACTATCTGAGCTGTAGAATGGATGAGGACATGTCACCCAGGCCTGATCAATCAGATTATTACCATCCTTATGGCCACGGTGACTAGTGCAGAGGGGGGCACAGGACACAAGCTGGACGGGTCAGACTCTCCTCTGAGCTCTTTCAGCCAGAGATATAGGGAAGATGATCTTTTCTCATGTGGGTTGCTATTCAAATATAAGGTACCCCTCGACCTACCAGAGGCTAATATGCCCACCACATGAAGAGAACCTATTCAAGAGACACAAAGAAAAGGCACCTTATTGGCCCCCTGGATCCAGCCATACCTGAAGCTGTCATGTTCCTGGATTTTGCTTAACTTTACTGTATTAAGAGCCAATAGATTCCTTCTCTCTCTCTCTCTCACATGCTACTTTGAGAATGGCTGTCACTTGCAAAAAAAAAAAAGTTTACTAATACAAGTTCTCAATTATAAGAAGTGGGATTATGTATAAAAAGTTTTATATTTTTATTCATCTGTATATTTTGATCATGATTCAGGGGGTAAAAAAAGTGGCCTAAATGAAAAGTATATAAACTAGAAATCGTGAAATATTACCTTTATAAATATGTTGAGGACAGAAATTGCTTGCTCGTTCCACCTAAACTTGAAGTTAGTCCTTGGTCAAATGCAGTCAAAATAGGGGCTTTCCAAATGTTGATCTATAATAGGATTGTGTTGTTTTGAACGCTATCCAAAGGAAATACTTCCAAAAGAGAGAATGTTCAGTGGACCCACTCAGCCCTTTAATTCAAGATGAGGAAAATGTTTATTGCTGTGAAGCTATAAAAACACTTCCAAGAAACTGAAGTCACATGTTTTCTGGAAAATCTAATTGCTGCTTTGCACTCACCAAGATATTTTATTAATAAGAGGTTGTTAAATCATGGCTGTTAAGTTATAGTCTGCTGTTACTTGTGGACCAGGATTCTCAAGGCATCCCCCGGTCACTATGGAGTACGTTAGACATTATCATGATCACAGGCTTCTGGTTACTGAACGACAGTCTGAGCAGATGCTGCCACAGACACAGCCTGAACTATGACTTTGTAAGGCACCTATTCTGATAAGAAACCCCAGGAGCGTAAATGTGACAGACAGCTCTGTGCCCAAGATCACAGAGCTCTTCAATGGAGGAGCTGGAATTAGGGACCCAGTGGTGATTTCCCAGCCCAGTTTATTCTGGGTCTCATTTGGAAATGGTAAGAAAATCCAGGAGGCAAGTGTAGTAGCCCCAAATCCCTGCCATTCTCACCTCTGCACATCAGAATAGAGTCAAGACCACGTGATCATCCTCCGTGGTGATGTGAGATTTGGGCCATCAGGATGACACTCGTCCTGTAACCACAGTTCTCAGATTCCAGCCCCGTGATTATAAGTCATGGAATATTGTCTCTGTGAGGAACTCGAGGGTCCCTCAGAGACACTTATTTTCCAGAAAGGAAAACTGAGGCCCAGCAGGGGGAAGTGATGTGTCCAGGGTTACCCAGGCGCTGCCTGGTGACAGAGCCCAGATCGTGTTCACCTGTGGAAGCAGTTTGCCTCATAAGCAACTCTATCCGCCCATAAGCTTGTCTTCAGCTTGGACCTGGACCAGCTGCACACGCTTACCCTGCAGGGCAACAGGTGGGCAGACGGGATGCGAGCCGACAGGCTGGGGCTTTGCCTGATCCTGACTCCCTGAGACTCTGGAGACATTCCTCGCACTTGTTTTTTGTTTTCTGGGGGGTTTTTGGCCACACCTTGCAGCCTGTGGGATCTTAGTTCCCCAACCAGGGATCGAACCCGGGCCCTCGGCAGTGAAAGTGCGGAGTCCTAACCACTGGACCGCCAGGGAAGTCCTTCCTTGCACTTCTAAAATAGGATTTCTTTCATTTTCCTTTTGTTTTAAAAGTTGGTTTTAATGTTTTGATAAGTCTAAAAACATCACTTTGAAAGCAGGGCTTGAATTACTTGGTTTTGATTCGTATGTGTGTATAAATACATAGATAGATAATAGCTAGATAGATAGATGATAGATAGATAATAGATAGACAGGCACATACGTACATACATATATATACATACACATACACGTAAATACACATAGAAAGGAAAGGAAAAGTCACAGCAGATCACATCCCATAAAACAGTAGTTAAACTCTGGTCCTCTCCCCTCCCCAGCCTCTTAAGCTTTGCTCACATCCCCCTCTGTGTCTCACAATGAAGAAGTCTTGCCCTTTGCTCCTTGTGGCCGCCCTAAAATCACCTTCAGAGCAGGGAGCAGGGTTGCTCCCAGCTGGTAAGCCCAAGCCAGCCAAGCAGATAGAATTCCTTTCGGGTTTTCTGCCCGTTAGCTGAACTCTTTCACACGACTACAAGCTTAGAACAACTGAGAGGGCAAATAAGAAGGGAAAGCAGGGCTCAGTTTGGGTGCAAAATTAGAGAGGTTGGGATTGCAGGAGCCAACTGGCAAAAGGGAAGGAATTCATTGCCATAAGAATAGGGGGAAAGTGCCCTGTAAAATGGCTCAGAAAGAACAAAGATCTTCGCTTTCTGGAGGGTCAGGGGACTTGTTTCTATACAGTGAAGTAGGATGAGGGGGAAGGAAGGACCCTTAAGGGCTGTAGGGCTGTGTGTGAGTTTCGCGTGCTCACGGTACAGGAATCTCTCCAAGGCGCTGCAGAAGATGCTCATGGGCCTCTGAGTCAAGCTGGCTGCTTGTCCGTAAAAACAGGAGTATTGACACGACTGTGACGGCAGCTCAGAGGACTTGTCCCAGGGAAGGGGGTTTGCACGGTGCCTGGATCGAGGAAACCAGACAGAAATGCAAAGTTTCCTTGTCTGCGTCACCAAGTCCACACGAGTGCCTGGTAACCAAGTGCCTTTTAGGTTCACACAAGGGTCTCTGATCTGAAAGCCAGGCAGCGTGCTGTCAAAAAGTACACACTGCTGTATTTAACGTGGATAAGCAGCAAGGACCTACTGTAGAGCACAGGGAACTCTGCTCAATATTCTGTAACAACCTCAATGGGAAAAGAGTTTGAAAAAGAATAGAGACATGTATATGTATAACTGAATCACTTTGCTGTACACCTGAAACCGTCACAACATTGTTCATCAACTATACTCCAATATAAAATAAAAACTTAAAAAAAATTAAAAAACTAGCACATGGGAGCCTGCAGCTGTCCGTGAAACCTCATGGTTTGTACTCATAATGTTATTACTTCCCTTCGGGCCCATTGCAAACATGGAATTAAATATGTTAATTAAATAGTGTATTTGTTTTCCCCTTAAAAGAGCTCTCTTCGGGTAATTAGAACTTCTAAAAAATTGTTCTGGTGCTTGACGTAAAAGTGGCCTTGTGCTCTGGGTGGGGAAAGCCTAGATAACTCTCCCTCCCTTGGCAGGGTAGGAAAGTTCTGCTTAGAGGTTCTTGTATCTTCGTAAGGTTCAAACTGGGTAGAAAGCTAATTATTCTGGGCATCCAGGTCACTGCCACCCTGACACACACAACCACCCTCACCAAAGCATCCCCGGCCAGGGGAAGATTACTCAAGTGACATGTCAGTTCCTTGGTGACTTCCTAGAACCCACATCAAAGCAGACCCTACTGTAGAGCACAGGGAACTATATTCAATATCTCATAATAACCTATAATGGAAAAGAATCTGAAAAAGGATAGATATATGTATAACTGAATCACTTTGCTCTACAACTGAAACTAACACGACATTGCAAATCAACTATACTTCAATTTTTAAAAAGGAGAAAAAAAGGAAAATAATTAAAAGAAAACTATACTAATAAGATCTGAGGAAAAAATAAAAGAATATTTCCAAACATAAGAAATTTATAAACATGTAAAAATTGTTTAAAAAAAGAAAATGTGTAACTAGTTACCAGTGGGAGGGAAGGGGCGATAGAGGGGTGGGGGATTGGGACGTACAAACTATTGGGTGTAAGACAGGCTCCAAGGATATATTTTTATTGTACAACACGGGGAATATACCCAATATTTTGTAATAACTGTAAATGGAGTGTCACCTTTAAAAATTGTATAAAAATAATTTTTTAAAAAGCCAATTGAGAGCTTCCCTGGTGGCGCAGTGGTTGAGAGTCTGCCTGCCGACGCAGGAGACATGGGTTCGTGCCCCGGTCCGGGAGGATCCCACATGCCGCGGAGCAGCTGGGCCTGTGAGCCATGGCCGCTGAGCCTGCGCGTCCGGAGCCTGTGCTCCGCAACTGGAGAGGCCACAACAGTGAGAGGCCCGCGTACCGCAAAAAAAAAAAAAAAAAAATTTAAAAAAATAAAATAAAATAAGCCAATTGGGAGACAGATCTGAGACTTGTTTCCTGTCTCCTTGCTTGGCCGCCCTGCAATAAAGCCTTTTCTCCCTGAAGAAAAAAAAAAAAAGACCCTAAAAACCACCCAAGAGATGACAGCATTGATGAACAATAACCCTGGACACCACAGTCCTGGAGGCTCATTTTCTCCCCCTCCAGTAGCTTAGCTGAGAGCTGATGTCGCCCACCTGGAGGCCTCCCCGCTCCATCCAGGTCACTCCCCAGAACAGGGATCCACGTCACACCATGACACAGTCCCCGTCCCCAGGCCCCATGTAGGGCTTTATGAGTGCAGACCCCTGTCTAGAGACCAGACATTCTGTGCCAAACCTCAAATGCAGGGTGTGAACCTTCCAGGGATCGCGTGAGCTGTGTTGTTCCCCGCGGCCGAGCCACGTGGAGCGGCCTGACCTGCTTCTGAATGTCCCAGGGGAGCACCCTTTCTGAGTACGTACTTCCGCCTCGTGCAGTTTTTCTGTTTCCTCCATCTCTTTCAATGGACTCAGCACGTTACTGTCACGCTCCCCGCTTCAGCGGCCACTCCGCCTTTTAAAAGAGCTGATTTGAATTCTCTGTGTACCGGGAGGCCAGATACACAAGTGCCAGAGGAAAGATAGGTTCTTGGAGGGACCAATAGGCTCTCCTTTGGGGAAGAGAGAAAACATCCGGAAAGGAGCAAAGTCCCACAAAGACCACAAGACTGTTGAGGACCTGTAACTGATGGGATGTTAGATCATAGGAAACAAGAGAGGGGAGAACCTCCCAACAGTAAGAAGGACCTTCCCAGGGGCCACTCAGGAAGGTCAGCCCAGACAGCACCGTCCCCTGCAAGGGCCGCCTCTCAAATCCCATCCGCTGTGCCGCAGGCAGCGTCCGCTGGTACTTTGTGCAGGATGTTTGGCAGAAGCCATGAGAAGACCCTGCTGTAAATGAGCAACCACCTCACACCTATTAGAATGGCTTTTACCAAACAGACAAGAGGCAACAAGTGTGGGTGCGGGTGTGGAGAAAAGGGAGCCCTTGTGCACTGTTGGTGGGAATGTAAATTGGTGCAGCCGTTATGGAAATCAGTATGGCGGTTCCTCAGAAATTTTAAAATTGAACTAACACGTGATCCAGCAGTCCTACTTCTGGGCATATATCTGAAGGAATTAAAATCATAATCTGGAAGGGAGATCTCGACCCGTGTTCACTGCAGCATTATTCTCAACAGCCAAGATATGGAGACAATCTAAGAGGCCATCAACAGATGAATGGATAAAGAAGATGTATTATAAAAATATATATAAGGGAACATTATTCAGCCATGAAAAAGAAGGAAATCCTGCATGTGTCACACATGATGGACCTTGAAGGCATTATGCTGAGATAAGTCAGACAGATAAGTGTAGGATCTCACTTATATGTGGAATCTAAAAAAAAAACTGAACTCGTAGAAATACAGAGTACAATAAAATGGTGGTTACCAAGGGCTGGGGGTGTGGGGAATTGGGGAGATGCTGTTTAAGGGTCCAAACTTACAACTAGTAGACAAATAGGCCCAGGAGGTCTAATGCACAGCACAGTGATTATAGTCAGCAATACTGTAGATAAACTCCAAAGCTGCTAAGAGACTAGACCGTCTTTGTTCTCACCACAAAAAAAAGAAATGATAGGGCTTCCCTGGTGGCTCAGTGGTTGAGAGTCCGCCTGCCGATGCAGGGGACACGGGTTCGTCCCCCGGTCCGGGAAGATCCCACATGCCGCGGAGCGGCTGGGCCCGTGAGCCATGGCCGCTGAGCCTGCGCGTCCGGAGCCTGTGCTCCGCAACGGGAGAGGCCACAGCAGTGAGAGGCCCGCGTACCGCAAAAAAAAAAAAAAAAAAAAAAAATGAAATAATAAATGTGTGAGCTAACGCTACTGCAGAAATCATACTGCAGTCTCTAAATTACCAAACCAACACATTGTATACCTTAAACTTACACAATGTTATATCTCAATAAAAAAAAAAGAAAAAGAGCCGCATCTGATGAAGGAAATCCCAGCCTGAGCCCTGCGGCATTTGACACAGCGTCCAACAGCCAATGGAGAGCAAAGGGCTCCACCCACAGCCCCGGACACAGTCCTACACTGTCACAGCTGAATGAATGAAAGAGGGAGGGAGGGAAGAGGAGAAGCGGGAGGGGACGGGGGAGGGGGAAGGGAGGGAACAAGTGAGAACACAGTCTCTAGAGCACTAGAAATACAGGTAATGGAGCAGATGGGATTCTGCAGAAGAGGCCAGCCCTTTAGAGATGTCCTTTGAGCAACACAGAGAAAGGCAGAACCTTTTGACCACTGTGTCTGCTGGAGATGGACTGGATTGTGTGGGTGCAGAAGCAACACAGGGCAACCAAAGGAGAGGATCAGGGCAGGACAGACACACGGCCACACTCCCAAGGGCAGCAGATGTCACCAGTTCTCCAGGCAGTTTCCATACACGTGTGTACACACATGTGCCTTATTCCTAATTGGATACACACATTTCACAGGCTTTTGACCCTCTGCATTTGGTTTTTGGGGTCGTAAAGTCCCGAGTCCAAGGCCTTCCTGAGGTATTCATGAGGAGATGGGGCTGAACCAGATGGCAGCAACATGTCAGCCCAGGGCACACACAGGGCAGTGCAAGAAAGCAGTGTCGTCAGAGATGGGAGCTGAACAGAGCCAATTCCGCTGTGCCGGTCCTGCATCTCATGCAGGGATGTGAGAAAAGCCAGAACAGGCAGCTTCCAAAGTGACCCTCCTCTGCTAGAGATTCACGCCCTTTTGTCTCAACTGTTAAGTCAGGACAGGCCTGCAGGAATGATGGTAGGGGACTCCTAAGACCAGGTCAGAAAAGGCACTGCAACCTGCGCCATGGCCTTTGGGCTCATCAACACCTGCGGCCCACTGAATAGCTGAGAGAAGCAAATGAAGGGCCGTGCACCCACTACCTTAACTCTCCTCCTATTTAGAAAATACAGGAGACAATTCTGGCAAAAAAACCAAACACCTAAACAATACCTATGTGTGTGTACACCTATGTACATACATGCACATATATACATATATATAACACACAAATACACACATATATTATACATTTATGTGTAGATATGCACACACCCAGACATTATAACATTAATGAACTTTGGGAATTTGGGATCCACTTGGACCTATGGAAAATGGGTAAAATTTGAGGCATGAAAGGTCACTTTTAAGGGAAAGGACTGTACCCTGGCCGAGACAGCTCTGACTAAAGCCAAAGGGATGTTAATTACGCGTCTAGAAGGGACGTGCTCAGAAGATGAAATCAAGTGGTCCAGGAACACAAGTCAACCACGAGCTCAGCCAGCCTCACTCCTGGCGTTTCTGAGGCTGAAAACGAGGCTGCAAACGGGCCCTCATACCACGTGTCCAGATATTTCTGAGTTATTTAATATACACCTAGGAATGTGAGGTCCGAATTTCCACTTATTTTTGTCCGGGGCCTGCAGCCAGCAACCAGGGGATTCCCTGACCCTAAAACTAAAGATTCCCCTGCAATCCCACACCTCACTTTTCTGACTCAGATTTCTAGACAGTTCCCAAACCACAGCTTCCCAGAGAGGGGGCAGGAGGAAGTATAATTGTTCAGGGAGCCTGGCTCTGCCCAGACCCCCGCTCTGGGCGACTTGGAGCAGTCAACTTTGAACAAAAGGCAGCAACTTTGAATGCTGAGAGCAGGCCTGTGATGTCTCCTCTCCCCACGCAAACTCAGTGCTCTCCGCCCAGCATCCTCTGGCTCAGAGGGGTCCAGTTTGGTTCAAGCAACTTTCTCCTATGATTCCTTTTGGCTCAATTTTTGGCCAAACTTGCAAAAAGCATTATGAGACTGAAAAGACATTTAGAAAGAAGTCTTTGGGTTTTTGCTTATTCCTCTGGTCTAAGGACAGCTCTGATTCCAGCATCCCTGGAAGATGCTCTTGGTCAAGGCTGGCTATGAATTCACCACCTTTCTTGGATATGATGCAGTTGAGGGAAAAGAAGTATCTGACAGTTGACCACTAATATCCCTTCTAATGGAGATTCCACCCTCCACGATCCTTTAATATCCCTCCCTGGCAGCCAGGCCTTGGTTTGGAATTCTGTCCCTCCTTCCTAGGCAAACGAGCAGAGTGGATTCTTTCCACCCATGTGAACACTGGGCTGTCCAGCGTTGGGGAAAATGCACCAACGTAAGGGCCAAGGGAATCAAATTTTGTCACCTTCGCAATACGGGAATGAGTGCTTCAGCCTATCTGCCCACACCCTCCTCCCAAAGGGTAGGGTGACCCTTGTATTAAGGAGAAATATTAAACCTTCCTCTTCTTAGCCCCTCGGTCCTATTCAGTAATACCACCTGGCGTTCCACTACCACAGCGATCCTGTAGATGAAGGGTCAATAAACCACAGTTCAAGGATAGAGTCCCGCCCAGCACCTGTTTTTACAAATAAATTTTTCCTGGAACACAACCCTGTCCACTTGTTTAAATATTATCTACAGTTGCTTTTGTGCTGTAACAGCAGAATCGAGCAGTTGCGATACAGACGGTGTAAGCAGCAAAGGCTGAGATAATCACTATCTGATTCTTTACAGAAAAAGCTTGCCGCCCTCTGCTCTGGAAGGCGATGATGGCAGATCATCGTAGTGGGTACCATGCACCTGACGTTGTTCATGCTTAACGTGGAGTCTCTCATTTAACCCTCACACCAAACCTGATGAAATTATATCAATTCCATAGATAAGGAAGAGAGACAGAGAAAGAAAGTTCTAAGGTTCCGTCTTAGAACAGCTTTTGCTGCGTCCCAAACCCTATGGGATGCAGCAAAAGCAGTTCTAAGAAGGAAATTTGTAGTGATACAAGCTTACCTCAGGAAACAAGAAAAATCTCAAATAAACACCCTAACCTTACACCTAAAGCAACTAGAGAAAGAAGAACAAACAGAACCCAAAGTTAGCAGAAGAAAAGGAATCATAAGAGCAGAAATAAATAAAATAGAGACGAAGAAAACAATAGAAAAGATCAATGAAACTAAAAGCTTGTTCTTGGAAAAGATAAACAAAATTGATAAACCTTTAGCCAGACTCATCAAGAAAAAAAAGGGAGAGGCCCCAAATCAATAAAATTAGAAATGAAAAAGAAGTTACAACTGACACCAGAGAAATGAAAAGGACCATAAGAGACAATTACAAGCAACTGTATGTCAATGTCACCGGTGTAACGTTGTCTGGGACCCAGTCCCAGGAAGTCTGGGGCAGGGACCATGCTCTTCATTGGCTACTTCACTGCCTCAACATTCCATCAGGCCTCCAATTCCCACGGGAATTGGTTTCATGTTCCCCAAGCTGCCTTCAGGATCCCAAATTCAACCCCCCAGTCACCTCCATAAGTCACTGGGAAGGGACACGCCTACTGTAATTAACAAATTGATGTTCTGGACTTCATCAGCCTCTTGAATTTGGTTAGAAGGAGCCTACCCCTGGGAGCCTGAACATCTCTGGACACCAGCAAAAGGGAGTTTCTAGCCTCAGTGTGAGCCTCCCTGAAGACTCCCGTGGCCTCAACCACACAAGGGCAATGGCCCTACGTCTTTCCTGAGCCTCCAACCAGGCCCTCTAGCCTGCACTGATCGGTCAGGCTGGGGCTCTTGAAAGCCCAGTCCTGGGAAAACCAAGCTTTGCCTTCACGAACACGCCTGCAGCCCTTCCCATAATCGCCCCTGTTGTTTCAGTTTGCCTCAAATGAGTGTTAAAGATAACCTCCTGTTAACTTCCACTGAGGGAAGAAATGACTATTTAAGCTTCTTGGCTTTGGTAGAGTGATTATTTTCATTTCACAAGTCTGTTTTGAAGAATGAAAGCCAGCCACGGCTCAACAGTCGCCTTCAAAGCACTGTTTGGTATCAATGGCCCGCAGGAGGACAGCTTCTGAAAACAATGCCATTTGATGGGAGAGCCCAGAAGACTTCATGCATCTCGATCAAAGAAGCTACTGGCTTCCTTCAGCTGTTGGCCTGAAGCCCAATTTTTGGCTTGACTTAAAAGGATTTAAACAGTCCCGCCCATCCCCCCCCCGCCCCCCCCCCCCCCCCCCCCCCCCCCGCACAGGAGGATCTGTAGCATTTACTGGATCTCCTGGAAGCGATACAGACCCTTGATCTGCCCCTGTAATTCATCACCTTACTCACCTACAGAGGTGAGTAAGTGGTCTTGTGATCTGAGGACTGGGGGAAATTCTCCCAAATCTCTCTCTCATGCCCATGCCATGTTGTCTAAAACTCTACCAGCACCATCACTAAAGACACCTGTTTAAAGGTAAATGCTCTCGCCAATGGCAATCCATAGCTTTATCAGCTAGTAAAACGTCAGCACACCTCAAGATGGAACTTACAGGAAAATGAGAAGAAATGGCAAGAGTTGAGGACCTGAGCCCCCTGAGCTACTTAAACCTCAGTTACACGGGAACAGTTAAGGGTCACCTGCCATTCTCACAGGTTGTGGCGAGGATGAACCGAGTTCAGTATAAACTATATAAAAGTATGAGCTCACTGTTTTCTTGCCTACAGCCAGACTATAGGAAAGAAGAGAAGGGAAGACCAAGAACTGTGGGGGCTTACCAGCTGGACCAAGGTTCCAAAAGGAAGGAGATGCTCGGAGACAAGGTGAGATACCCAGGAACGGACTCGTCTGCGGCGGCTTCAGGACACAACTGTGAGACACCGTGCTGAATGTTCTCCCAGAGGGCAACCCAAAGGTTCAAGATGTTCCCAATAACTGCTAAGCACATGCTGCTGTGATGCTCTCTCCCTGACTTCTAGATCGTTAGCAAACTCCCCTCTTCCATGTGTACCATGTGTGGAGACAAGCTATTCTATGAGCTTGCTCCCTGCTCTGTGGGGACATACATCCTTTTAAAATCTTTCACGTGCCATAAGGTGGTGTGCTGCTTCTCCTGCTTCAGAAATAGGTGGGCAAAGTCCATCTGCACTTTAAAAATATCTTTTATAGTAGTTTTACAGATTTGTATTCTCCAGGCCATCGAGTTCTAACCACTGACCTGCTCTCATTACACCCTCTCTGATCTGCTCATCACATAAACCCACCACTGGTTTGCAACGAGTAACTGAGGTTATTGCAAGCAGGGCTTGGGTCTGGGTAGCACACATCAACATCTGCTGAGGGTAACATGCCTGGAAGGGGGGCTTCAGGCTAGGCAGGATATTGGGGGAGACAAGAGAAATGATAATTCCCCAGAAGTCTGGGAAATCAACCAGTAAACCAAGAGATCATTGTAATCTGAAAATTCCCACAACCTAGGCTCATAGAGACACACAGGTGGAAATCGTCATCTAAGGAGCATTATTCTGGAGATACTCGCCACAGAGTACCTCATTTAATTTAATCTCCAAAGTAACCTTATGAAATAGGCATTATTCTGCCAGTTTACAGAAATTTTAAGGAACCACTGTCGCAAAGAGAGGTAACGGTTGAGCTGGGATTTGAACCCAGGCTAGCCTGGTACTTCAACAACCACCACAGGACGCCACCATCTCCCTGGTCTGGTGCATTTGGGAGAAAGCCAGGAAGGAAGTGGGATGGCTGGAGGTGAAGGACACTTTTGAGGCTAAAATTGTTGCCAGATTTTTTTAAATATAAAATGAATTAAGGCAGCAGGAGGAGGCAGAGAGAACAGATCCCAGAGCAAAAGGTGTTGTGGAAAGTAAATAAAATCTCAGCCTTACTTTCCCTAACACTCCTTCTCAGACATGCTCCGGTCAACCACTCTTGGTCAATGTTTCATATAGAAATTGCTACCAAGAAGAAATTAATATTTTAAATATATTAAATATAAATTACTATTTTACATTACCATTTTAATTAATTACTATTTTAATTAAAATCTATAATCTGCCCTCAAGTTCTTCCAGAATTTGAAGGAGATCCCTGTTCAGGTACAAATGCGTTGCTCTGCTGCCTCTTTGCTGCTGAGAACCTACAAAGTTGACTCAGGAGTGATCTGTCTTCCCAAACCCTGACTGCCCGGGGCAGGTAAGGTTCACAGGCCCCTGGAGCAGCGTTCCCTCGGAGCCTGTCCCAAGGTCCCCATCGGCCGAGTGGATCCTTCTAAACCCAGAGGCTGAGGGTTCCCTGAGGCCTGGCAACACCAAACGGCATCATAGCCACAGCCACTCGATAGCTGGTTTCAAACACTGGACACATTCCATCTATGCCCATCTGTGTTTGATGTGAGAAAGCGAACACCAGAAACTGGGAGGAAATAAGGATGTTATCCACTTCTCTGCTCAGGATGTGCATGTTGAAAAGCACTTATTGAGTGAATTCCACTTCCTGGGCTTTGTGGCTCGTTGACCTTGAATTTCCCTAGAAGAAGAGTGTCTTCTTAGCAACGTCAAGAATAGGGAGAACCGGGCACCTGCATCTCTGCTGGTGGAAATGTAAATACGTAGGACCTTTCTGAAGGTATTTTATTTAAAGCCCTTGAAATGCACATCCGGGGGGCTCAGCAGCTTCATTTCTGGGAATTTTCCATAAGGAAACAATTAGATAGGTGTCGGAAGAGGCAAGAATGTTTATCGTGGCATTGTTCATAATAATTAAAAATGAGAGACAACTTAACACCCTACGATAGGGATTGGTTAAATAGTTTTCAGTAGAGCGACATAAAGGGGTATCCTTCACACCATTAAAAATTATCTTGACAGACTATGGGAACCCAGGACTTGGGCTTACTCTGAAATGTTTTATCCCCACAGGAAAGTCTGGTTTATTTAAGACCGTAGTATGCCACAATTTTACAGTATACATACATCTCAAACTATTAAAAATTAATTTACCCCACTGAAAAATAGTACCTTGTAGATATATACTTACTGATTTGGAAAGATTAACTCAGACCCGACTTGAAACTTTGGTATTTTAGTAGGTGCCACCTCTTCCTGAATGACTCCCAGACATTTCCTTAATGATATTTAAATACCCATTTCATTGTCTTTGTTCCTGTGAAACATCAGGTGACACCCCCAGTATGTTCTAAGTACGTTGAGTAAATCTGATTTAAATCACCTTCTGTATGCTTATCGTGCCCATTCTTAACTTGCCTGAGTGGAAATCCCAGCTTTTGATAAACTGCTTGGTCTGGGAGTCATCCTCCTCCCTGGATTCTGGTCCTACTTCAGACCTGCCCCAGATCTAACCTGATGATTTCAAAATACAGTCAGTAGAAGAGCCAACATTTAGCAAGTCTAGACAGGAAACCTGGGGGCCAAAACCAACTTTCAGGATAAATGAATACGTCTACGTGGTCTAAAATGAGGGAGTTCACGGAGGAATCCCCAGCCTTGCAGATGACTCTCAACTCTTCCAGGTCATCAAACGGCAAGTCGGTAAACTCCAAGAAGGTCCACCGAAGTAGTGAGCCGTAGGGCAAGAACTTACAGCTGTAGTTCTCTGGGAGCATTTTATGATGACACTTTTCCCTAAAATGACTTAGAAAAGTCACCTATACTATTTTTATAAGATAGACATGCCCAACTGATTCATTATAACCGCAAGAAGAGATGTGACTGTGACCACTTCTTGGTGACACCCACGCACTGTCCCACCGAGGCAGCGGACAACAAAGCCACTGTGTCAAAAGGAGCTGTCATCCTGTGTTAGCACAAAACCAGATTTCAGCCGTATTTGGGAATTGTGTGAACTTCGGGTTAGCACATCTTGAAAAAGACGGGATGAGACTCAAGGAAGTTCTCAGAAGCACAAATGATTGACTGTGGACATGGGTATGTGGTACGGCAAATAAACGCTAGACCAGAGGGCAGAGGACTGGGGGGAAGCCCCGGCACGGACGCTGGCTGGGGGTGTGGCCTGGGCAGTCTTTCCCCTTCTCAGCCTCTGTTCCCTCCACGGTCGAGGGGATTTGATTAGGGAACGTACAGGAAAGGGCTGGAACTTCAAGCATTCAACAGTCAGGATGGCTGGAACTTACTAAGGGCTCAGGAAGACCCTTATTCTCCTTCTAGTGGGAGGCAGGCTACGGGAAGGTGGTCCAGAGTGATGAGCAGAAAAGATCAAGGTGTTGGGGATATTAACATGATCAGAAAAACCGGTGGGGAGGGGGGAGATGTAGAATGAGACCACCCTCCCCAGGACCCTTGAGAAACCAACCAGTGCCCTCTGTCTCCCACTTCCAGATGGCTAGCACTTGGTGGAAAGCACCCGAAAGGACCCCAGGCCAGTTCAGGGCAAGATGGGAAAGCGGCGACAGCCAGTAGAAAAAGGACAGCAGCCTGGCCAGAGGCAGCCACCCTTGCACCCCTCGAGGGCTCTGCTGTCCCTCCTATCAGCCCCAACCAGCCCAGAGGGGTGAGTTCAAGGGAGACAAACCAGCCCGGTGTGAGATGACAGACTCAGCCCTATACGCAAGCACACGACACACACGCACACAACACATACACACACCACACACATACACAACACGCACTCATACACATACAAATACACACATATACAACACAAACTCTTCACAACACACACTCATACACATACATACCAATACTTACCCATACACACACAGACTCGCAAGAGTGGATAAAAGGTAGAAATATATCATGAGATTAAAATATTTACATGAACAAGACAAAGTCTTAGAAATCAGAACCTGACTCTCCCAGTAACCCAGCGTTATTGGAAAGTTATGGAATGGCTGCAGAGTCTTTAGGGAGATTCCCCACCCAGTGGGAAAGGAGTTGCTCAGGACATAGCTGGCTGTGGTCACTGAAAAAATAGATAAGACCATGTCATGCCTTGGCCCCCAAAGAGGTGGGACACCTCACTAAATTACTCACACAGTTAGTGAAAGAAGATGTCTTTCTTCCAAAAATAGATACGTAGCTGAGGTCACGAGGAGCTGTGAGGACGGTGTCTGCACCCCAGTCTCCCAGATTTCCCTGTGGCACAGGACACCAGTGCTTTCTGCTGGCATCCTCCTCTGGCGTGACACGAACTCTGCAAACCAACTCTCAGCTAGGTCTCCTCTGACTCCTGGTGTCTTAAACATGGGCATCTCCCCAAGTTTTATTTTCTACTTTCTGCATTACAGTAAGTCCCCTACATACGAACCTTCGAGTTGCAAACTTTCAAAGAGGCAAACATGGCGTTCACACGTCCAATCACGTAAGTTAGTTCACGTGTCTGGTGTACATTGTCACGTGCGTCCATCCTCTACAAGTGGTTGTGCTTTTGTGTGCTTTACTGTACAGTACTGTATAGAGTACAGTATCTTTATTTCAAGCCCAGGGTGTCCAGAAGCAAGAGGATAGATAGACTTGAATCCAGCAGGGAAGCAGAACCTGTGCCGTCAGCGTCAGGCGTGACTGAAATGGCAGCTTGCCCTCCATCTCCTATTGCTGACAATCCTTCAGCTCTACCATCTCTCACCTCCTCTCCCTCCTCCAGTCAGTAACTCTTCTTGCCTGTTCACTCGATGCCAGCCCCTGGATGCCAGCTGCTGTACTGGACTGCTGTACTTTTCAAGATATTGTACTGTGAGATTCAACATGTTTGATTTTTTGTTTGTTTTCTATGTATTATTTGTGGAAAAGTATTAGAAACCTATCGCAGTACAGTACTATATAGCCGATTGTGTTGGTTGGGTACCGAGGCCAACTTTGCAGGACTTACGAACAAATTAGACTTACGAATGAGCTCTTGGAATGGAACTCATGCGTGTGTAGGGGACTTACTCTACTTCCTCTCAGAAGGCACATCCGTAATCATTGCTTTACTTACATGAGTTCAGGGAGGGCTCCCCACGCTGTGTGGAGTTTCTACTGCTTTGCATGCTTGTGTTTACATATTGGCTCCCAAAGCTCATGTCTGCCACTTACCATTCAGAGCTGAGAGAGGAAAGTGCTTTCACTCCCTTGGGGCATGTTCACAGATGCTTGATCCAAAATCCCACACATGAATCACAGAAAGAAAGAGAGAGAGAGACACAGAGATACCCAAATTCCCCATTGACTTCTACAGGTGTATAGATTAGAGCTTAGTCCAAATAGCTGAATTTCAACCTGCCATTTAAAGATGCTACATATCCTTCTAAGAAGAGTAAGACTGCAGTGACTACAGGAAATGGAAAGCAGAGGTCGTGTTCCAGTTATCTGGCTGAGCAACGAAACCTCAAAATACCAAGTATGTTATTTGATCTCAGTTTTGTGGGTCAGAGTATGGGCATCCCATGTGGCGTCAGTAGAGCTGACTTGGTGGTACCAGCGGAAGGTTGCCTGGTCTGGTGGGTCTCTACCACGTCTGGCACCATGGCAGAGACACTGGACAGCTGGACTTGGCTGAAACTCTCACCTGGAGCCTGTCCATCTCACCAGAACCGCTCGCCTGGGGCCTCTCCAGCCAAGCGGCCTCAGAGTAGTTAGACAGCTCCCGTGGCAGCTCAGGGCTCCAAGAGCAAGCGTCCCATCCAAGCAGCCCACCTGCTAGTGGCAGGGACCCCCTTGCAAGCCTTGGGGCTCCCAGAAAGTTACTTCTGCCTCATTCTACTGGTCAAGCCAGTCACTAAGGCCAGACCAGGTGGAGGGGAGGAGAGTTCAATGCCTCCTCTCGTTGGGAGAAGCAGCAAAGAATTTGCGACCATCTTTAACCTCCCAGAGATCCTACTGCCACCCCTTTCACTATTTTATGCTTGGGTTAAATCCTCACTGGGCAGTTAGTTTGCTCTGTCGATTATGTGACGTCATCCCTCACTACCACCCAGGGTGGTGATACCTCTTCTGCTAGTACCGTAGCAGCACCACAGATTCAGCATCACTGCTAGGCCTGGAGAGATTAACGGCGCTTAGAAAAATATCACAGCCACAGACAACTATACTCACCATCCTATGATAAACCATAATGGAGAAGAATATTTTGAAAAAGAACGTGTACATATATACATTTGTATGCACGTATCGTTGAATCACTTTGCTGGACAACAGAAATGAACACAACATTGTGAAGCAACTATACCTCAATTTAAAAAATAATGAAAAAGGAAAATACCACATCAACACTGACCTTAACATCCATTTTAATTCACTGCATCCTTGATAATTATGTTTTAATGTACGGTGAAGAGGACAGTGGTAAAATGTAAGTTTTGCAGTCACAAAATGTAAGTTTTGCAGTCACAGCCCACCTTGTTCAAACCCCTGCCCTGTCGTTTATTTGCAGCGAACATTTGGGCTGCATATAACACCTGGAGCAGGTGTCTCAGGGGCCCTCACTCCATCTGTGTCATTCTTTCAAGGAAAAAGTTGTGGGAGACCTTCTATGCACCTCTCAGGAGGCCCTGGTGGACACGAGCCACACTGTCCACAGCAGGTGAGCTCCATGAACTACCCTTTGCACGGCTGTTTCTTAACTCCTCTCTCGCTCTCTGGGATCCTCACACCTGCTCCCTGGAATCTCCTCCCCTGTAAACTACCAGCAACCAACACTCTGTCTCAGAATTTACTTTCAGGGGAACCAAAACTAAGGGAATTCTCACCTTGCAGGACTGTTCTAAGCAAAAACTCAAGTTCAGAACGTCTGGCAAAGAGCCTGGTGTCCACTGCCCCAATCCCTGCTCGCTGGCCAGCCTGTTCCTCTGATGGGATGCCTCCCCCTCCCCCAGCCTTGCCGAAACCTCACTCACCCTTGAACAGCCTTCTCTGACCTCCCTGACTGGGTGACACCCTCGATTATAGCCCCTCATCTCGCTCCTTCCTTACACTTCCCACAAGGTTAGTCTTAGCCGACTCACCACGCGATCTTTGTTTGTCTTCATGAGGCTTAAACGCCTGCAGGGCAGGGGACATGTCTGGCTAAGGAAGGGAAAGCTAATATCTGTTGAATGAATGAATAAATAAACGAAGGAACTAAATATTCTTTCTTCTGTGACGCACACCCTGTCCTCATCCTACTAGCCTCGCACCAAGCAACACACACCACCGCTCTGGAGGTCATTCCTCCCCTCTGTGTTCCCAAAGCCTGCTGTCCTAATGTGTGGCTACTATGCTCTCCTCTGTAGTACAATTTAGTTGTTTTTGCTTCGATTCCCTTTCTTTCTCTCTTTTTTTTCTTTCTTTCTTTCTTTCTCTCTGTTTCTTTCTTCCTTCTTTCCTTCCTTCCTTCCTTTCTCTTTCTTTCCTTCCTTCCTTCCTTCCATCCTTCCATACTTTCTTCTCCCTCCCTCCCTCCCTCCCTTCCTTCCTTCCTTCCTGAGAGTCCCAACATCAAGACCTAAACTGTGCACTCACTGCTCACCAGAATGTCAGGCATGTCTACATTAGTCCAGCCCGGGAGCTGCCTGCATGAGCTTCCTGGATTACCACACCGCAAGGAGAGGCTAACGTCCACCCCAGATCCACACCTTCCCAAGTCAGGGATGACTAGCTGCCCCTCCAAAATAATGTTGCCACTGGGGAAAGGAGTTTCCCTGAAGAAAGGAAGGTTGGACACAGGATCCAGGTCTGGGGATACCTGCGGAGGGCTGAGAGTAGAGGGATACCACTCCCTCTTTAGTTTTGCCATGCCAGCATTCTGCTTCCAGCCCACAGAAACACTGTACCAGCTTCTTACGAAACTGGGCTGTAATCAGTGTTGGCACTATGTCTGGCACTCCAGCAGTCATTTTGTGACCATGGGGAAAGGTCAAAACTTCAAGAGTCACTGACCCTGACATCATTGAGCTGCCAAACCTCTATGCTTCCAGCAATGTGGGGGGAAAATAAACACCAGTTTTTGTTTAAATCACTCTCTATTGAGTTTTCTGTTACTTGCAAAGCAAAGGCATCCCTAACAGACACAGATCTAGAGCTACAGAAGACTTTTAGCTGCCATTCATCTGTCCCCGTGTGCCAGTGGCACTGGGGCTTGTGTGGCCTGCAGGAGCAGGTATAAACTACGGAAGTGTCACGCCCACACTTGTTCCACAAGCTCCAAGTGGGCGAGGAAATGCTGTTTCACCAGTGATGTACCTCCCCCCAAACCCTCGCCTGGGACAGCATCTCACTCATGGTGGGCGTTTAATAGACTTTTTAAAAATAAATTCCTTCTAAGCAGGAAGAAATAGAGAGTCTGCTTTGGGCTACTGGAGAAAAACTGTAGCTTAGGGAACACTGGAGTCAGTGTTGACAGTGAGCACGGGCAGGTCAAGGGGCTCATGGCCCACTGTCACCCGACGCTCTGTGTGCAGGGGAGGGTGGGAAAAAGAAAAGGAAGTTGAGGGCAACATCTTGATAAGTGTTCTCCCCTGAAAGATTGTCATTTCAAGTGTGTAACGGGAAATTTGTATTTAAAGAGAGGAGAAAGAATGTACAGAAACCAAAAGCACTGCCCCTGAGATATCTCGTCAGGATCCCTTCTCTCCAGGAGGTTTCTGAAATCAACCCCAGCTTTTGACTCTGAAGATAAGTCTCCTGAAATTCCTCAGGATGTGCCCCGTTGAGCGAAAGCTACTCAGAAAGACCTGGCAGTTTCGAGTGTTTACCAAGAACTGTGTGCTCAGCACTCGACATAGTTCCCAAAGGACTTTATTCTAAAAATATTTTTATTAGACTCTGAAATAATTTAATCATAGGCTTCTATTAGTCAGAGTCCAGCAAGTACCCTGTGTCCGACAACGATATTCTCTTGAACTTTAAAACAGGAACCTCTAAGTCCACAGAACAGAAAACATTCAGAACCCTGCCAGGGACTCAGAAAGTAGTCACCCTCCCCACTCATACAGAAGATATGTTAAACCTAAAACAAAAGGGGGGATTTGACGGTTCTTTTCACAGTGGGCTCGGGCTGAAGGGACAGAGCCTGGCAGTGTTAGCTCTTCCAGAAAGAGCATCTCTGACCTCCGAGTTCAGGAGGGAGTGATTCCTGGAATCAGATTCCAATCTTCTCTTTGGATCAGAGAAAAACCTCCTTGTTAGCACTCAGAATAAACCATCTCCCGTGAATAGCAATCAGCCAGCATAGTCCGTTCATTCATTCATTTGATGCCTTTGACATGAGGAAATCTGCAGACCTCTGCTTTCTACGTAACATTTATGACGATGGATTCATTTGAAGCACGCAGGTACACTCAGGGACAGCTAGATAAATGGGCCCTTGGGGAAGAGCTGATTTCTGGACACTCCAGGAATCGGTGGTGAGCTTCCAGGATGGACATGACGGGGGGTGGCAATGGGGGCTTTGCTTTCCTCGTCTTCATGTGCCCGGACCCCTCACACTGTCCTTTGCTCATTCATACACTCATTCACCAAGTATCTAATGGATACTTAACGTGTGCTAAGCATAAGTCGTCAGGACAAAGCCAAGGTGTACAAGGTAAAGACCCTAACTCCGGGGACTTCCCTCGTGGTCCAGAGGTTAGGACTTCGTCTTCCAATTCAGGGGGTGCACGTTCAATCCCTGGTTGGGGAGCTAAGATCCCACATGCCTCACGGCCAAAAAAACAAAACATAAAACAGAAGCAATACTGTAACAAATTCAACAAAGACTTTAAAAATGGTCCACATCCAAAAAAGAAAAAATCTTTGAAAAAGAAAAAATAAGGACCCCACCCTCAAGGAGCTTAGGACCAGGATCCATTAGAAAACACAGACAAGGACACAGACAACTTCAGTGCCCTGAGAAGAGCGGGTCCGGGGCTCGGGATGCGGCACCTGAGCTAGACAACAGGGCTGGAATCCCGCCTGTGTCCCCTGCTGCCTCTGGAACCCAAGTGACCCGGCAAGGGACCCGAGCTGATCAAGCGTTAGTGTCCCCGCGTGTAAATGAGGGGCATCAGTAATACCTGGCGCGTAGGTTCAGGAGAAGGAATGAGATCACATCTGAAAAATTACTTAGGAAGAGGCTGGCCTGTCATCGATAAGTGACAACCACGACGGCTGCTGGCGCCTATCGGGGCACGTGGGGGAGGTGCCCTTGCCAGGTTCCGGGCTGTCAGGAGGAGTCAGCCAACTGAACAGGATGGGAAGGGGTTTTCCAGACCCAGGAAGCAGCTCATGCCAGGGCCCTGACCCAAGAAAGAACAGTGGCCTGAACGGAAATGTGGGCATTTTAGTTTGGCCAGCGTGGGGCCCGGCCGGCGGGCGTGGGTGGGTGGAGAGGATGGCGGTAGGTGAAGCAGAGGACTCAGCACCCGTCCATCCACTCCAGAGACACTTGCCGGGCACCTGCTGTGTGCCCAGCTCTCTTCTAGAAGCTGCAAACACAGCAGCAAACCAAACAGATGCAAAGCTCTGCCCTTACAGAGCCTACCTTACGGTGAAAGACAGAAGTAGACAAAACCAACGAGATCAAGAAGCAGGCTGGGAAAGGCCTCTTAGTTTGGGCTCTAGCCAGTGGCCAACAGCTGCCATTCGAATGTGTAAAGCAGGGCGGTGCCGTGGCTCTGTTAAGGATGGGCTGGAAGGGGGCCAGCCTGGAGGCAGCAAAGCCGTGAAGGACCACATCCCGGGCTAGGAGACTGTCAAGGTGGACATAAACTTGGGAGGTAACTGAGGCCTAAAGAAGCAGTCAGACTGTGGCACATGTGACAGTAGTAAAGGAAGGAACCGCACACACGTGGCACAGAAAATGGGGCCATGAGGACAGCGTACTGAGTCTGGCCTTTGGTAGGTGTCAGACAGAGAGCATGCGGTGGGGTGTTCCAGTCAGAGAGAGAAGGCGGGCAGGGGGCGTCCTACAAGCCCAAACTGACCGATGTTATAGCTCTCTCTGCAGAAGACCCAAATGAGTCCAGGATCTAGAGGAGTTTGCTAGGATGATGAATGAATGAGTGAGTGAATAAATGAATGAAAGCCAGGCCTGGAAAGCAAAAGAAAGCTAAATGAAGGAAAGCTTTCAGTGCCTTTCCATTTTCTATGTTTGGTTGGTCTAGAAAAAGCACTTTGTCTAGGAAAAAAAAAGTCACTAGAAAACAAAAGAGCTTAAACCAGGGCTCCAGCTGGGCCCCCGTTAGAATCACCGGCAGAGCCTCGGAGGCCCCGGAAGCCCTGACCGCTGGCAATGGGACCTGCACGGTGAGGTCAAAGGGCAGCAGCATTGCCTCCATCTCTCCAGATGGTCCCTGTGAGCCACCAAGCCTGGTCCACAGGCTCAAAGCAGATCCCTCCACGTCAGAACCACATGTACGAGGGAGAAATGCTGCACGGGGTCCTGACCATTCAAACACCGAGGAAACACCCAGCACATGGTCAGAGGGCCATCCTCACAGGGCCCAGGGGCCCAGCAAGGGCCACGGTCTGCTGAGGGTGATCCTGCAGCTGAAGTGGGGCTGGGAGACAGCCCTTCCCTTGGGCAAGGTACAGAGGCCAGGAAAGTTCTGCACAGGAGGCCACGGTCCTCGGCACTCTGGCCCAGGACCGTCTGTCCCTGCTGACCACACACCAGGGACAGTTTGTCACCAGACAGGGCTCACAACACACAACTCGCGAAAAGACCTGGTAAGAAGTTACGAATATGCTGGCTGGGAAAGAAAGTCACCAAAAACGGCCCGGAGCCTGGGAGGCTGGGGGCTACCCCTGGAGATGACTGCGTTACTCAGGAAAGCATCAGGACCCAGATGCTGAGCTAAGATGCCCAGGTGGGATTTCCCAGGTATGGTCACCGTGGTGCTGTCACTCACGCCCGTTGGAATAACTGGCCCAACCGGATTTACATTCCCGGGCTGTGGAATCTACACAGACCACAGTGGGGCTCAGATCTCGAGCAAATACCAGAACCACCTGGAAGGCTTGTGAACCGGGGCCCTGGACCCAGCCTGTCTCCCATCAGCAGCTCTGTCATTTCTGGTGAATTCCCAGGGGTGCTGATGCTGGGGTCCAAGCTCTGTGCCGGCACCCCACTTCTCTTTCTCCCCCAGGCAACCCTGAGGCTCTGCTGACACTCAGTACCTGGTTCTGGGAGCAGCATTTGCCTGGGAAACCTGCCCCAGAGGCCAGGGAATTCCATGCAGGTGGGGTCAGGGCTGTGATAATCTTGTACTAACAAGATTTAAGGGGCGTGTGAGAAGCCAATTGGTGTTCAAGGCCCAAGGAGCCACACCCTTCCCTGCAGAAGACAAGACAGCCTGGACTACAGTCCCCCTGCCCTGGACAGAGCAGTCTCCTTGCTGGGACTGAGCAGGAAGGAATTGATAAGGAGGAAACTCACACTTTAATTTCAACTTTTTTTTTTTTTTTGGCAGTACGCGGGCCTCTCACTGCTGTGGCCTCTCCCATTGCGGAGCACACGCTCCGGACACGCAGGCTCAGTGGCCATGGCTCACGGGCCCAGCCGCTCCGCGGCATGTGGGATCTTCCCGGACCAGGGCACGAACACGCGCCCCCTGTATCGGCAGGCAGACTCTCAACCACTGGGCCACCAGGGAAGCAATTTCAACATTTTTGAAGTTTGGTTTCTTTGTACTTGAACTTACAAGGGCAAAATAATTTAATCTTTGAACTTTAATGTCTCCTTAGGAACTTGACCATGGGAAAGGGCTGAAAATCAAATTTGGGAATAACATTTTACTTTTTTGGGGGGGGGGGTACTGCCAAGACCACAGACACAAGCCTCCATTTCTCTGCAGCACTAACTTTCCCACTAATGTTCGCCGGGTTTATGGCGAGTGCTTTACTGCCTTGACTGTTCTTAATAAAGGATATTTGAACCATCTGATCCAGCAATCCCACTCCTGGGCATATATCCAGACAAAACCATAATTCAAAAAGATACATGCACCCCTATGTTCATAGCAGCGCTATTCACAACAGCCACAGCATGGAAACCACCTAAATGTCCATCAACAGAGGAGTGGATAAAGAAGACGTTGTGTATATACAAAATGGAATACTACTCAGACATAAGAAAACGATATAATGCCATGTGCAGCAACATGGGATGCAACTAGAGATGATCACATTAAGTGAAGTGAGAGAGACAAATACCATATGATATCACTTATACGTAGAATCTCAAATACGACGCAAATGAACTTATTTACAAAACAGACACAGGTTCACAGACATAGAGAACAGGCTTGCAGTTGCCAAGGGGGAGGCGTGTGGGGAAGGCATGGAGCGGGAGGTTGGGATTAGCAGGTGTAGGATTTTATATATGGGATGGATAAGCAGCAAGGTCCTACTGTATGGCACAGACTATATTCATTTTTTTGTTTGTTTTTTTGCGGTACGCGGGCCTCCCACTGCTGTAGCCTCTCCCGCCGTGGAGCACAGGCTCCGGACGCACAGGCCCAGCGGCCATGGCTCACGGGCCCAGCCGCTCCACGGCATGCGGGATCCTCCCAGACCGGGGCACGAATCCACGCCCCCTGCATCGGCAGGCGGACTCCCAACCACTGCACCACCAGGGAAGCCCACACAGACTATATTCAATATCCTATGATAAACCATAATGGAAAAGAATATTTTAAAAAGAGAATGTATATATATGTATAAGAGAATCACTCTGTTGTACAGCAGAAATTAACACAACATTGTAAATCAACTCTACGTAAATTAAAAAAATTAAAACTGAAAAAATAAATAAAGGATATTTGATGATCTCCTTGAAAAAAATATAAAACTGGGAGCCTATGTTGTTGGCTCTTTACTTCTGGCCATTTGATTTCGTGCCCGATCGTATGATGAGCTACGCCAGATTAGCTGGGCATAACTGTAGGAACCACTTGTCTCTGAGGCTTCGACAGGCCTTGCTGGCCCTGTAGGAAATTTCCCTCCCCAGGCTAGCCAATTCCCAGAACACGCTTTTCAAATGCAAACAAATCTGTCCACACCCCAACCACTTCCTCTATCAGTTCCCGCACGCTGGGCCACTGTCCACCTGCCCTGAGCCAAGTCACCAGACAACCAGGGACAGGCCCCGCCCCCCAGCCCACTGAAATGATTCAAACGGGCCAATGCAAAGCCCACTTCCCCTGCCTCTCCCATTCCTTCCACAGAAACCACGATAAAGGCTATGCTTTCCCCTCACTCCTGACCCACCCCGGTGCTTCCCTGTGTGGCCCTACATGGCACGCCCCTCCTCTTGGGATCTGTAACACACCATCTTTCCAGTAACAGTCATCTCCTGATCTGTTGGCCTCACCACACCTGAATAATAATAAAACCTACATTTTAAAATGGTGCTTCGGGACAGGACATACACCAGGTGAACTTCCAGCCTTGAGTAGAGCATAGTTTTGCAGCTAATTTAATTCACATACTGTTCTTAATCATTTCTGAGCCTTCTGGAGGCTAAATCTACCTTGCCCGACAGCAGGCTCAGAAAGTTCCAGAAAGTGCACCTGTATTTCCTGGGTGAGCATCCCCAGAAAGGTTGAGGGGGACTGTACTGGTGGAATGCTCACTCCCATCCTAGTGGGACCAGCAGTGTCCTGGCTGGAGTCTCACAGGCCAAGACTGGAAGCTGTAGGCTGTGTCATTTCTAAAGAACCAGTGGGCAGCGCCTCTGGGAGTTTCTCTGTAGGAGGGTTTGTTTTGCTTTGCTCGGTCTGCAGAGGAATGAGGAAGTGGTTTCCACAAGCGTGCCAGGGAGGAGGAGGGCAGCTCCGTGGCTGGGCCCGAGGGAGAGAGGCCTCTGGTCCACCACCATCACCACCGTGATGCCTGGCTGACCACGTGAGCCACAGAAGGGGCGTTCCTGTGAGCGTACAAGGCAGCTCCTGCCCAGGGTGGCAGCTGGGCTGCTTGTCCCCCAGACAACCTGGGACACGGCGTAGGGTGACAGCAGCTGTATCGAGGAGCCCTGAGGAGATGGCATGGGTGGCAGATGCCAGTGAGGATGGTGGGATGACAAGAACAGGAAAGCAACCACAAAAGCACGGGGCCCGTGTCATGTCCGAGTGAGCTCCTGGCTGGAGTCATGGAAATGACCAGTGAGAGTCTGCGAGGAGGCGCAGGAAAGGGAAACTTGAAAGGTCCCACTAACGGCGTCCCGTTTGTTCACACAGGCTGGCGAGTCCCCCAAAACCCAGGTAACACACAATTTATCCATCACCTCAGCAGGCGCTTCCTAGGTACCTATAGGCGCTGGGGACGCGTCACGAGCAAGAATGCTCCTGCCCTGAAAGGTCTCACGGTAGACAGACAAGCCCACCTTCTCCGAGAAGCACCCATCTGTTCCTATCGCGTATGAAATACTTGAGACATCAAATTTAATTTTTCATGCATAAATTATTGTTGGTACCTGTTCCTGGTGTCCACTGTCATCCTCAGTCAGTTCTTGGGCAGGTGGTATATGATGACATCGGGATTGTTTTTCCTATGGGCAACAAAGATGCTATTTACTGCCCATCCCCACCCCTCAATTTTGTAGGAGGAGGTGAAAAAATTCACCTTCAGAGAGTTAAACCAACAGAATCAACATAAAACGGATGAGATCAGCCACATTAAGGAAAGGAACCATCTTGTTTCTTTTTGTTGTTTAATTTGGACTTGGGCGCACGGAATCAGATTTATCAGAATCCTTGGTTCAATGCACATACTCTTAAGTGGCCCTGTTTCTCAATGTTTGATAAACATGGTAGTAATCCGCCACCCAACATGAGATCCAGAACCTGAGGAAACTTACATCTTCCTCAATCTTCTCAACCCTGGTCCCACCTGTCACCTGATGAATTCACTGAAACTTCGGTTTCTCATTCTCCTGCTTCCTTAAAATATAAGTGCTTTTAAACCCTTAAAATCACATATGTGCTCTCTAATTACAGATACATACATCCACATACAGTTAAAATATGGTTTTATCACGTATGTGTTCTTAAATATGTATATGTTAATGTGTGTACATGTGTGTGTTTAGAGAGTTTAGTTTTAGTTGTCTTTCACTTTATATAAAAGAGCATCATGCTATAAATCACTGTTTCTGGGACTTACTATTTACTCAATAATATATTTCTAGGATTCACCCACATTACTTTATGTAGCTGCAGTTTATTCATTTTCACTGTTGTGGAAGCTTCCACTGTGCTAGGACATTTATGTACCCATTGTCTTGTCTAGTGGGTATTTGGGCTGTTTCTGTGTGTTGGTTTTTACCTTATATCATGGAAATTCTTAAGCGTACTCAAAAATAGAGAGACTGGTGTAAGGAACGCCCCACGCGCCATGACCGGTGTTAGCAACAATGATCTACACGGCCGATCTTATTTCACCCACATTCCCCCCAGCACTGGATTACTGTGAAGCAAATCTCAACTCTGTCCATCAGTATCTCTATATGTCTCTTAGAAAGATAAAGACTCTTCTTTCAAAATGTAACCATGCCAGTATCACACTTATTCTGCGACAGTATCACAAATCAGTGCCCCAGATTCCCCGACTGTCTCCTACTTTTTCTGACGGTGGGACCCATGCTCCAAATCTCCGGGAGGAAATCCGTAAGCCAGCAGCCAGGTGGGGTCTGGAGGCAGGGGCTGCTCTTCTGGCCGCAGTCAACTCCTTTTCTGGGTCATGGATGAAGCCGCCCAAATCTGAAGGAGGGACGAAGAGCCCTGGAGGAGGGATCCCGGGAAAGAAGCGCGGTGAACACGCCGCGCGGTGAACACGCCGCGCGGTGAACACGCCGCGCGGTGAACACGCCGCGCGGTGAACACGCCGCGCGGTGAACACGCCGCGCGGTGAACACGCCGCGCGGTGAACACGCCGCGCGACACCCAAGCCTGAAGACCCAGCAAGGGAGAAGCACCTGGAGCGGCTCTTTACAAAGCCCCCAGCTGTCCTCCATCTCCAACATTGCTTTCCATTCCTTCCCATTAAAGTTCCTGATTGATGCTAAAAGGCCTCTGTCTGCCCCTTCTTACTGCCTTCTCTCCTCATCTGCTTGGAAAACAGGCAAAAAGAGGAGAGAAGATAATAACAGGGAATACAAACATTAAGGGTCAAAACTGCCCATAATTTCCTTGTCTAGACCAGCTGTCAGCACACCTTTTCTGTAAAGGGCCGGGTTAATACTCCAGCCATGGCCCCACTACTCAGCTCTGCCTGCCGAGAGCCAGAGCAGCCGTGGACGGTGTGTAAACAGACAGGCCTGGCTGTGTCCTGATAAAACTCAATTTATAGAAACAGAGGCCAGGCTGGATTTTGCCAGAAAACTAGTTTGTTGACCTTTGGTCTAAACAATACCACTATATTTATTTCTGTCTATTCTTCCTATTTTTTTCTCGGGTGGGGTGCCGTGCAGCTTGTAAGATCTTAGTTCCCCAACCAGGGATCGAACACGGGCCCACGGCAGTGAGAGCACGGAGTCCTAACCACTGGACCGCCAGGGAATTCCCGCTCCTGTGGTTTTTGATTATCAAAGAGCTGGCACTCCAGGATCAGTCCTGTTATTACCCCCCTTTTTCAGATGAGAAGACTGACCTTCTACAAGATGAAAAGACATGTCCAGGATCACAGAGGCACCACCCGGCACTGCCTCCACCGCTGCCCCTGCCTCACCTACACCCGACTGACATCAACAAGCTTGCCCTCTGCTCCAGCTAGCTATGGTTCTAATCCTTAGGCCAGAATGGTTCCACCTGCTAGTTTATTAAAGGGAAACAACTTTAACCTGAGGGGCTGGAGGGCCATGCCCGGCGGCTGGTTTCCCTGGTAACCGATGAGCCTCCCTAACATCAATTCTCTCTATAACTTGTAGCCTCCTTTCTCCCCGCAGCAAGGAAGACGGTTGCTGTGTCCTGTGTGCCATCTGCCATCCGTGGTGGGTGTCGCTCCAGGACCCTTTGCTTCTGATGTGTAAGATCCCCCGTCCAACAAACCACTGACGTCTCTGTCGCTGTCTCCGGGCTTTCTTGGGTCTCGAGGCTGGGCAATTACAGGGCTTGTAGGCCTGTGGGGTGCAGCCCAACAATTGTATAAAACAATTGTTGTTTTGTATATAAAAAGCTTTCCTTAACATTACAAATATCCTGGTCTCACAGTCTTGATCATTATCATTTACAGCTGATCATAATTTCTCATCACCAGGGGGATGAGTTTCACTGAACTCTTTCACGTGTCTAATCATCATCTTTTATTGAATCAGGTCCTAAATCCCCAGGAGTAGCAGTGCTGGGCGTCGCTATGACCCTTGTAGCGGGGTACCGCAAAGGGGAGACTTGGGCATTTGCCGATTTCGGTGGTGTAAATACTCCCACAACAGCTGACTTTAAGCTGCAGCGTGACATCACTCAACAGAGTCGGGAAGAGATGCCACACTCGGCTCTTTAAGAAGGTGCCCGCTGGTCCCAGCACCCCACCGGCTTCACATATATGCCTGTCACCTCCCAGCGTGTGTATACATGGGATCATAGGGAGTGAGGGTGACTGTTTTGTAATGACCTTGGTATCACCTTTTAACACTGGATAGTGTGTGTGCTTAGGTATCTCAATGTTGTTTAATTGATATCTCTGATTATTACTGAAACCACGGTTCCTTGGTGTTTCTTCTCCCAATTCCCTACCCATGTTCTTTCATCTGTTTGGTTCTGATGCCTTCCTTAAAACCTTGAATAGGGCTTCCCTGGTGGCGCAGTGGTGGAGAGTCCGCCTGCCGATGCAGGGGACGCGGGTTTGTGCCGCAGTCCGGGAAGATCGGCCCGTGAGCCATGGCCGCTGAGCCTGCGCATCCGGAGCCTGTGCTCCGTAACAGGAGAGGCCACAACAGTGAGAGGCCCGCGTACCGCAAAAAAAAAAAACAACCTTGAATAACTTTGTTATAGTTACTAATGCCTTGACCTTGCTTGACACAATTTCTTTGATGTGTTGCTTTTATTATTTTATTTTTCTCTGCAGAAATTGTAACATAATGAACCCTGTCCATCTTTACTCTGGTGATACTTTTATTGCTAGTGAACACAAGAGAATTCATCCTGTTTTCGTCTATTCTACAAATAATTATTAAGTGCCCAGTGGATGACAGGCTTGATTTGAGGTACTGGGGATACGGCCGTGACCAAAATAACATCTCTGCCCTCAAGGAGCTCCCATTCTGGTGGGGAAAACAGAAAATGAACTAGCAAATATATAATGGAAGGTCTGGTGGTGATAAGAGCTATAATGACACAAAGCAGAGTTGGGGGGAACAGAGAGGGTTGGAAAGGGACTCATAAGGGCCTCTGGGAAGGTCACGTTTGAACAAAGACTTGAATAGGTGAAGGAGTGAGTCACGCCAATTTTCCTGCCATTTGATTTTTTTAATTTAACTCATTAATTTAGCTGGAATTTCGTTTTGGCATATTACATAAAAGAGGCTCTGATTACTTTTTTCTCAATGTGTATGCAGTTATCTCAATACTCTTCCATTCTCTTTATTTTCAGAAGTTTCGTTATGAAGGCGAATCCGTTTCTCAGTCTGCTAGTATGTCCTAACGTATTTTTCTGACCATCTATTTGAATTACTATTTTTTGGATCGTCCTTTTAAAAAGCATTTACCAATTCTTGCTGACTCTTCTTTAGTATTTCTAAACCATCCTTTCCAGTTTCAACATGAAATTCCACGTTCCCGAAAGGAAAACCATGTCTTTATCTTTGTATCTATAACACCTGCCATAGAGCATAGCTAAAGGAAACTTTTAACACGTTTCTGTGAAATGGATGAATGAATTCCAAAACTCCTTTAGGTGTTTTCACCTCTTATTCAAAGAGCACCTCAAGCCCACCCATGTGCACATTGGCCCCTGTGATTCAGTTTCAGAATAAACTTTACATGTCCACTTCAGTCTTTTACTACAAACCCACTATAAACACAGCAGCTCTGTTAAACAACGGAGGAAAAGAACAGCGTCCCTCAAAAACCAGGGCTGCTTGCGGAAGAAAGGACATCGTTTGACTTGAAGTATTTTATTTCCTTTATTTTACTCGGATAGGATTGAGAATCTGATGGCTGGTCTTTAACTCCATCATCAAATCATAGGCTTTTCCAGTTCTGCGTTTACACCGTCTGTGCATCCATATTCCCCCCAAAACCAAGAAGATGAGGGAAAGGGGGGCCAGTGTAATCTCCCAGGAGAACGTGGCAGCTGTAGGAAGAACAGACATGTGAGGGGTGAACACGCTCCTACCACCAAATAGGACATTGCCGTGCACTTTACAGAGAAGGAAGTGGTGTTTGTCACTTCTAATAAACAGGTACTGATTTTCAGAAAGTATGTCTTACACTAAGATCAAGGATACTTGAGGGTGACATCTGTGGCGTTAGGCAAACGAGCAAGGTAGAACAAATATCCATTGGAGAGAAGCAACGCAGAGCTGGGGGGGTGGGCAGGTGTCGATGGTCTAATTTTGTTCTACCCGTTGGGCTGTGTGCAATGAGATGCCGGTCTAGGTCTCTGCTAGCTGACTGTGACGTAGCCAGCACATAATCTGCCCTTTTCCGTGAGTATGGGTGTCATGAGGAGTCAGTAAAGTAACAAAGGAAAAGAAAAACTTTGAAGAAAGGGGCTTTAGGTGTCAAGATTATCGCTTGGATCCAGTTATTTTATATTCTACTCCTTGGTATCTCTGTGTTATGAAAATATAAGAAGCAATCCCTGGTGGCGCAGTGGTTAAGAATCCGCCTGCCAGTGCAGGGGACACGGGTTCGATCCCTGGTCCGGGAAGATCCCACATGCTGTGGAGCAACTAAACCCATGCACCACAACTACTGAGCCTGCGCTCTGGAGCCCGTGAGCCACAACTACTGAGCCCGCACGCCACAACTACAGAAGCCCATGTGCCTAGAGCCCATGCTCCGCAACAAGAGAAGCCACTGCAATGAGAAGCCCGCGCACCGCAAAGGAGACTAGCCCCCACTCACTGCAACTAGAGAAAGCCTGCACGCAGCAACGAAGAGCCCTAACCCAGCCAAAAGTAAGATAAATTAAAAAATTAATTTATTTTAGAAAATATAGGAAGTATGGATAAAAAGTTAACAAGTGTTGAGGAGGAGGGATAAGTTACGAGTTTGGGACTGACATATACACACTACTATATATAAAACAGGTAACCAACAAGGACCTACTGTATAGCACGGGGAAGTCTGCTCAATATTCTGTAATAACCTATATGGGAAAAGAATCTGAAAAAGAACGTATCTATGTATATGTATAACTGATTCACTTTGCTGTACACCTGAAACTAACAGAACATTGTAAATAAACTATAATATATAATAAAAACTAAATTAAAAAAGTTAACAAGCGCACGGATGATGAGGCTAGAAGTCTACATTTTTAAGCTACTGTTTATCTTAGTCTGTGCAGGCGTTCGGGAATCGACACAGTCTCAGACAATTTCTCCAGATGATTCTTCCACCTTAAAATCCCTCAAGGCTTAGAAACGAGTGAAGTTTTAATTTTCGGAGCAGCCATTTGGGGGCGCCTCTCAGCCCTGGTGAAAGGCTTTGACCTGTGCCCTCTGTGATCAGTCATGGCCGACCCAGCGAAGGACAGGCAGGGTCAGGGCTCACGTCTTAGAAATGTTTGCAGTTCCCAGCATCAGGAGCAGACAAACCATGGCTTCCTTTGGGTCACGATTCTGAAGCCCAGCAGTGGATCCCACTTTCTGTGGAATCCTCCACTTCCAAGTTTGTACCACCACCAACCCGCTCATGGAAATGATCTGGGACGTCAGCCTTCGCGTGTGTCCTAGGGCAACGGTTCTCAAACTTTAACATGAAAGGAGCTTGCTAAATTGCAGTCTTTGGCCTCACCCCAGAGAATCTGACCGGGTAGATCTGGGGGTGAGCCTAGGAATCTGCATTTTAACTAGTGGCTCAAGTCAGGGATGCTGGTATGCATGGACCACAGTTGGAGAGAAGTTATACTGTGCTGTCGTTCCTGCCCTGAGGCTTACACAAATTCTCAGCTTTCCAATTAGAAGCTCGTCTGCAGCTGCCTCCCCTGCAAACATGGAATATGTGGGGCAGTTTGTGTTTATTGATTGTGCAGACTGCCCAGGAGGCAGGGTAAGGCTCCCAGTAGGGATCGCTTTGTCTCTTCCCTTCTTATCCTTCGGGCTGTCGACAGACCACATCACCCACATCTCCCTTTCCTGCCCAGCGCTCAAACACTGAGAAGAAATCGATTTGTCAAAATGGTAAGTCAGGTTTTTCTTTTTTTTGTAAATGTCCTTCCGTGAGCACTGCGTTGGTTTGGCTACAGCCTTATACTTTATCTCCTGATGACCGATGGCTTTAACCCTGAAGCTGCCTGAGCCCTGCGTACCTTCCCAGCTCCTGGAGGATGAAATCTCTCAACCTTGGGATAAAAAGCATCCCACCCTCCTTGAGGGGTCATGAAAGCAGAGCTGGTCCTGCCGATCCAGGCAGAACCACTAGAGGACACGGGTTTTTTTTAAATCTATCGCAGAACCATTTTATCTTTTTTCCAAAAAAACCAGCTTCCTCTTTGTTTTTTTGTTGTTTTTTTTTTGCGGTACGCGGGCCTCTCACTGCTGCGGCCTCTCCCATTGTGGAGCACAGGCTCTGGACACGCAGGCTCAGCGGCCATGGCTCACGGGCCCAGCCGCTCCACGGCACGTGGGATCCTCCCAGACCGGGGCACGAACCCACGTCTCCTGCATCGGCAGGCAGACTCTCAACCACTGTGCCACTAGGGAAGCCCTCAGCTTCCTCTTTAAATTTTTCTTTGAGTACAATCTCCGAGCCTGCGCTCTGGAGCCCGTGAGGTGGCAGCCTCCACCCTACCAAAAAAGTCATAAAAAATGAGAGATTTGCTTTCTGTGCTCGGCTAACGGGAAACTCACGGGCCCTCCTAAGTAATCACCCAGAGCGTCAGGAGCTTTATTTAGCGTCCACAGAGCACCCAACACATAGCTTTTCCCTTTAATGTCCCCAAAATCCATACCTTCTTTGACTGTGGTACGAAGCATCTGGAAACTCATTGTATTACGGACAACACATTTAAAATCCGTGTGCAAATCCTCTCTTACGACTGGATCAAAAATCAGGGGCACTTCAATGTAATTCTCGTTATTTTCTGAGTATTCCCTAAGTGAGAAGACACTTAGTTAAACATAAAGTCTTTTCAACATAGACACCTACACATTCTCAAGGCCCCACTGTGCTTGAATGGATGTCACGATTTACCAAGTTAGAGGTACTTGCCATTATATTTGTTACGTATTTGGGAGAATTTCTAAGCCTGTTCCTGAAGGTGAGAGGGACCCTGAAGATGCTGGTCACTGGGATAGGTTACTTGTAACAAGGAGCTTGCAGAAGCCAGTTGAGTTTGGATAATGGGGGAGAAATCACTTTTTAAGGCCCTTGATGAACAAAGAACCAGTCGTAGGAATAGAAATGTCTAGTTTTGGGAAATTGGACCGTATCACCAAGAAATCATTTGCATATTGGAGGGCAGGGAGTTTCCAAGAATCCCGTCCTCCACGGTGTCTACTCTCATCCCCGCTCGCTGCCAACCCTCACTCTAGAAACTCAAGTGCAGACCCGAGGGCTGCAGATGGGCCGCCGCGGAGGGGTCTCTAATCAACAGCACTGCCACGTGCAATGTTGCAGGAATCCGAAGATGCTTCACTACGATCTGTTAGTATGAATGAAAATATCATGGGTGTGGAGCCACTAGGACTATTTTTTTTTAATCTATGGGGGGAAAATAGGCTCCTTTAAGCAAACAGGTAGTACGAGTAAGCTGACATGCGGCATGTGGGTTCTGCCCAAGCTTTTCACAACGAGAATTTTCAAGCAAACAGTCGCACTAACTACACGTAATTTCTATCCACTAAATTGCATCCAGAAAGACCTTTTTGGATAGGCCTTTCCAAAAAGACAAAAATTGGGCCAGCAAAAGTTCAGGCAACTTCAGAGTGCCGAAACTGTGATTTTAAAAACACTTTATAATTTGGAACACTGAAGGGTCTGCCTCCTCACAGGCAAATGGTTTCCATCTACAAGGCCTGATTGTTCTACTTTCAGAGTGAGAAAATATTTCCCGGAGATGAAGGCTTATGAGGACAGAATCCTCGCTTTCTTTCAGAGTAACCTTCCTTAGAGACTGGAAGGAAGCAGAGGCGGCTCTCGGATCCCGTGGCTAAGTTTCAGAGTCGTTTTAAGGGCTGTGGATGTTTGACTCTGCAATGCTCAAGGAAGAAAGATCTAATTAAACAGCTAGAAGAGGCAACACCAATGTCAAGTAGTAGGCTGCAGCTCATAGATTTAGAGAGAAGGCTTGATTCTCAAGAACAGTTGGTGATACTTAGCAAACCCAATGTTTAAGATTCTAAAAATCCAACGGAGTAGAATAAAAAATATATATTTGTAATGTGGTATGTGTGTCATATTGATGGGTTGGCTAGGACATTGTCTCTTCAAGGAAGTGGAGTCTGCAGGGGGTTCACAACAGCTCTGCCCAGGGGATGAGGAAGATCTTCCCCCACTTACTGGCGCTGCCCCTCGGTCACGCGGCCCCCCTTGTAGGCATCCTCTACGTGTGTGTTGTTGGCAGTCCACCACAGCAAGGTGGTCGCCTGTATGCCAGCTCCCAGAAACACCTTACACGGGATTGTCAGTCTCGACCCTGTGACGGCAAGACGCAGCACATCAAATGTCAGAACCCAGCCAGGGGACATCAGCAGATCTGAGCGATGGATCTTCCCCCCTCTTTTCAGACACCCTCACCAATTCTCTTCTTAGATGGAAACTTAGTTCCCTCAAGCGATTCCATTCACCTAGAGCATCAGTATTTACCAAGGGTCTCCAGCTCTTTCCACTGGTCCTCAGGGCAGATGGAAACCCGGAGGCAAATGGCTCCCCCAAGGCCACTCGGCCCCTACAGAGCATTCTGAGTTCCAGAGCTGCCTCTTCCCACAGTTTATTCTTCTTGCCTCCAGAACTCCAGATCCAGAATCCAGAGGATCTGTCTCTTTGCCCACTGCTAGTCTCTGCTCTCCTGTTTCCCCTAGGAGCTCTCCATCCCTGGTCATGTTCATTTAGGATTAATCCTTTCAAAAGCCACTGTGTTTTACATGAATGGTGCCTTCTACAGTTGTGCGATATGATGGTCCTAGGTCCCCTGCCTCAATCACTATGTTGGGTTCTTTTTAGTCACCAAAGGGGAGGAGGGGGAATAAATTCCTCGTGGGTAACGTGCCTCCCTGGGGTGTGTGCTTTAATACACCTGGCCACGTCAGGCTCAGAAAGCCCACTTTTCTTCCTCCTTCACATCCCTTATGACCTTAAAGATTTCTCAGCCAAAAACAGCCCACTCGTTCTGGCCTCATACGACTCTGCCAGGCACATCAGTGCATATGCCAAGCAATGGGGCTGGAGACTCAGCTCCACTGGGCTGGGGAGCACAGAGGAGCAGGGGCGCTGGGGCGCTACTCAGCGCTAACCCGGGCCCCCACTTCCCCAAGCTTCCAGGAGGCTCTTCTGAGAGCCAAGACAGCTGTTGGGAGCTGCAACTCAGGTGTCAGGCAGCAATCCCGGCGTCTGTGCAAAAGCCCTCCTTCTCCATGACCACCAATTAAAGTTAAAAATGTAAGCCCAAACACCAGACAAAAGAGGGAGGGAGGGAAGAAGGGAGGGAGGGAGGGAGGGAGGTAGATAACAGATAGATAATAGATAGATAGATGGATAGATGGGTGGTTAGATAGATAATAGACGATGGATAGATAGATGACAGACAGATAATAGATGATAGATGGATAGATGGGTGGTTAGATAGATAATAGATAGATGATAGGTAGATAGATAGATAGATGATATGTAGATAGACAGGACTCTGCAGCCAGGGTTTAATAAATGAGCATAAGACCTACAAAACCACTATATAAAAACAGACACACAGAAAAGGTACAGGCCTCACAGACACACAGGCCTGCGTCTGAACCCCAGCCAGACCCGACTATGGCTTTTCGACAGATACTGAGCCAGTGACCCCCTGGGCAGCTTTTCCTTCTGGAAATTTGGAGAAGTAAGACCTCCCCACAGGGTTGATGTTGGCATTGAATGGCATCTTTTTTTTTTTTTTTTTTTCTTTGTGGTACGCGGGCCTCTCACTGTCGTGGCCTCTCCCGTTGTGGAGCACAGGCTCCGGATGCGCAGGCTCAGCAGCCATGGCTCACGGGCCCAGCCGCTCCGGGGCACGTGGGATCTTCCCGGACTGGGGCACGAACCCGTGTCCCCTGCATCGGCAGGTGGACTCTCAACCACTGCGCCACCAGGGAAGCCCTGAATGGCATCTTATCAGACTTAGCTGTGCTCAATAAGAAAGTGCATGCTGGCCAGGATGGTGAAAAATGGTGAAAACCTCTGTCATGCATTTTCCTTAACTCCCTTGACCCGCTGACCAGCTATGTTGGCGATAAGAAACTGTCTCTGGGGGAACCAGCAGGGGCAGAGTCGGAGTCTTGGGGAAACGCTGAGCGTCGGCCAAGTATTGGTAAAGTGAATTATTTTAAATACACTACAGGTGCTGACTTTCTGGGGCATCATGCCTTAATCCTTTCATGCAGTTAACAACAGCTACTAGAACGTTCTGACTTTTGCACTGAGATTTTTGTAGGCAGGGTTTTCAAGAAGCAAAGTGTACATGTTTTCAGATAATGCCATTACTGACGGTATTTGGTAAAGGGAAACGTTCCCTCTCATTTGCTATTTCCCGCTGGGGTAGGGGGACCTGCAAACCCCACGGCAGGCACAGTCGGTGACACAGGGGTCCTGGGGCCCCAGCTTTGGGACTGCAGCCATCCAGGTGGGTTACACGGTCCTTACCCAGCGAAGCTGAGATGGTCTGGTGGGGGGAGATGATCACGGGAATCGTCTCCTCTTCTCTTTCTGAGAAAGATATGAGGAAAAGAGATTCAGTTAGGAAAGCCTTCATCGCAAGCTGAGGGTCAGGGTCTATTGTTTAGCTAATTAACTAAATTATCTTTTACAGCAGGGCCAGCCATTGTGAGACTTGGCTTTTTCTGGCAAAGGAAACCGGCTCTCCACGAAATTGAGCCTCTTTGGCCAATGCCTTTCCCAGAAGAGAGATGACTGGAAGAAGCCACAGTTAAACACACATTCCACGAACAGATGTTCTCTGCTCTGTGGTAACAATTAACCATTCCGCTCCCCGGCTTCCTGAATGAATCCTTAACAGGAGCGTTCGCCATGTCCACAGGATAGGTCTTACTCCAGAGGCTCCTCGCCCCAAAGTATCTCTCCCCACTCCCTCGCTACCATCCCATGCGCCTGCCACAGAACCCTGGAGTCGCTTCCAAAGAAATAAAAAAGGCACAGGGGCCCCAGAACCACCTGTTCGTGATGCTAACCCCATACTGAGTGATAAACTCAGTAACCCAGCTTGGTCACCAGGGCTTTTTAGTTGAGATGATTGACCCTTTGAGGGGGGGTGGGAATTGGAGCCCAGCTCCCTGAGAGGCAGGTCCCCCAGCAGCTGGAAGAAACTGGGCATCTGAACTGGAGCAGAAAGGACAGTTGATGGGGGTGGACAGAGAGCTCTGCTCCATCCCCACCTCTTCCACTAAAGGGCATTTGAAACCCTAACAGGAATAAGCATTATGCAGCATCCCAGGAGAGCCCGGGGAGCAGCTGCTTCTCCACCAAGACCGGGAGCTTTTCCCTCCCCTCACGGTCACAGGGCTGCTGCACAGAGGCTGGGAGCAGAGAGGGGAGAAGAACGCCCCAAGGACGAGACGTTAATGCATCCGTGGGTCCCAAGTCCAGGCTGCATCAGCATCACCGACACAAGGGTGGTGGGAGTGTTAAACACAGGCTGCTAATCGCTTCTGATTCAGTAGGTCTGGGATGGGGCCTGAGATCTTCCAGGTCTGATGAGTACCCAGGTGATGCCACTGCCGCTGGCCGAGGACCACCCTTTGAGAACGGCTGAGACACAGTGTGGTCCCGACACAGGATTATATGTAGGTTGGCGCCCCCTAGTGTTCCTGTGCAGTATCACATGAACAGGATAATTCGGGGCCCCTTCAAAGCCACGGGATTCTCAGGGGTCCCCGCTGTGCGGGAGCAAGGGGTTGATGTGAATGAATCTTCACAAGACGTTAAAAGAAAATAACCTAGAGATTTCCATTCATGGGAGACACGATTTTCCCTGTAGTAAAACTGAATCTCTGGATTCTCTGGGAGAAAAGTCTTTCCCCTCACAGACCAATTATGTAACCTTAATACAGTTCCAATGCTCTCTGAAACGTCCTTAAAAGACTCCAGTTGTGTAGTTACTCAGTGTATAAAACAAAGAAAAGCACCATAGTTTCCAGGGCAGGGGCTAGAACTGCCTCACTTGTGTGCCCTTTGCACCAAGCTTGATGTCCCACACGTAGGAGGCATGGAGGAAACAGTGGATAAACTTGACATGCTAATCAGTACTGTTCACAACATTATTTTCAGGTAGAACTCATTTAAACCAATGAGATCCCTCACTATTTAAAATCCTGGTTTCAAGGGTAACTAGACCTGCTTGGGAAAGACCAGAAAAGGGCAATTTTCACCACATATGCCAACGCATAGCCTTCTCACTGAAAAATCCAATAAAATCCTAGTATCCTAGAATTATACACAAAGTTACGGCAACCGTGTCCTGATAGGTGGCCCTGGAGGTGCAGGCCTTCCAAGGGGACCTTGCAAAGAGACCTTCCAAGAGAACCACTATTTGGCTCCCTCTAGTGGTACATGTTTTAGCCTCAGACTCGGAACCCCGTCAACTACCCAGGGATTCACCATTCCTCGTAAAAACACCCTGCTTCCTCTCTTTCCAAGTGTCCTACACATCTTAGAAGCCTGATGCTTAGAGAGTTGCCATATCTGTTTTCCTTTCATACCAAAGACACTCAAAGAATTCTACAGGAACCCTAATTTTTTCCTTGCATGCTTGTTGCTGAACCAGGGTGCAGAGGTACCTTGATAGCAAGTACTCACTCTTAACACGGAGTTTGATATTCCTGGTGATGTTGTATTGCCTGCCTCTGTGGGCAAACGTCATGGCACACTGATAATAGCCCGCGTCCTCCAGAGACACATTGTTTACCAGTAAGCGAGTTCCCCTCACACTTAGAAATTTCTCGTTGTCTTGATCCAAAGGGACAGAATCCTTAAGAGAAAATGTTTTTCAAAGTTACGCTATATCTTAATTGACATCTCAAAAACTATGAACAGCATTGGTATTATCCGTCACTGTTGAATCTGCAATCCAAGAACCGCTCTGATATTTACTTTGCAAATATTGTCCTTTGGGACATACTTTTAACTGTATTTTTAGGAGGGGGAGTCTGTTAGCATATAACACGGGATGGCTGGGTTTGTTTAACCAGAATGTTTAAAGCACATTTGCTTTGGCACAATGGGAAAAAAAGAAACTATCTTCTTTGACAAAGTAGGCGATTAAAATATAAATATATTTATGGCATAACAGCTGCCTATAGAAACATCCAGAAAGGAGTGCTATGGGAAACATCCAGAAAAGAGTGCTTGGGAAACATCCAGAAAGGGGTGTTATGACGTAGTCATGGCAACTTGGAGAACAAGGCTCAGAAGAGCTGATATTGCAGTAATCACTTTAAACATCATCTCAATTTTAGGAGTCAGTAGAGACAGAGAAAAACTTGTAAGACAAAAATAAATGTGGGGCTTCCCTGGTGGCAGAGTGGTTAGGAATCCGCCTGCCAGTGCATGGGACACAGGTTTGAGTCCTGGTCTGGGAAGATCCCACATGCCGTGGAGCAACTAAGCCCGTGCGCCACAACTACTGAGCCTGTGCTCTAGAGCCCATGAGCCACAACTACTGAGCCCACGTGCCCCAACTACTGAAGCCCACGTGCCTAGAGCCCACGCTCCGCAACAAGAGAAGCCACCACAATGAGAAGCCCACACACCGCAACTAAGAGTAGCCCCTGCTCGCCGCAACTAGAGAAAGCCTGAGCACAGCAACAAAGAACCAATGTAGCCAAAAACAAATAAATTTATTTTTAAAAATAATAATAAAAAAATAAATGTGAGACATGAGGCCACACTTCCTGTATGGACAAAAGGTACTGTGCATTCTACAGAGCAGACCCTCAAGAGGGAAGTCTCCAGTAACAGAGAACACACCCTCATGAGCACAAAATGTTCTCAGGAACATCTCTTTCAAAACCATGATGATTGTGCGGCTTCCCTAACGATGCAGTGATTGCGAGTCCGCCTGCCAATGCAGGGCACACAGGTTCGACCCCTGGTCCGGGAAGATCCCACATGCCACGGAGCAGCTGGGCCTGTGTGCCACAACTACTGAAGCCCACGCACCTAGAGCCCGTGCTCCGCAACAAGAGAAGCCACCACAATGAGAAGCCCGCGCACCGCAATGAAGAGTAGCCCCTGCTCGCCGCAACTAGAGAAAGCCCGTGCACGGCAATGAGGACCCAACACAGCCAAAAATGAATAAATAAATAAATTTTTTTTAAAAGAAATGCCTTTAAAAAAATGATGATTGCAATAGTCATATATAACCTTGAGTCATTGCAGAGACTTTTTCTGAATGAGAACCCAGGCATAACTGGAATAGTTTGTCAACCACATAGCTCATGAAGTCTAACTGTACAATGTATTTAATTAAAGAAAGAGATTTCATTGTTCCCAACATGAGTGATCAATATGAAAAAAGCCAAACAGGGCCCGGCAGCGCAATTATTCCAGGGCCTACGAGCCCCCAGGTCTCCCCCGTGTGGCAGGGATGTGTGGGTTCTGGCCTCTGGGGTCAGAGGTTTGGCTTCACCCTCTACCAGCTGCATGACCTTAAGCACATTCCTTACATTTCCGGTCTCTGTTTCCTAATCTGTAAAATGGAGATATTAACAACGCCTATTGCACTGGGTTCATGTCAGGGAGTTTAGAACAGACTTGTACACAGAACGTGCTCAGTAATGATTAGCATTCTTAGGACGGGAACAAATATTATTATTAAGCGCCACCATGATACCCTTGTCCACCCGAATTTATTGAGGACCATTTACAAATCAAGCACTGCACGAGGTGCTTCCCACACTGTGCTCCATTTAATCTCAAAACAACCTCAGGCAGTGGGAGTGACGAACTGCTGTCTTGCAGAGGGAACAGGTTTAAGAGGTAAAATAACTGACCACGGCTATACAAAAGGTCAGTGAAGAAGCAGGGTTTCCAATCCAGACTGCTCAACCCCAGAACCTGTGCTCTTTCCTCTACGGTAAAACCCCTCACTGACCTTTTTATGCTCTTACAAAACCAAGAGCTCCATAATTGGGCAGGTGAACTCCTAGGAGCTGGCTGTTCACTTTCTCCGAAAATCATTTAAAAGTTCCCAATATTAAATTGACATCCTAGAGCTATCTTGTAGTTAGAATACCAGTCAACTGGTCAACCTATTTTTTGATTAAAAGGTTAGTTTCTATCCATTTTTAAACAAATAACTGTACTTTTCAGTATCAATCTATGGTGTATATCAGGAGTCGGCAACTTTTTCTGTAAAGGGCCAGAGAGTAAATATTTTAGGCCTACGGTCCACGTGGCCTCTGTTCAACTATTCAACTCTGCCGTTGCCCCACGAAAACACAGAAATAAATGAGCGTGTCCCAGCAAAACATTAATTATAGACACGGAGATTTGGGTTTTATATCATTTTCACGGGTCATGAAATATTATTCTTTTTTTTAACCATTTAAACAAGTGAAAGCTAAGCTGGTGAACATACAAAAATGGGTGGCAGCTCAATTTTTGCCCACACCTGGTCTAAACAAGGGAGCCAATGATAGTAGATATTTATTCAACCAGTCAGGACACGAAATTGTGTTTATATTTTACTCCTTTAACTCAAAGGCTGATTTTTATGTGCTTTCAAAAAACTCTATCAGGGCTTCCCTGGTGGCACAGTCGTTGAGAGTCCGCCTGCCGATGCAGGGGGCGCGGGTTCGTGTCCTGGTCCGGGAAGATCCCATGTGCCGCGGAGCGGCTGGACCTGCGAGCCATGGCCACTGAGCCTGCACATCCGGAGCCTGTGCTCCGCAACGGGAGAGGCCACGGCAGTGAGAGGCCCGCGTACCGCAAAAAAACCGAAACAAAACAAAAGAAACAACAAAAAAAACTCTATCAATATGTGTATCAAGTTGTTAAATAGTTCTTTCTAAAAATTTCTATAGACAAACAACAGAGTGAAAAGCTCTTTTCTTCAGCTGTTATTTATTCTGCATTCATTTCCACTCTGCCTTTTCAAATCACCCTCTGAGGACACTTTCAAGACTATCAGAGCATATTAATCATGGCCCTTTTTAAAATCGCTGGTTTAAAAAAACAGAAATATAAAAGTGAATATATTGCCTTCAAATGAATATTTTATATCTTTCCTATGGCTCATCAAACACCTTTTCATTAAACGGCAATTCTTAAACATGTACCTTGTACCATCGAATCTTCACGTCAGTTTTGTTCCCGATGAATTCACTCAGATCAGGACAAACTAATAACCCAGAGGCTGACAAGGTTATAATTTGCGGGTAGAAGATGAGAGGCAGGGAAGCTTCTGTCTTCTCAAAAACCCTGAGCTCAACGGACATTCTGTCACAGTAAGAGGCATTTCTGATTTAAAAGGGAAAAAAAGGAATAATAAATGGCAAGGCAAAATGAAAATAAAACTAAATGAAATAAAGAATAATTCCCCAATCTCATTAAATTCTGCATTCTGTATTTTCCTCATTTGTATTGCAATACTTTTGTCCCTTGTCCTTTTGAATCTTTGGAGCACACACACACAAAAAAAAAAACATAATTGTCATATAGAAATGGTGATATATTCTGCATGTTTCCAAAAAGGACCCTCCACAAGCCTGATTTCAAGACCATTGAGGGCCAGTAAAAAACCCTCAAGTCCTCTTCAAAGGGGCCTAAACCCTTCCAGGTTCCGGGGGAGGTTCTTGATCACAGCCCCAGTATGCTCCAAATTCCTGGTCCAGGCAACCTTATCTAGATGGAGATATTGTTTCCTAAGAGCCGCTGTTTCCATATAAAGAAAATCCTCTTCACTTCCCTTGGAAATCATTATCCACTGAAATCAAATTTCAGAAAACTGCTGAGCACTTTGTATAAGATCTAGAAATGATTTTTGCAATACTGCACAGGGGAAATTAACTTGGTAAATTTGTTTGTTTGGTTTTTATTTATTTTTTTGGTGGGTCTAACTATAGTCGCAATAGCATCATTCTATCAAGACCCTAGAACTGGGGAAAGGACAGAGGCAAAACACTGACAGAAACACAGACAATGTGGAGGGAAGGACAGAGGATATTAATTCAAACAATTTTTTAAGTAGAAAAACATAAAGATATAATTAGCTCAGCTAAGCTGCTGGTGACCTACCTAAGAAACACTGGACATCAACACAATGAGCATGTGTGTTTTATGGGGTTGGGAGGGAGGGGTACAGCAAAATGTAAAAAAATTCTATACCCAAAGAAGGAGCAAAATGTGAAAATTATATGTGAAGGTAGTAAGTGATAAATGCTTACTACCCGAAAGCAAAAAGAAATTAATTCAAATTTCTACTTCATATCTGGTTGAACAAAGGAAAAAGATGAAAAACATTTTATGCACGAAGAAATGCAGACAGCTATCACCTTGAAGAATGCATAATCTCACTGCAAATCGAAGAAATGCTTATGAGGGCAAGTCTGAAGAACAGAGCACACCTGAAAATAGCCCTCCCAGCAGCTCCTGGGGAGGAGAGCATGCCAGGCTCTGTGCTCTGCAATACATCATTTCATTTATTCTCCAACCCTGTGACACTACTGTATCACTTTTAGATGAGGAAAATTAGGTATGCAGAAAGTAAGTAAATTCCTAAGGCTATAGAGCCTCTAAGAGGTCAAACCAAGGTTAGAAGCCAGTAGGGCTGTGGGAAAACCTGTAAATCAGGGCATTACATCCAGACACCAAGCTTACGAGACATATTGAGAGTTACAAACCTGTTCGCATTACTGATCTGGTCATCCCCCTTGGGCAACAGACCCCCCCTGTGGAAATAACTCAAAAGAAAGATGGGTGGGGAAATCATTTGGTCGATCACCACTCATATTCCCCATGTAGTGTGGCAGCCCCACAGCAAAGAGGTGGTTGTCATTTGTGCCATCCACCAGATATGTCCTGTCCCCCATCCAGAGCAGACGGTGGGGTTACAGGTCCTGGCACTGAGACTTGGGGGCTGCGTAGCCCAGCAGCATCACCTTGCCCACCCTGATGGACAGAACAGCTATGTGGGTTCCAGGTCACAAAATTATAAACAGCACAGGAGCAGGGCCATTTTATGCCCTGTGATTGTAAATGCCAAAGGGCATTATAGCAGCTGCTGGTGATTCTTGCTCTATTAGACCCCAATCCCGAAGCTGGAAGAGAGTTTTAGAGGTCAGCCAGGGGAACTCTCCCACGAGCTGCAAAAGATTAACCCACATCGGGTTTCCCTGGCCTCTCAATCTCTGATCTCTTTTTTTCTACAAGAATACAAAACAAAATAAGGTATTAAGCACAAATTTTTTAATCACGTATAAAAACAAACTTTAAGGCAAATATGACTCAGCTCACATCTCCCTCATTTTTGCATGTTATCACTTCAGTAGTAAATAAGTCTTGCATTTGGGGAAAGAAAGGCCATTTCCATGTGCATATTGACACCTACAATGGTGCTCCCCATACTCTATGCTTCATATGATGTGATTTCACAGAACCCTCCCAACAAACCTCTTTACAAAGGAGAAAACTGAGGCCCATGAATATCAAATAATAAGACCAAGGTCCTACCAGGGAGCAAATGAGGGCTAAGATTCACATTCATACCATTCTGACTCCAAATTCCATCCTATTTCTACCATGCTATTAAGTTTTCCTCATAGTGTTCCTTAGAAAAACGTTAGAATTTTTGACACTAAAAAGAAAGAAAAATTATGCATTTATAGCTATTGTAAAATCAGATATCCAGGGACTTCCCTGGTGGCACAGTGGATAAAGGTCCGCCTGCCAATGCAGGGGACACAGGTTCAAGCCCTGGTCTGGGAAGATCCCACGTGTGGTGCAGCAACTAAGCCCATGCGCCACAACTATGGAGCCTGCGCTCTAGAGCTCACGAGCCACAACTACTGAGCCCACGTGCCACAACTACTGAAGCCCGTGTGCCTAGAGCTTGGGCTCTGCAACAAGAGAAGCCACTGCAATGAGAAGCCCGTGCACCACAACGAAGAGTAGCCCCTGCTCACTGCAACTAGGCAAAGCCTGCACAGCAACAAAGGCCCAACACAGCCAAAACTAAAAATAAATATATTGATTAATTGTTTTAATAATAAAAAATAAAAAGTGAAAAATACAGATGAAATCAAATTGAATAAAATATATTTTTTAAAAAAATCAGATATCCACATTTCTCTGATATGAAAATATGAGATTGTCTGCCTGCTTCCATTGACAGGATTGAAAACATACACACACACACACACACACACATACACCATCTAGGACTGGGGTTGATATTGTCTGAAATTCTCCCATTCATGAGTAACTTCTTTGTGTTGAGAATGTCACTTTCTTTGGCTGTCTTTCTAAATGTAAATACTCGTGGGCACAGTTTCTCCTTAAGTCAAATGAATTTATGAAATCTGGGGAGACTCTGAAGCTGGCTGGTGAGGATAATTAGAGACTTGGGGTGGAAGAGAGGCAGCAGCTGAAGAAACAAGGCCAAGAAGAGTATTTCCCAGTCACGCCAATGGTCTGCCCTAATCTTCAGAAGAATTAATTCGGGCTTCTCTGGTGGCGCAGTGGTTGAGATTCCGCCTGCCAAGGCAGGGCACACGGGTTCGTTCCCCGGTCCGGGAAGATCCCACATGCCACGGAGCGGCTGGGCCCGTGAGCCATGGCCACTGAGCCTGCGCGTCTGGAGCCTGTGGTCCTCAATGGGAGAGGCCACAGCAGTGAGAGGCCCGCGTACTGCAAAAAAAAAAAAAAAAAAAAAAAAAAAGAACTAACTCAGGAAATGTTTAAGGCTGCCAACACTAGGCCTACAACTTTCTCCTTCAAGAACCAGCAAGGTATGCCTAGACCATTCAATGGGGAAAGGACAGTCTTTTCAATAAAAGATCTTAGGAAAACTGGTTAGCCACATGCAAAAGAATGAAGTTGGCCCATGAATTACCCACATACAAAATTTAACTCAAAATGGATCAAAGACCAAAACATAAGAGCCAAAACTATAAAAATGTTTAGAAGAAAACACAGAGGGAAAGCTTCATGGCATTAGACATGATTTCTTGGCTATGACATGAAAAGCGCAGGCAACCAAAGAAAAATAAGATAAAATGAACTTCATCAAAATTTAAAACTTTTGTCCATCAAAGGACATTATCAGCAGAGTGAAAAGGCAACCCATGGAATGCAAGGAAATATTTGCACGTCATATACCTGGTAAGGCATTGATATCCAGAATACATAAGGAATTCCTACAACTCAAAAACAAATAAACAAGCAACTTGATTTTAAAGTGGGCAAACGACTTGAATACACATTTCTCCAAAGAAGATACACAGATGGCCAGTAAAGCACATGGAAAGATGCTCAAGGTCACTAATCATTAGGGAAATGCAAATCAAAATCACAGGGATACTACCAAATATAAAATAGGGAAGCAGCTGCATAGCACAGGGAGATCAGCTCGGTGCTTTGCGACCACCTAGAGGGAGGGGATGTGGGGATATATGTATACATATAGCTGATTCACTTTGTTAGACAGCAGAAGCTAACACAACATTGTAAAGCAATTATACTCCAATAAAGATGTTAAAAAAAAATCACGGTGATATCCCACTTCACCCCCATCAGAATGGCTATTAAAGTACAGAAAATAATAAGTGTTGGTAAGGATGTTGAGAAATTGGAACCCTGTACCTTGCTGGAGGGAATGTAAAATGGTCTGGCCACTGTGGAAAACAATACAAGTTCCTCAAAATTAAATATAGACTTACCATACGATCCACCCATTCCACTTCTGGGTAGATACTCAAAAGAATTGAAATCGGGGACTCAAATTTTTTACAGCCATGTACAAACAGCATTATTCACAACAACCGAAAGGCAGAAGCAGCCTAAGTGTCCCTTGATGGATAAATGGATAAACAAAATATGGTATGTACAGCTGACCCTGGAACAACACAGGTTTGAACTGTGTGGGTCCACTTGTACACACATTTTTTTCAACAGCAAATACTACAGCATCACACAGTCCATGTTGGGTGGATCCACGGACACAAAACTGAGGGTCCTGAGGAGCCGTGGACACTGAAGGCTGTGACTGTAAGTTATACGCAGACTGTTGACTTTAGGGGTCGGGGCCCCTCACCCCCGTGTTGTTCAAGGGTCAACTGTACATATAACGGAATATTCTTCAGCCTTAAAAAGGAAGGACATTTTGACACCTGCTGCAACATGGATGAACCTTGAAGACATTGTGCTGAATGAAATAAGCCAGTTACAAAAGGACAAAGACTGTGGTGCTTGGAAGATGAGGTACTTGGAACAGTCAAATTCATCGAGACAGAATAAAGGTAGAATGGGGGTTGCCAGGAGCTGATGGGGAGGGGAAACTGAAGAGCTGTTCAGTGGGGACAGAGTTTCAGCTTGGGAAGATGAAAAGAGCTCTGGAGCAAACCATGTGGATGTACTTCACACAACTGAATGGTACACTTAAAAAGGGTTAAAATGGTAAATTTTATGTTATGCTTATGTTACCACAATTAAAGGGGAAAAAAAGCAACAGGGCAATGAGGAAGGGGACTACGCCCCAGGTCAGGAGCTGTGGGTTCCAGCCTCACCTCCACACCCACCACCTGGGAGAACTTTGTAAGCGAGCTTGGTCCCCCCAGGTGTGCACTAACCAGTTGGATTAACTTCTTCCTAAAGTCTCACCTGGGTCCCCTGTTCTACTCAGCGTTCTACATCTATTTCTTGGGTCCTTGTGGATTCAGCAGTGAACAAAACAAACCAAGTCCCTGTCCTCTGGAGTTTACGTTCTAACAGGGTAGAAAAACCTTAAGTACATAAAACACATATGTGTGTGACAGATGAGGGAAAATAAGCACAGGGTAAGGGGAGAGTGACAGGAGTCCTGCTTTAGATAAAGTGGCCAGGGACGTCCTCTCCATAGAGGGGACACCTGAGCAGAGACTTCAAGCGAAGGGAGAGAGGGTGCCATGAGGACATCTGTGGACAGGCTCTCAGGTAGGAGGTATTTCAGTGACAGTGAAGCGGACGTAAGGTGGGTTCCCACCTGTGCGCCGGGTTTTGAAATCCAGGTGGTCACGGAAACGCCATGCAAGCATCCATTCCGCAAGGGCCCCCCTTCCCACCCTCATCCCAGAGGGGCTGACCTGACAGTGCAGATGTAGATGCCAGAGTCCCCCCGCGAGGCTGGTACAATCCACAGGCCGCCGTCCTGGACCCACACTCGCAGCTCTTCCTCCCCCGGGACCATCGTGGCGGAGTTGTTTCTACGCCATGTCACACTGACGTGGGTGGTAGCAGAGTCCCAGTATGGCCCCTGGGGGCACCTCATGGCCACAGGCTCCCCTTCTACCTTGAACCTGGTTTTGGGATGCCTGCCATGAAACTGGCAGCTTCCTGCAGCCACTGAATGACAAAGAACCCACAGTCAGGCTTTGGGTCCATCCAAGGAAGCCACGTGCCCCGGACAACGTGGGGGCCCCATGAACCCCTCCTCTCACAGAGATCTCAAAACCCCCAAATAACAAGGTTAGGGCTACTATCAAGTCCCATCGACATTTTGTGGGAAAAGTTAAGTCAGGTTCACACGATGACAAAAAAAATTTTGGCCTTATTTTTGCCTTGTCATTCAAAGTCGATCCTGATTGAGTTCAGCTTCCTTGCAGCAGGTCGTACGGTTAAAATCCAAAGGCACCTTTTGTCAAGGGCAAAAGCAGGGTCTCTTCGGTTTGCTCCTTTGGCAGGAATGACCGATGCCCAGGGCAAGGTCGTGAACCAGAGGAGACGGGCAAGAGGAAGACTCCGTCACCTACCAACACCTTGCTTTTTGAGGACAACAGAACCTCCCTAGAGAAGCAACTCCTTTCCCCAGAGAAGCTGCAGGCACGTCCCCTCCAGCTGAGTCACTTCTTACCCATGTGTTCCTCAGGCCGGACGGTGAAGACAGAGACACACAGCAACCACATGGACCAGGTGAACATCACTCCCGGGAACTTCTGGAGGACACAGGAAGTGGAGACCGCAGGCCCAGCACCCCGCAGCCTAGAGGAGGACACAGAGGAGGGGTCACCAAGAACCGCTGACGCCCAAACAGAGAACCCCTTGAGGAGGGCCCCTGGGATGGGCCCTGGAGGTGTCCCCTGGCGACCAAAACCCTTTTGCCTGGATTTTTTTAACAAGAAAACTCAAAATATTTGAATTTATTCCTCTACAGCAACTTTCACTGGAATCGGAGTCTGTCTCTCAAGTGTTTCTCTCTCCTGAAGCGTGCCTTAGCACTCCCTACCCCTTGGCCTGATAGGCTCTTTCGTCACCTAAGGCCACTGCTAGGGTCTGGGCTCAGGCATCACCCTTGGTGAGGTCTTCCCTGACCTTCCCGTAAAGTGGCACCACCTTCTGCCCCAGTGCTCTACTTCCTTTCCTGCTCTGTTGCTGTCGATGGCGTTTATCCTTAACTATGTCTCTTCTCTCCAGCATGTAAGCGCCACGTGCTCGGGACCCTGCTTTATTTTATTCACCGCTGTTTCCCTAACTCCTACCCGTTGAGTGAAGGGATGAGTGAATGCATCACCAGAAGTCGAAAGTTCCTTACATTTTACTGGTCAGAGAACTCTTCCTAGAGTCTTTATGGGTTAACTTAGTTTACATACAATTCTGACACGCGCTGAGGGATTCAGCAGACCCTCTGAGCTAGAGCATCCCCGAGGGAAAAGCAGAATGAGGGCCAAAAAGTGAATAATTTATACACGCTCACGAAGCATTCCTCCCTACCACCCTCCCCAAGGCTGGAGTACCAGATGCCTCTGCATCTCCCCGTGGTCCCTCGGCATCTCCCCGTGGTCCCTCCCACGCTTTATCGCAGTCGCCTGTTGTATCACCAGCTGCTGCCACAACAATACCGCTAACGAGCCAGCCCCCAACTGAATGCCATACGACACCAGCCGTTTGTTGTTGCTCACAGGTCTGTGTGTCAGAGGGAGCTTGGCTGACCTAGATTACGCTGGGTTAGTCTCCGCTCCAAGCTTCAGGTGGGACCCAAGTCAGCTCCATGGGTGTCTCACCCTCCTTGGACCAGTGACTTCCTGGGAGATGATCTTCTCATGTGGCCTCGAGTCTCGAGTGCGAAAGCACTCGCTCAGAACTAGCTCACTCTTTCTGGCCCACATTCCGTTGGCCAAAGCAAGACATGTGGCCAAACTGCCATTTGTGGGACCAGGAAATACCCCCACCTGTAGTGGGAGGAGCTGCAAAGTTACACCAGGAGGGGAATGAAGTGGGAGCCATCAGGCCATCCAGCACACCTGTGACTTGTCTGGATCCCACGGGTGGGGACGGCCTTGAGGACAGAGGCTGGGTCTTATTCACAGCCTTTGTGGACTACACAGTGCCCAGTTCCAGAAGTTACCAGGGAATGTGTACGATTG